>NW_026067997.1:4814996-5259706 GCF_014885135.2 Alexandromys fortis
GGAGGGGAGGGGAGGAGAGGAGAGGAGAGGAGAGGAGAGGAGAGGAGAGGAGAGGAGAGGAGAGGAGAGGAGAGGAGAGGAGAGGAGAGGAGAGACATGGTGTCATGGAAAGCCTTCTGTTTTATCTCCCATTCATCCCCTCCGGAAGGAGGCATTCCTCTAGGGTTATAGAGGTGACTGAACACTGAACAGATGATATCAAGAGCAGTTTATGTGTCATGTATACTCCCAGCCTGGGAAAGAAGACACCATGTGACATGCAAGGTAACATAGAGATTACACTTGGTAACAAATTGTGCAACCAGACACTGGGAGGCATGCTAAACTATCAAGATGGATCAAACTGCAACGCAGTCCCAACAAAAGGATGTGATTGGCTTGCTATGCCTACCGTTTTCTACACGTCTATCTAGAGCACACAACTGCTGAGACAGATTAGAGAGGAATTGTGACCAGACCATAGAGAGCTTTTTTGCTTCGATCTAATCGATGTCAAGGCAGCATGTCAAAATGAGCCTCGTTTCTAGGCATTATATTGTATCTACTGCTCCTGAAACCTGCATAGGCAAAGAACAAAATCTCAGCCAGAGCTTCCAGTGTGTGGCCTTGCCAGTGTCATATCTGTGCAATTCTGGCCTGTAGTATTATTCTGCTAGCATAGCTTTCTTTTGTGTTTTAATACTTGTTACAACAACTGCAGCAAATTCTCTACTATTACCTCAAAACCAAAGCAGCATGAGCATTCCTGGTTGGGAAATCCAGCCTGACTTGTGTGAAAATGATATACTTAGGTATTGTGGAAAGAGGCAGAGTTGCTGCCTCCTAAAAAACAAAGCAAAGGAAAACAAGAGGTTTTCCTCTACCTATTATTAAAATTATAGAATTAATCATTTTGATCTCATTAGTTACAATTAATCTTTACCAATAAAAACTAAGTGTATAAAAACTGATTTTTTAAAGGCGATTTCATGAAAAATCCTATGCTTTTGCCCTTTAAGATGTATATTCTGATTGTTTTAATGTATTTTCACCCTTTTAAAATAAGTTTTATTTTAAATAAATAAATTTAAGTTTTATTTATTTATTTAACATACGAGTGTGCATATGTGTGTGTGCATGTATGTGTATGTGTGTGCATGCGTGTTGCAGCATATGTGTGGAAGCCAGAGAGCAACTTGTGGGAATCTGTTCTCTTCTATTATAGGATCCTACGGAATGACCTCAAGTTGTCAGGCTTGGTAGTAAGTGTCTTTCCCCACTGAACCATCTCTTTGGCCCATCACTTATCTTGGTCTATTTTTACCCTTTCCTAATGAATGTTTTTGATGATATAAAAATTTTAAGTTATTGATTTTCTAGTTTGCTTTGTAAATCTCTTTGATTTTTGAAATGTCTTTGAAAATCTCTGAAAATTTATTTATTCTTTCTATTTATGTTTCTGTGTCTGTGTGTATGGATGCATGCACATGTGTGCAGGTTTCTGTGGAGTCCAGAAAAGGGCATCACGTTCCCTAGAGCTAGAGTTACAAGTGGATGGGATCCACTGATGTGGGTGCTGGAAACTGAGCTCCAGTCCTCTGCAGCAAGCATTCTCACTGCTGAGCCATCGCTCTAGCCCCTACAAGACCATCCTAAACAGCATTTAAATCAAACAACCTAGATGCCCTTCAATTGAAGAATGGATGAAGAAAGTATGGAATATATACATATTAGAGTACTACTCAGCAGTAAAAAACAAGGACTTCTTGAAGTTTGCAGGCAAATGGATGGAAATAGAAAACACTATCCTGAGAGAGGTAAGCCAGACCCAAAAAGAGGAACATGGGATGTATTCACTCATATTTGGTTTCTAGCCATAAATAAAGGACATTGAGCCTATAATTCGGGTTCTTAGAGAAGCTAAATAAGAAGGAGAACCCAAAGAAAATCATATAGGCTTCCTCCTGAATATTAACCTTCATCAGGTGATGAAAGGAGACAGAGACAGAGACCCACATTGGAGCACCGGACTGAAATCTCAAGGTCCAAATCAGGAGCAGAAGGAGAGAGAGCACGAGCAAGGAACTCAGGACCGCGAGGGGTGCACCCATACACTGAGACAATGGGGATGTTCTATCGGGAACTCACCAAGGCCAGCTGGCCTGGGTCTGAAAAAGCCTGGGTTAAAACTGGTCTCGCTGAACATAGCGGACAATGAGGACTACTGAGACCTCAAGAACAACGGCAATAGGTTTTTGATCCTACTGCACCTATTGGTTTTGTGGGAGCCTAGGCAGTTTGGATGCTCACCTTACTAGACCTGGATGGAGGTGGGTGGTCCTCGGACTTCCCACAGGGCAGGGAATCCTGATTGCTCTTTGGGCTGAGGAGGAAGGGGAACTTGATTGCGGGAGGGGGAGGGAAAGGGGAGGCGGCTGGGGGGAAGAGACAGAAATCTTTAATAAATAAATAAATAAATAATTAAAAAAAAGAAGTGAGTTGGTTTTGTACCACTTTAGCAGCTTGATGTTTTCATTATGTTTGACCCAAGATTTCATAACTTATTCCATGTTTATGTGCATAGTTTCTCATTACATTGCACTTTCTCTAACTATTTAGGGATTCAGTTTATTAGATCAGAAATTAAAATATGCCTGTCTTTTATTTACAATGTGTGTGTGTGTGCCATCAACCCAACTCATTATAAAAGTTGCCCCCTCCATGTGTGTGTGTTCATGTGCATATGTTTCTCTCTCTCTCTCTCTCTCTCTCTCTCTCTCTCTCTCTCTCTCTCTCTCTCTCTCTCTCTCCTTCCCTCTCTTACTCCCTCCTCCTTTCCCTCTCTCCCTCCCTTCCTCTCTATCCCTGCCTCCCCTCTTCCCCTTCTTTTTCAGACAGTCTCATGGAGTCAAGGCTGGCCTCAAACTTGCTTTGAGCATGACTTTGAACCTGTGATCTATCATCTCTACCCTCTACCTCTGGCATGCTAAAATTATATCGTGCATCACCAAGCCCAGTGTCTGCTGGGTATTTAACCTAAGGCCTCATGCCGTCTAAGCAAGCACTCTGCCAACTGAGCTACTTCCCCAGCCTCATGCTTTTTATATTTTTCTATTTGTGGGGTTTTTGTTTCTGTTTGAATCTTAAGTTCTTTGGGAATTATTTCATTAGACTAACTTCTGTAGAAATTGGAACTTGAATAGAAAATGTTTTTAATTACTGCACATTTGTTATCATTTCTCCCATTCTTATGCATTTTTTCACATCAATTATGAAGCAAATTCGAGTTAGAAAGTTTCTAATGTTTATTTAACATATAACTCCCAAGTGAATGGCTCTGTTATTGCCTTTTTACTTTTTTTTCATTTGCAATATAAAATGGAAATTTGCATGATTGTATACATACAAACAGACCTTACTGACTAAATTTACTAGTCGAATGTGTTTTATAACCGTAAATGTAAGAATTATTGTAACAACTTTATTGAAAAATTGTGTACCTACCCATGCAATTTACCTAATTAAAATAAAGTTTCAATGCTTTATGGATCTTGTTTTAACTTACGCTTCATTCCTATATGGTAGCCCCATTGGGCATGTTAATTTCGATGGGTAGTGTGTGGAAAAGTAAGAGTCAACTCATGGGAACAAACTAGCTATGTTTCAGCATCTACCAACATGCTACTACGAGATGGCAAGGCACTCAGTGAACACACGGTCACCTGCACCTCATAAAAGCTGAAGTTCAACAAACAAATATGCAATGGAGATGCGGGAGAGATGGCGGAGTGAAATGGTACAGGCACAGGATGCTGAGATTGAGTGAGGAGCAGCTTGTTGCTCAGAGGGGTGAAAGAGATAACGTGGGGTTTTGGGAGACTACAACTGTGGGGGTGGATATGGAAGGAATGGAAAATTGGTGGAATTGGGTACATGATGTGAAATATCCCAAGATTCAATAAAAAAAAAAGTGTTATTTAAAAAAAGCCTAAGTTCACCCAGGAGCTTAGTAGAAGAACTATAGGCAAGATTCAACCTTAACCTCAAGCAGAGGCGTGGAGGGAAGCCAGGGTGGGTGACAGTCAGCACAGTGATTTTACATGTATAGACTCCTTCGCCTAGTCCATATCCACAAATTCCAATGGCCAGAATCACACATGCGCATATGTTTATACGCATGTGCATGTGCACACCCAAGTAGCTATAAAGGAAATTAAAAGACTATTCTCAGGAAAAGCTGACTTACACCGAAGCAAAGACCTCCCTGAAAAACTTTTAAAGACTTTTTAATAGAAATCTGGTAGGTCCATATGACTCACAGAAATACAGTTCAAAATTTTAGTTCTTCAAATTTCAGTGTGAGCACAATCAAACATTTAAGGACAGTCCTCATGTGAAACAGAGAGACTAAAATGTACAAAACTTAGGAGAAGTAGAATAGATAACAACATGCAACAAGGAACCAAAAGAAAGCCCTCAATAAGAGTAAAATATTATAGACGTGAAAGCAACCACATCAGATGAGTTGCATCATTGGTGATCATAACTGGTTATAAGTAAAAGCTATTGTCAACTACAGTACAATTACACATCATCACCATTATAGTGTAAAGGAAAATCAAGTAGGAGACAACTATATTGGGATGGAAAGGGTGAAGAAAAATTGCAAAAGATAAATCATCTGCCTCATAAGCAAACCCACTGGCAATATCTAAAGTCAATAAATCAGTAAATAGCACATAGGAGTGCAGATGTCCACAGCCCAGTGACATTTTGGTCAGTGATTGATTGCAACAGTAATCCCAGAAGATTATAATGGGGCTGAAAAAAACAAAGAAAGGAAAATCGATCACCTAACATTGCAATAGCTGTCGTAATGGAACAGGGCAAGATATTTCTCTTGTTGATGGTGATGCTGTTGCAAATGGACGTGCTGTTGTATGAAAGCATAGTGTGTACAGTTAGGCATAGCTGCTAATACTTGGTAGTGATCATAAATTGGTGTGTTGCTAGTGTGCATTTGTACCATTATTTCAGATGCTAGTACTTTTAGCTATTAAAATTAGTGCTTACTGCAAAATGGTGTGCAGGACTGTGCCAGTAATAGCCTCAATTATTTTTGCTTACTATGACTCTCGGTCATACAATTTTCTCTTGTGTTTCATGTAAACTCACATTGACCTTCCTTACCAATCATAGCCCCAAAGCAAAGTACACACTGCCAGTGTTGCCAGTAAGGCCAAGCCAAGTGTTGATCAAGAAACAAAATTAAAAGTCTACAAAGTCTACAAAGGTGGATAATAAGAAAAGGGGTATCGCTCCCCTGGGCAGGCATGTCCCATAACTAGCTACCCCCTCTAAAGACAAGAGCAAAATAATTGAACTGTTAAAAACACAAAAAGTTGCTTCACTGATAACAATACAACCCATAAAAATTCACAAAGGACCTATATCAGATGTGGAGAGCCAGTCTCTTCAATTGGAGAACAGACAGAGAGCATGCCCTCTCGCTGCCATGGAGATCACAGCCACAGTGAAAAGTGGCATTGCACTGGGATGGGTGTGAAAGCCAGAGAGCAGGAAACTGTTCGGACGGCTACTGCTTTCGCTGCCTGCTAATGCTGTTTGAATTTTTAATTAGCCATGCGTATTACTTTGATAAGGAATAAGAATTAATTTAAAAGAGTAAAATCCAGGAATATAGCATATAAAAAAAACCACCTTAGCTTGTTAGCTTGTTTTCTAAGTTATCTTCAGTTTCCAAGGGAGTGAGCCAGGGCTGTGGGGCTGGTAGCTCTGTAAACTGACCAATCTTGTACAAGTTTTCAGTAAATCAGTTATATCCTTAGACAACCCTCATGAGAGGGAGGAGATGGAAGCACAGAAACTTCTGAGAAAAGTTTTTGTTTTGAAGTGTAAAAACAAAACCAGGCAACATTTCCACTACAAGGAGGAAAGGTGGTGGGTGATGACTCTTATCTTCTCTGCCAGTGTGTAGACAGAGACTCAAGACTGCAGGGAGGGCAGAGTGACAGATCCTGACCTGTCAGAGACATGGCTCCACCTCATCATATTCGGACCTCCCCACTCCTCTCCAATGTGCCTTCCTGTCTCTATGTCTTTCTCTCTCGTGCTCCCCCTTCCTTCTTCCTTCCCTCTCTCCCTTCCTCGCTTTCTCCCTTTCTTCTTTTCTTCCTGCGTTAAACAAAAGTACTGAATTTATTAATTTTTCGTGCTATGCTGCTCACATGCGCTGTGGCACGTGTGTAGAAGTCAGAGGCTTCTTGGGACTCAGTTTTAGAGGAAACTCTCCATGATGTGGGTCCAGAGGATTAGACTCAGTTTGTCAGGCTGCGGCGAACTCCCTGACCAGCAGGAAGGAACAGCCACCAGACGAGGATTCTTCCCAAATCACGCTTTATTGGAGCCTCTTGGTTGAAGGGAGAGCAGAAAGCAAGGGGCCCCGAGCTCTGATTTGCAGCTGCTTATATAGGGAGTCTGCCTAGCAACCTTTGATACTTTGATACTTTAACTGCTTTTCTGGAGACCCACCGGCAGGAAAGAAAGCAGGGGAACATCCCTGTCATTTACAGACCACAAGGAAGTTCCCCTGCCTGTCAGGGGAAGTGTGGGCAGCTAGATCGCAACAACTCATCCTGTTTTCTGGTGGAAGAACTGCAACCTTTATTATGGTATCAAGCGAGGCCAGGGCCAAATGCCATTTTGTAATGGCAGCCATTCAAATCGGCTCCCAGCAGTTCCCCCTTTTTGTTTTTCTCTGTAGGCCAGTGAGAAGGTCTTACTCCCGTTCAGGTCCTCACCTCATGATGAGAGGACCGATCAAAGGAGGCCTAAAACTCCTGGTACTCCTTCTCCCGTGCAATGGAATAAACTCCTGGGAGGTGCAAAGGCAGTACTCAGAGTAAAAATGCATACCTTCCTCAGTGCAATGGAGAATTTCTCCCTGAGAGTGCAAAGGCTATGCAAGGAACAAACCTAATGGCCTTTTAGGACAGATAACCATACTTGGGGTGAATCGCCATTCTCCAAAGCGGCTAACGCTCATAGAACCGTAACCTTATCTCGAGATGTCTGAGCTCAGGGGGAGCATTTTAGCCATAGGCAGATTATACATCCCCAAACAAAAAGGGGGGGGTTCCCGCTGTCATGGAACCACCTCTTCAAGTCAAGCCCACCACCAAAATGTCATCTTGGAAAAGAGGGACTGAGGAAGCCTGCAGCCAAACTGAGCTTGTTGCTCCAAAGGAATCTACCAGTGTGTTATCCTTTGAGCAAAGTTCAAAAGTGTCAGATGGTGAAACACTACATGCTAAGTGTCAAACAGGTTCAGCTGGGGCTTGCGAAATTGAAGTGGGCACCAAGCAGAACACAGCAGCAACGTCCCCGTGAAGGACTCAGCAGTCAAGCCAGGGTCACAAGAAGCTGCTTCAAAAAAACGGGGAAAAACCGCGGCATTGTGGCGAACAGGAACAGTGAATAGTGTTGGAAGTAATCAGTCTATTCCCAGTATGTCTATCAGTGCCTGACGCTAAAGCAGCAGTGTTAACAGTCTTCCAGATACCTCGGATTACAAGAGTGAGCCTGACATGATGGAGGGAGACCATACAGTGATGTCTAATAGTTCTGTCATCCACTTAAAACCTGAGGAGGAAAATTATAGAGAAGAAGGAGATCCTAGCAGATCCACAGTCTCCACCTTAAGTGTCCCGTCACAAATAATAACCATACGAACAGCATCACTGGTCTGATTATTTTCACAACTTTGTAGATTCTTGCCTCCAGAAAATCCCTCAAGATCGAAAGATGAAGAAACTTCTTTTCCAGGAGGCACATAATGGACCAGCGGTAGAAGCACAGGAAGAAGAGGAGGAGCAAGATCATGGTGTTGGCCAAACAGGAATCAGCTTAGGGAAGGCAGACAGTATTCCCCATCTCTGCTCCGCCGGAATCCGGATTGTCACCGCCATCGTCATCAGGAACAACAGTGGCATCATCTTCGACCGGATCAGCAGTATCAGCATCCTGAAGAGCGGCGGGGTCATTTTCATGATGGACTTCAACAGTTCTGGTCAGGCAGCTCGGGACCCAATGAGGCACTTCTCCATCCTGGGGAAAAACACAAATAGCTCCCCTGGACCTCCGGATAACGGGGTCCGGGCCATACCATTTATTATCCAACATATCCTTCCACATCACTTTCCCTGTCCCTTCTGGGGAAGTGTGGGCGTGTCGGTCGGCTGCCGTACGACCTTTGTCATCCATTATCAAAAAATTAAGAGTAAAAAGGGCCATAGCAATCCTATTCCTGGGGGAGGCAGTCTCAGCCATTCCCCCTCTTTGTTTTTGTAAGATCTCCTTGAGGCTGTGATTGGCTCTTTCCACTATCCCCTGGCCTTGGGGGTTGTAGGGCAGACCAAAAGTGTGCTCGACCTGGAGTTGTGCACAAAAGGCACGAAAACCCTTGGAAGAGTAGGCAGGGCCATTGTCTGTCTTCAAACGGACAGGTTTTCCCCATGCCACCCAGGCCTCCAAGCAATGGGTCTTCACATGAATAGATTTTTTTCCCCCGCCAAGGGGGTGGCAAAAATGACACCAGAGTAGGTGTCCACTGAGACATGAAGGTACTTGATGCGGCCAAACTCCGGAACATGAGTAATATCCATTTGTCATAAGGCGTTTGGTCGCAGACCCCAGGGGTTGATGCCGACATGAGGAGGATGGAGAAAGGTGCCGCAAGAAGAACAAGCTTTTACAATACTTCTAGCACCATTCCTGGTCAGGGCAAATTTCCTCCGTAGGGTGTCAGCGGGGACATGATATCTGCAACCTCCATCATCCTACCCACAAAATCTGCAAACGGCTCCACAGGCCCTTGGATAATTTTTGTCAAATTTCCAGCCACCTCCCCCTTATTGGGGAGCGCCTTCCAGGCCCTGTAATGAATATCACTTATCTGTTGATAGACCTCCATAGGAAGTCCAACCTGGTTGCCAGCGAACTGTCCTTGTCCCAGAAGCATATCAGCTGTCCAATCATGATAACCATTTTGAGCATTAACTCTAGCCTGGGTATGGGCTCTATCGGCAACCAGAGACTTAAAATCTAGAAATTGTCCCTTAGTCAAGCAGGCCCTGGCCAACTCTGTCCAATCTGTAGGCGTCAGCACCGAGGTGCAAAGTCTGCGCAGGAGGGCGATTGGATAATCTGCAGTAGCCCCAAAATCCTTAACTGCTGTTACCAGATCTTTTAATTGTTTATATGGCACTGGCTCATACCACCTATGATGGGTGACAGAATCCTCCATCACCGGGTATGCTGAGGCTAAGCGTGCCCAAGTGCTCTGGCTGATATAATGGCAACCCTTTCCTGGTTCAGTCACTTGTGCACCTAATGGAGGTGCCGAGGGGCAAAACACACCCTCCATTGGCGCGCGAGCACCGGGTGGGTTATAGGCTGGGGGACGGTGATAGTCCCGCTCATACCTTTCTTCCTCATACTTAGCAGCCTCCTCCTCTAGCTCCCCCTCTTCCTGTGAGCTGAGTTCATCGTCCGACAAATCTAAGTCAGTGAACTCTGTGGAGACTAGGTAAAGCCGGTTCTTTTCCTTTCCATCCCCTTCTTCCCATTGAGGGTTCTCTTGAGTTTCTTTAGGTATACCCTTTATCTTTTTATCCTTTTCCTTTTTACTATCCTTTATTATCTTTATTCTTTTCGGTCTAGACCTGCCTAAGTCCCCCCCTTTTAAATCAGACTCTGACAGGCTGTCCTGGTGTGCTTGCAGTGCCCTCCTCCCTTCCCTGCGCAACCAAAAGCAGCACAGAAGAACGGCAATGACGAGGGCCACAAAGATCAAGCAAAATACCTTAGGTGCAACCTCAGCAGATATCATACTTGGGAGACTCACCGACGTCGCCGCTCCGCGTGTCGAGTTCTGAATCCTATGTGGCCCCTCACTCGGTACCAAAGCTGGTCCCAGCGTCCCGGGTTTCGGCACCAGTTGCGGCGAACTCCCTGACCAGCAGGAAAGAACAGCCACCAGACGAGGATTCTTCTCAAATCACGCTTTATTGGAGCCTCTTGGTTGAAGGGAGAGCAGAAAGCAAGGGGCCCTGAGCTCTGATTTGCAGCTGCTTATATAGGGAGTCTGCCTAGCAACCTTTGATACTTTGATACCTTAACTGCTTTTCTGGAGACCCACCGGCAGGAAAGAAAGCAGGGGAACATCCCTGTCAATTACAGACCACAAGGAAGTTCCCCTGCCTGTCAGGGGAAGTGTGGGCAGCTAGATCGCAACAACTCATCCTGTTTTCTGGTGGAAGAACTGCAACCTTTATTATGGTATCAAGCAAGGCCAGGGCCAAATGCCATCTTGTAATGGCAGCCATTCAAATCGGCTCCCAGCATCAGGCGTTGTCATTGGGTACAGGTCCGGATCCACTGAGCTACCTCTCTGCCTCCAAAAGCCTTCTTTGGCCAGCTGTAAGTCATTTGGTAAGTAGATATCGAGTGAAATCATTCTTTAGAAATTTTCTTTTAACAAGCAAACCTAAAGATGCAAGGACAAGGGGCTACTTAGTTTTCTTCCTTTGTTGACTTTGATTTGTGTATGAGTGAAATCTAATAATAAAAGAAGTTTGCACATCCACAACTAAAAGGATGATCAGGCCTGCTTTCCTAGATGCTGGGGCTGGGAATAGCATCTAGGCACTTTCTGGAAGGGACACACGGATCCTCTCCTAAGCCAAATGTGGCCTTAATCATGGGTGACACATCTTCTCTCTGCTCTTCTAAGTGGGAACAAAGCTTCAAGGTATCTACCCTTAATCGGAGTGATCCCAAATGGGTTTTTAGGCTTTCTGTATCATGTTTCCTCATCCATGACTTGATCCTTACTCTACCTTGCAAAAAAAAAAAAATTCTCCATGTTTAAGAATCATCATTTCATTACATACTGTAAGTCTTGAAAAAAAATCTGGCCATAATAATTTAGAAGTTTTAAGATTTCTGAATGAAAAGATCCATGTTTTCATTATGTTGGACTGAACTGAGTAATTTTCATGCCAGCATGAGGATGATAAATTCTTGCTATTTTGTGTGGGAACAAAATTTCTACTATGTTTAAAATAACTTTATCTGCCTCTCATTCATTCTCCTTCTCCCCCGTCCCTGTTCCCTCTCCATCTCCTTCTTCCCCTCTCCCTCTCCTCCTCCCCTCTCTCATCTCCCTCTCCCCAGTCTCTGCTTAGGATTTATAACATCAGGAGAGTTTCCATCTTCACCCCCCCCCCAATTCCACACTCAGGGTCAGCATGCTGCCAGCCCCGTTGCTCTGGTACTTAGAGTTCCCTGTACTGAGCATGCACCTGCTTATAGTGGCAAGCCAGCTTGTAATTGGTTGAACAACCAGGCCTCTGCCTTGTTCCTTGTGTTCCTGGTTTCAGAGTAGATAGTTACAGGGGAAAGAAAAAAAAAAAGCTATGATAACTTCGGTAATCAAGGAGGTGGCTGTTGCTTAGCAACAGAGGGAACCAGGTGCCTTGTGCTTGGTTTTGGCAGTATACTACAAATAAAGAAGACCTGCCAATCATCCCTGTCCTGGGGATCATTCAACACGCAGGTGCAGGGTGGAGCCTATGTGGAGAGCCAGCGCTAATGTCTGGATTCTCCTATGTCCAGGCCCAATTTGCAGCTTACTGCTATTCCCTCCCTTGGTGCTTTATTTTATAAATGGCTTGTTTATGCCTGATCAGACATCTTATTTTTGGGAGCATTCTCCTCCACCTACTGACACAATTTCCTTTCTAGGTCTCAGCTTTTTATTTGGCCAATCAGAGGTCATTCTTTACTATGCTTAAGGATACTAACCTTATCTCCACCTTGGACAAATGTCTTGATATTATACCTCCAGCCATTTCCTCCATTGAGTACCAGAAGTCTAGGGTGTCCTAGAGTCTCCCTGGTCTTGATGGGTAGTACCACCTCCTGGCCTCTTCCTGGAAGGCTTCTTCTTTCCTAGCCTAAATTTTTCCCTGTCTGACTGAAGGACTAACTCCAGGTCAAGCCCTCAACCATCTTCCCCACCTCTGTCCTCTCCCCACATACGCTCCATATCCATAGCTGCGATTCTCTGAAAAGTCCTGAAGTGTGAGTCACGGTCAAAGTCCTCAAATATGATGCATTATCCATTTATGCCTTCTTTGCTGTCCTCGTTTGGTCCTTTGTTCTGACCCTGAAGCCTCCTCCAGTGCTTGTAGCATAGCTCAGAACAGCGTGCATGTGAATGCTCAGAAGACTTCTCGTGTGTATCTGGGCTTTGTTCCTCTGGAGACTCTGATGGTGGAGCTAAAGAGATGGTCCAGCGGTGGAGAATGCTTGCTGTGCTCTTCCGGGGGACCTGAGTTCCGTTTCTCGCAGCCACGTCAGTAGCTCACAGCTGCCTGAACTCCAGCTGCGAGAGATCTGATACCCTCTCCTGGCCTCTTTGCATATGAACGCACACATATACACTTTAAGAAGTGAAACCTTTAGGAAAAAATCTATCTGTTCTCACTTTATTACAGTTGTTTAAAACTATCTTCAATGTTCTATTTAAACAAAATGACATAAAATAAAAATAATACTCAGGCATATATATTTGAAAGAGAATAAAAGTATCATTGTTTTCAGATGGCCACATAACTACTTTAAATGATTAAAAGAAAATCCACTGAAACATATTAATGAATATACATTCACTAAGGCAGCCAAATACAAACATAGAGAGACCTAGATAATTGGTAAGAAAAATCTATTATAAGGTAATAATTGAGTATACAGGAACATCCTTTCCAGTGATGATGTTATAAATTGTAATTGGGCCCTCATGTCAGCCTACACGAAGTCCACTTGAGGCAACCACATCAGAAATATCATTTTCCCTTCTCCAGCTTTATCTCAACTGGTTCTGTGAGGAAATGGAATTTGAGTTTTGATTAGTAATTCCAGGAGCAAATCAAATCCCTATGTTTTAGCAGAAGGAAAGGGAACTTTGTTAGTTTCTAAGAAGGGCCTGTGGACTCAGAAGGATCCCATAAGAATACAAAGAGTTAACAACTGTACCTGGGTTGAGTGGAAGAGTTAGAAGTATACTGACCTCAGTTAGCACTCTTCAGAGCATTAGGGTGGAGAACAGAAAGCAGGGAAGACACTGTCTGTTGAGGAGTGTCCCACCTGGGCTACTGCTACCGTTGGTAAACAGCAGTGGAGCTGGGCAGGGAAAATTCAGTCATAAAGTAGCATGTACAAGATCCTCAGTTTAATTCCTAGGGCTTGTGAATAAACAAGTAAACAAGCACACACACAGACGCACACACACACAGTAATATCTCCTACTTTGACTATGGGAAAGCTTGCTGTATCAAAGGTAGAGCATAACAAGCCCGAGAGCGGACTAAGAGTATGGACAACAGAGATGTAAGAGCTGAGGAAACCTGTGGGATTTTCTGCCTGAAAACGCCCTACTTTTCACTTGTATGCATGGCCATGCCATTGCAGTTTGAGGCCAACCACGGTAAACCATTGTCTTTACCTGAGCTCAGTAGACTTATAACAAGGAATGGCCATTTCCTCCCTAGATACTGAATACTAGGACTAGAATTATTGAGACAAAATGTAAGATTCCAGAGTCAGCCATAGAATAGAAACCCAGCTCATTTGCTTATTCATTTATTTGGAAAGTGATGGGGGAGCAGGGGAGCTAACACCAAGTGATCACAGTGTGCTGCCTGTGACATCACAGAGGATGCTGGGGAGAGCAGAGTGTGGCTCAAGAAGGGTGAAGCAGTCCTGTGGGGAGCCACTTGCCTGGATGATTAATTTGGCATGATGTGGAGTTGGAGACAAAAGGCTACTTTGGGATTTGGATATCCACTGTGGCTTGCAGTTCTCCTTACAAGTAGGGTGTTCGTCTTTGCTGAATGATGCAGAACTACGAGAATCTCTCTGGGTCCCTTCTTGAGAAATAGCAGCTTGTTGTTCTCTGTGTTTATATAGAAAACCTTGGCCACCCTGTCTAAATACACAACATGCTTTGAATGAAAGACGAAGGGCAGTGCTGGTAAGAAGAGAACATCCTGAAGGCTGGTGCAGTGGGGTACACCTTTAATCCTACCACTAGGGATGCAGAGGCAGGTGAATCTCTGTGAGTCTCAGGCCATCCTGGTGCGGTGGGGGTTATGTCTTTAATCCCAGCACTCGGGACAGATACAGGAGAATCTCTGTGAGTCTCAGGCCATCCTGATCTAAATAGTCAGTTCCAGGACAACCAGAGCTGCATGGAAAACCACTCAAATCCTTATCTGCTCCCCCCAAAAGAAAGAATGAATGAAAAAGCACACCCTGAGACAAAAATCTATAATCTGTAGGGTGAGTTAGGTCCCTTGCATAACACCATGCACAATTGGGTGGGTAGTTGTTAAAACATCCATGGCCAAACTTGATGGTTTTAATTAATGTAGTCTATCTTATAAAACTGTGATCTTTTGTTATCTTCAAAGACACACTATCACCCACATTATTCACAATAACACATTTTACTGACAAGCCAACAGAACAATAATATAATCAAGATGAATACTGTTATAGCTCGCAAAAATAAAGCCAAACTGTAATTAACAAATGGTGACTCAAGTGGACTGTAATATTGCTGTGCTTGTGTGCTTTAAAAGTACCACAAATGCAATCATTTTTACTTCTCTAACGTGGTAACTCTGTGCTTACAAGAATTGCTGTCAAAATAAAAGTCTACAGTACTATTCCCTAATGTGGCAATCAATCAATCAATAAATAAATAAAACACCCTCATGAAAAACGAGCTCTGTGTATCAGTAAGGGCTTTCCAGAGAACAAGAACCTAATGGAGGTATATGTATATAGAAAGAAAGCAGTGTAGAAAGAGATTGCGAAGACTTGGCTGAGGCTGACAGGATTATGAATCTAACGTCCCAGAAAAGCTGAGCCTGAGAACCCAACTGAGGCAATGTTTCAGTCCTAACCCACAGCCAACAGTCCAAGTGTCAAGAGCACCAGTGTTTGAGGGAGGAGACTGGGATGTCCCAGCTCTGGGGGAGAGTAAGTCTGCCTTCCTCCATGTTCTTTATCCAGATCTTCTCTGGATGACAGGGAATGCTTCCTGTATTAGTGTTCTGAGAACTATGGAGAACAATCTTTATTCACCCCACAGATCCAAATGCTGACCTGGTCCCCAAGCACCCACAGAGACAGGCCCACAAGTATTTTATCAGCACTCCATACATCATTTAGCCTGTTTAAATAAAGCGTATCCTATTTGTCACCTTGTGTTTTGTGTTTATAATCTCCAAACAAAGCTAAGAGATGCTCACTCCAGATTCCTGATCCCATTCCAACTCATTTTTTTCTAGCAATCCATGAAGAAAACATTGGAAAGTTGGGTTTTTTTTCCTTGCCCCAGGGCTATGTGTAGAGACTTTTTAATCAAAACCAAACAAACAAGCACAGAACATAAAGCAGAAGTGTCCAGCATCTCATAATTAGGTCATTTTATTGATGGACAGTATGCAACTATTCAGGAAGTGACAGAAGCTGTCCCTATGACTATGACAGCCCCTGTCAATCTGAGATGGACAGGAAGCCAAAGTTAAGCCACAGCCAGCACACTTGACACCAGGAGCCAATCATATTTTCACTCCTTTACTTCTTTACCTTAACAGAGACAAACTGTTCTTTGACTTAAGCATATTAGTGTGGTTGCTTTCTTCATGTGCTCCTTAGTTTTAAAACAATTACCAAGTAGAAACACAAAATTACACTATAAAACATACTGGAAAGATCAAGACAGATATTTCACATATGAACCAAAATGAACAGACTAAACAAAAATATTATACATTGCAATTTGCACTGTGGTGCACAGCTTTGAATTTTAAACAGGAATAAGATTCCAAGGTGCTGAATAGAACTGATAAATTAAGATAACTAAAGCTCTTGTTACTTATGTAATTAATCATTGTATTAATTCTTTGGTATAGACTGTTCACATTAAGGAATATATAATAACACAGAACTTCATTTAAATAATTTCTAGTATTTTCTATGGAAGACATGGGATGGGGAAGGGTGAAGAAAATAATAAAATAACTGACGTTTTATAGTTAAAATATAGTCATATTTTTTCATCAGGATTGTAGATTCCCCAATAATTACATGGAAACTTATTATTAAGTATGAAAACTTGGCCAATAGCTTGGTCTTATTTCTAACTAGCTCTTATAACTTAAATTAATGCATTTCTAATAATTTACTTTCTGCCTCATGGCTTTATTACCTCATCTCCATAGTGCCCATTCTGCTTGCTCTGCTTTTCCTGGCATCTCTGCCTTCTTCTTCCTGGTGCCCTCTCTCTCTGAAAATCCTGCCCAGCTATTGGGCAAGATTAAGCTTTTTATTAAACCAATCAGAGTGACACATCTTCACAGAGCACAAAAAGATTGTTCCACATCATTTCCCTCTTTTTGTCTAAATAAAAGGAAAGGTTTTAACTCTAACATAGTAATATACATATACACAATAAGAACAACTATTAGGCATTGTTTAAATAGAGAAAAAAGATATTAACCTTAACAAATGAAACTATGAACAAATGAACAATAAGAATGATCATTGAGTAAGAATTGCATTCTAATGCCCATTTGTATTTGGCAAATTCAGAGAAAATACTCCAATATCTATTTTATCTTGATGAATTTAAAGTTTTATACCTTATAAACCATTTTCTATTATGACTTGTATTTCCATTTTAAAGCTATCTTTTTAGACCTCAAAACATGTTTTAGATAAACAATTTAAGCTTTTATGTCTCTCAACCTTATAAAATTGTATCTCTTATGTAAGTTTCTTTTCTAAATTTGGTAACAATGAAAACTGTAAAACTATAACTATGTAGTCTTCAATATCCATCAGAGATTCAAGAAAGATAAAATATTACTTGAGTAAACAGGAAGTACATTGAAAACTATTTCCAAAACTATAGAAATGACAGAAATATCTGGCTGCCTGGATAGTCACCTAAGTTTCCTCTGCAGTGGTGGGGCATCCATCTTCAGCCTATAGGCCTAGAATATCTGACAGACTTTTTTGTGAAGCAGGAATTTTGAAGACTGTCCTACCCTGTCTTGGTAAAGTTTAGCAGATGCTTTCCTTTGTGTCCAATTTGGACATCACACTGCCAGCAATGGCAGCAAGAGCAGCTACTTTTCCTAGTGGCTAAATTTTGTCACAAAAAAAAACAAACACCATATGGATGTTTTTCTGATGTCATCATCTTCTCTAAAGTAGATTGCTGCTGCTGGGAGCAGATATGTCTCATTGTCATGAAAAGCTATATTGATAAAACATTAAAATGCCATGTTCTGTAGTTCTCTGAAGTGATTGAAGACTACCTATCTATCTAAAATATATCCTTTTATGACCTTGAAAACAACATACCTAACATGACTATAAGTTTGTTATAGATAATTATTAACCTGTACTTCTTTATTATCTTAAATAGCTTTCAAGGACTAAAACTTTACATTATGTTTTAAAATGAACTGTATAGGTAAGTGCCTTAAACAATAATAGAAACATATATATATATAGTATAACAAAAATAACCTTAAATTTGTATTACTATACAAAAATCCATACCAATGTAAACTATTTGAGACTAGTGGTTGTTCAAAAGTAGACTCAACAATCTACTCTTTTATTTCATTATGTCTATACTATTAAAGCCCAAGTAGAAGAAAAATTATTAAAGAATAAGTAATAAGTGTGCAGATTTGAGCTTACATTTGTATTGGCATCTAAGAAATATGAATTTTTGTGGAGGACAGATTATGTTTCATTGACATTGTTAAAAATTGCAAAACATGTCTTAACTTCATATCTGTTACTGTGATAAAATATGCTGCCAAAAAACAACTTAGAGAAAAGGGTCTATTTTAGCTCCCAATTCCAGGTATAGACCACCATTGCAGAGAGATCAAAGTGGCAGGGACTTACAGCTGCCAATCACAGTGTATCATATCCATTGTCAGGAACAGATAGAAATGAATGCATGCATACTTACTACACAGGTCAACTTCTCTACTCTAATATAGTCCGGAACCCCACACCAGGGAACAGTGCCACACTCAGTGGGCTGAGTCCTCCCTCATCAGTGAACACAGTTTCTCATAGACACAACCAAAGAGCAGCTCCATCGAGACAATTCCTCACTGAGATTCTCTTCTCAAGTGATTCTACATTGTGCTAACAATTAAAACCCGTCATCACACATGGCCATCATTAAGAAGGCAAAGTAGAGTAGTGGAAGCTGACTGGAAGGACCTCTCAGCAGGTAAGGGGACTTCCTGTATGATCAGGAGGACCAGGATTTGGACACCAGCACTCATGCGACAAGTCAGGATTATAACCCCAGCTCTGTGAGGGCTAGACACAGGAAGACGGGTGGGGCTGCTGGCTTGCAACCAAACTGAGAAAAAACAAGCCCTAAGCATAAGGGAAACTATGTCTCAAAGGAATAGGCAAAGAGTGAGAGGAGAGGATTCCTGAAGCTCTTTTCTGGCCTCCCTTAACCTACAGGTACACACACACACACACACACACACACACACACACACACACACTCATTCTCCCCCAAATACATACATATATACACACATACATACATATCCTTTTTTAAAAGACAGAGTGGCCTAGAAATCAGCATTATTATTGTTTTGAATTATAAAAATGTACCCTTTTATTTCTATACCTAAGAAAAGCTGTTCCCACCAGACATTTTAGTTATCCAAAAATTATGTTGAGTTGCATAATCTTCCCAGGACATATTTGCTGCCCGAGAAAACATGACAGTCTTCCCAAGGATAACTGAGATTAAATTTCCTGCCAGTCTAATTGATATTTAGCAACAGATATCATTTTGAATTTTAGCATTATATTTTAGGGTTATTGTGCATGTACATGATGAGGTGGCAATGTATATCTGAAATCAGAGGACAGTTTTGTGTATTTGTTTTTCTCCTTCTGCCTTCACATGGGTTCTGGGGATTGAATTTAGGTTTCCAGGCTTGACAATAAAAACTTTGACCCACTGACCCATCTTATTGGCCATAATTTAAATTTTAAGAAATGATTAACTTTATTTTCCTCCATCTGAAGGTAAATTCATATTAGTTACAACGATGTTGCCATAACCTAGCTAACTTAAGTAATACATTGCATGCTAAAATGTTTGTATTTCCACATGGAAAAAAATTTAAGCATTCCTAGAGTTTTAACTATAAAATATGGAAGAAATTGTCAAAATTTGAAAAACATATAAAATAAGCAAATAATAGAACTTCGGGTTATTTTATAGAAAATTCTTCCAAAAAGTAAAACCTTACACATACATTATAAACATTGTTTTCCTTCTTCAGCTGGGTAGTCACCAAATGTGTTCCAGCCTTGAAAATTACTCAGCTTTTGCTTCCCCAGGTTGCAGCCTCCTAAGAATAAAATGGTGTTGCATAAATGGCAATTAAAAACCTTTCTTGCTCCAGCCCCGCCTGCTATTTCAGTCCTTCAGTCACTTTCCACACACCTAATTACTCACACTTATTTATAGATGAATTCAGAGGGACGGCTGACTTTGGCAAACAAATAAACCCTCATAGCCTCCATCAGTTCAGAGAGCTCTACCTTCCCTGAATTCGTGGCTGTTACCATAGCCCTTTGTTTCTATGGAAGACAGGGTGTCCCCTGCACAAAGATGTTGCCGTTGATGTTTTCATCAGTACTGGGACAGTTTGGCTTGAACTGCGAAACCCGTATGGATATTTGAAGTAGCAGCGTTTGAGACTACAACCACAGTTAAGAACATATATATGTTTTTCCATGAGGAGTACAGGAAAGGAGATTTCCCAGGATGCATGAGGGATCGGAGATGGCCACAGGGTAATCTGAGCCCAGAATATAGAAAACACGTTCATTTCTCTTAATACTCAAAGTTTCAGACCAGCAGAACCCCTCTTCGTCCAATTTTCAGACCTCCAACCTGGCAAAAATATAAGCAGATGTCTTTGACTGGATGTATCAGTTAAGACTAGTTTTTTGAACCCCAAGAGAGACATACTTGGATCTACATAGAAAACGAAAAAGACAAGATCTCCTGAGTAAATTGGGAGCATGGGGGACACAGGAGAGGACAGAAGGGGAGAAGGGAGGAAGGGAGAGGAGTGGATAAAAATATATAGCTCAATAAAAACAATAAAAAGATTATTTTTCTAGTCATAGATTATATATATATACATACATACTTTGGTAAACCAACTATAAATTTTATCCTTGGTAACTGGGTCCTGTGAGCTATATATTACAACCAACTGACTGGAGTTTTGACACTCCTTCTAAGCACAGAAACCTCAGTCACTAACCTATGCTAAAAGTCACTGCTTAATCCTTTCTCATATTGATTTAACAAAGACTATGACTTAGATATTGGTATAAAGAGTAACTCATTCTATTTTCCTTTCTCCCAGAGTTAGTTTTTTTTTATTCTTGGCATCTGATAAAAAGAATATAAAGACTTTGATAGATTGAGGCTAATTCTGTGTACAGGTTACTAAATAAATGAGTTCACCATGCTTACAGCAGTGCCCAAAGTCCAGTCATCTGGCTATAATATAGTTAACCTCTACCAGGAGCCAATGTTTGAGAAAGATTTATTTAAGTTCTATGTATGAGTGTTTTCCTACATGGATGTGTATACACTCTGTGCCTGTTCAGTGCTCACTGAGGCCAGAGGAGACAATCTCCTGAAACTAGACGGCAGTGAACTGCCATGTAAGCTCCAGGAACCGAACACAGGTCTTTTGTGAAAGCAGCCAGTTAGTTCTCTTATCTGTTGGTCCATCTCCCCATCGCATCCCATTTTTTTTGTTTTATTTTATTCTTTTGTGTGTTTGTTTTTGTGTGGTTATGGAAGTGGGTGTTCAACTTTGTGACCTCCTTAAAGAAGAAATGAGAAAGTATAATGTCTCAGCTTAAGTCACAAGTGTTTGGAGGTGTGACATACATGGGTTTGATGCTCATTTTGTACCCCTTAAGTGGGGACAGCAGCAACTTCCTGAGTACTATTTGTCTTGATAGTCATTTAATAGATACTATTCTATGTGAGGGCATAAACTTTCAAACATATTGATATGGTAATACTTTGTCCCAAAGGGGAACCTATAGATTCCCTGTATCCATTGGCTCTTGTGTCCCTTTAACTTATTTCCTGGACCAGACCCTCTGTTGGGCATCAAATCTGATACTACTTTTTACATTGGACTGTAAATTCTGAGCATGCTTGAGACAACACTGTGTCTTCCTCAGGAGGGAAGTTTATTCTTAGGGTAAGGGCAAGTACCTGAAACTGAGTTCCAGAATCCTACCTCAACAAGTCCGTCTAGGGCTGCGGTTCTAAACCTCTGGGTCACGACCCCTTTGTGGGTCAAAGGACTCTTTCACAGGGGTCACTTAATACCATCAGAAAACATAGATATATACATGATGATTCATAACAGTAGTAAAATTATAGTTATGAAGTAGCAATAAAAATTTTATGGTTGGGGGTCACCACAACATGAAGAACTGTATTAAAGGGTCACAGCATTAGGATACTGAGGGAACTATTTTTACTTTTAATAATAATAATACAAAATAAATATAAATTTTATTTGCACTTTTATGGACCTACGATATATACTAAAAATGATTCCCAATGGCATATTGCTATACCCATGGATCAGTGCAGCACTCAACCCTCATCAGAGAATCTTCTTGTAGTAGATGGTAATTCACAGAGACCCACAATTGGATACCATGTGCACAGCGAGAGACTTTGAAACACTCAATCCTAAAGGGGATATAACTTCATCCATTCCCTCCCCTCAAGGATCAGTGCTCTTTGCTGAAGAGGAGACAGAAAGATCCTTGGAGCTCAAGGTGGCTGATGACTCCATGGGAGGTGGGGAGCATCGTGGAGGAGTTGGAAATAATATGATCAAAATATATTGTATAAAAAATTTGGATAAAGTCTATGTAAACATCCAAACTGTTTACATAGATTTTTATCAAAAAAAAAAAAAGACTTGACAATGGGAAAAAAATCTATGTAAACACATACATAAGCATAAAACATATAGACATAAAATTGAAAAGCATAGAAATGAATCTTTTCACAAATCACTGGAGTGCCAAGGAGAAGAAAAGGAGTTAAAGTAACGTATTCAGACTCAGAAAAAAAGCTAGAGAGAGGGATGGGAGTTTTACCCCTCCCACCACTAACTATGGAACCTTACTGGTCTGTGAGCTTAAAACAGTCTCTGTGCTTCAATGTACTTATCTTTGAGAAGGAAATGACCAGTTCCTACCTCAAATAGCAGTATAAAATTTAAGTCAGGTAATGCGTGTGACGTGTTCATGGCAGCGTCTGGCCTGCTGAGTGATCCGTAGGTGGCCATCATTAGCACCAGGCTTGCCTGGATGTTGTGTGAGTCAGAAAGGAACAAAGGGTCGCTCTACTGTCCTTTGATAATGAGGGACTATTGTAAGCCCACACATGGAAGTACGGAGGATTGGTGATTGGTAATTTCTAATTCATGTGGCTGATTTCCCCCACTGTGTTCACGGATTGCAGGTTCCTTTAGACACCTGTGCATATTATATTGGCGGTGCTCCACGGCCTGGTGTCTGATGGCACTGTTGTAGTGAGCTCCACATGTCAGCTGTAAAATTTAGTCACAGAGTTTCAGCCTAATGTGTGGTCTGTGAAGGATGCCCCTCTCACTGGAGTACCTGCAGTGGAACCAAATCTCCCAAAGCAGGCTGTGGAGAGCAGGAGTTATTAGCTTGAGCACAGTGTTCTCTGCTCTGACATCTAAACAGCCAGAGAGCAAGGTTGCCATGCATTGGCCCACAGGGTGTAATGTTTCTCTTCTTCCTGTAACTTGTCCATGGATGAATGTCAGAGGAGTAGCGTGTTCAAATCTTCCCGTTGTTGGAAATGATGGCGAGATTTGTTTTAATTTCTTATGGAGTTTTCATGAGCAATCCAAGCATAATGGTTAAGAATAATTGTATTGATGTTCATGTAAGTGGAATAAAGGTTTATGAATGAACTTTTCATCTACTTTTCTCCACAGTTCTGAATGTAAATTAGTCTTTTGGTTCTGAGACTTCTCTAAAGGAAACTGTCTCCCTTTTGGCAGCTAATGGGTCTTATCCATTTCGAATGCAAACTTTATTCTAACAACAAAAAACCACTAAGGTAACTACCATTCTCAACCATGGTCCACATTTTCCCCCTCCTTACCCCCTTTCAAAACTGAAGTGGACTTTGCATGTTTGTAGGTGGGGATTTGATTGGTTGACAGAAGGCTAAGTGTTCCATTTAAAATCTCCGTCTATGGCGTTTCTAAGTTTAGGAAGCCACTACGTTCTTGACCACGGTGATAATGGGCAGCAATAACAGTGTTAAGTTCTGTGCCTCCCAATAGCTATTGGTTTTAAGAATTTCTTGATGCTCTTTACAGGCTGCTTTTATGTCAATCCTCTATTTCTATTAGTCAGGTGCACTAATTTTTATTTTGTCTTCTCCCCCAAGCATTCCAGTTTAGTGGCCAAGCATTTGGGGGAAAGGCCGTATGATCTTTCCAGCTCTACTGAGTGTCTACAATACCCTGCTTCCGCTGCTTGCAGCCCACAGCCTCTGCTCATCCTGTTTCCTGCTATGCAGCTCTCCTTGTCTGAGTCTGTTTTCCCTCTCCCTGGAAGCCTATCCCGAATGGTCTGTCTCCATCTCCCTTTAAAAATCTTCTCTCTCCTCTCCTCTAATAATGATGGAGCGAGGTCACACCCAGTTCTCACACCCTATCAAGTATTTTCTCAGTATTTTGCAGAACACCAAACATGCCGTTTTAAAAGAGGTGTACTTTTTTTTTTTTTATTGTAGTATGTTAGCTGATTGGGACAATGTGTTCTCTATTCTAGTATGCTGTAAACGCTCAGGGAATATTGATGGTGGCAGGAAAGAACAAACACACACAAAAAAACCACCTTCCAGTTGTAACAGAAAAGCAAGATTCAAGGAATCAAATTAAAACTATAAAGCAAGTTGGTTCATGCAGCACAAACCTCTAGCAATCCAGTGGTTGCCAGACAAGGACACCGTTCCTTCCTAACGCTATCACTGCCATTTGCAGAGTTCTCTTCATGGCAAAGCAGAGTCCCATTAGCTGTCTAGGAGGGTTGACTGCCAGCTCCGTTCTGTGCTTCCCTTCACAGCCAACAGAAGAAATACAGCTTTTGTCCTAGTATTTGAAGCAATAATTTGAACTCGCTCCTAATTCAAAATGCTTGGGCTATATGTTTAATCCTGGAGTTATTAACTGTAGCCGAAGGGCCATCTCTGGCACTGTGGAGGACAAGTGAGTTCGGAAGCTCAGAGTCAGTGTGGAGAAAATAGTTGTTGTCAGTTGGTTTCTCCTCTTTACTCTTTTGGGGGCCCACTGCCCAGCTCCTAAATAAATCACACACAGGCTTTTTCTTTCTTATGAATACCCGTCTTTAGCTTGGCTTGTTTCTAGCTAGCTTTTCTTAAATTATCTCATCTACCTTTTGCCTTGGGGCTTATATTTTTATTTCTGTATATCTTTTCTTTCCTTCTTACTCTGTGTCTGACTGGGTGGCTGACCCCTCCTTTTCTTACTCTTTGATCCTCTCTTGTTTTTTTTTTCTCCTATTAATTCTCTCTGCATAACAGCCTGCCTATCCTTTCCCCCTGCCTAGCTATTGGCTGTTCAGCTCTTTATTAGATCAATCAGGTGTTTGAGACAGGCAAAGTAACACAGCTTCACAGAGTTAAACAAATGGAGCAAAAAAAAAAAAAGAATGCAACACATCTTTGCATCATTAAACAAATGTTCCACAGCGTAAACAAATGTAACACACCTTAAAATAATATATGGATAATCTCAGAAAAGAGGGAGGAAGGGATAGATATTGGTAGAAGTCAGTATCAAAAACCATTTGTCACCATGACAAACACCAAAGAAAAATGACCAAAGGGAAGAAAGGTTTCTTTTGCCTCATGGTTACTCTATGGCCGCTTTTGGGCCCAAGTTAAGGTTGATAATGAGGGCAGGGAATGTGTGCAATGTGCTCTCTTCATGACAGCCAGAAGGCAGAGAGTGACGCAAAGACAGCCCCCAGCAGCTTACTTCCTCCAGCTAGGCCCCGCCTCTAAAAGCTCCCACTGCCTTTCATTATTGCCATAAAATCATAAAATCATTATTGCCATAAACTCTGTCAATAGATCAGCTCATCGATGGAACAGAACTCTTAGCATCCAATCATCTCTCCCAAACCCCCCATCCCTGATACTGATGTATCCAGAACCAGCCACTCCAGGAGGGAGGAGAAAGGCTCTTAACAAACTAACAAAATGGATGGGACTCAGGCAGGCAGAGGTGGTGCATGTCTTTTATCCCAGCACTTAAGAAGCAGAGGCAGAGGCAGGCAGATCTCTGAGTTTGAGGCCAGCCTGGTCTACAGAGTGAGTTCCAGGACAGCCAGGGCCCATAGAGAAGTCCTGACTCTCTAGACAGATAGATAGATAGGTAGATAGATGATAGATAGATAGATAGATAGATAGATAGATAGATAGATAGATAGATAGATATAGCTATGAGTCAGAAAATTATAATACTCGCAATGTATACCTGAGGTTATGCGAGCAGTAAGCAATTTCTCTGGAGAAGACTCTGGTGGAGCTGTCTTTCAATTGTTCGGGATATCCAGTGATACAGCAAGAGCTGTCACATCTGTTGTGTGTCATGCATGTTGGAGTGGCTTTTCTGACAATGCAGCTACTCAAGCAAAAAGCTCGTCACCTGCGCTAGTATAAATAACCCTAATACAATTGCTGTTTTACCTAGAACATTTGGGTAGTATTGTTTCTTTGATCTATTTTTTTTTAATTCGGCCACTTTTTTCTTTCTTCTTTCCCCTTTTATTAAAAATAGATTCTTTTCTCATACAATACATCCTGATTAGCTTTCCCTCTTTTTACCCACCTTAGTTCCTCCCACTTCCCCTTTTGGTCTATTTTTAGTGCCCTATCTGAGGCAAATAGACATTTGTTCATTTCTCCCCAGAAAAAGTCACACAACAAACACAAACTAAAGCGATGTGTGTTTGAAGGTTAATTCTGCATGTTTCTGAAGAGTAGCAGCAGAGAGCTGTAATGCAGACAGGAAAGAGAACTGTCTCATTGAGACACTCACAGGAATGTAGGAATGTCTGTCACTGTGACAGAGCACCTGAGTAAATTTAAATTGAGTAAGAGTTTGTTTTGCTCATGATTTCAGGAGAGTATGTTCATGATTCTTGGCCCCAGACACTTGGGCAGAACATCATGGCAGTAGACACATGTGGCCGAAGAGGTTTCTTAACCTCATGCTACACAAGAAGCAGAACAAAGAGATGGAACTAGAGACTCTCTAGTTCGTGACGGTATCCTTCCTGTCACCCACTTCCTCCAGCTAGGTCCTGTCTCCTGAAGTTTCTACCACTTCCCATAATCGCATCACTATCTGGGGAACCGAATCATCGGACATGTGAGTCTGTGGGAGAGATTTTATATTCAGATCATACGTTAACTCTCATGTATGGTACTCTGAAGAGCACAGTCCATTTCAATGGACAGAGCGAGTTAACTCCACCATCAGCAAGGAACCATCAGTGTCCCATCTATTACCTACACTGGGCTCACTTTCTTTTCCGCTCTTCGGCTCCTTTTGTTCCAAACAAACCATCTACTCTTCAGTTTTCCCCATGTTTATTCACATGGGATGGGTCTAGTAATCCATAGGCCATGCTTTCATTACTCCCATGACCCCTATTTCCTCATTGCTCCTACATATGTATCTCTCCAAATCCTGCTCTGCCTGCCAGTTCCTCGGTTCTATTAGCTGCAGGAATCTTCATGGGGAGAAGAAAAAAATGTGTCTTGGCTTTGAAAATTGCATACAATTTGGAGAGAAAGAAAAATAGTTGCAGAAAAGTTGGGCAGAAAAGCAGATATGGAGTTATTTCTGGGACAGGAAGAAGGCTGACTCACCAGTGGGGCACATTAAAGATGAACAAGAGGTAAACAGAGCAGGGAAAGTGGAGCTACACTGATGATCCAAGTCTTGGAAATAAGGACCTGCTAAAGGTGTTGCGTAAAGGACCCCTGAGTCCACTGTTTTTACAGCCAAGTTGGCGTCTCTTCAGTCTACTGGCCAACTAGTTCGTGTTTCTAATCTCCCTCTGTTTGTTCTGTCATGGATATCTTGGGGAAACCTTGTTAGGCTAGAAGCTAGCAGTTAGGAGCAGCTCATACCATTTCCTGTGGTCCTCATGGGACAACACTGTCAGACTCAATGTCCTTATCTTGTAATAAATATTTCTAATGTCTTCCTTTGGTATTTAAAATAAAATTCATTTGTAGTAATACTGTATCTATCTAAAATGTTGCAGATTGACTTGGGCTCATCTTATGCCCTCAGAAACGTGGGTCTTAAGTCCTAACCTCTGCAACCTCAGAATAATTTTGAGAGATGGACCCGTAAGGAGGTCATTCAGATATAATGAGGCCATTAAGATGGACTTTAATTTAATGAAGCAGCTGACCTTATTTAAAGTTAAATGCAGACATGCACACTGAGGTGCTTAGAAGGTAGATGGTAGAAGATCATCCACGAGCTAGGGAGCGAGGCCTGGCACAGATCTTCCCTCACAGCTTCCAGAGGAAGCAACCCCCTCACTGACACCTTGATGTTCTACAATCACAGCAAACTAATCATTAGTTCAAGATACCAGCTGGCCTGGGTCTGAAAAAGCCTGGGTTAAAACCGGTCTTGCTGAACATAGCAGACAATGAGGACTACTGAGACCTCAAGAACAATGGCAATGGGTTTTTGATCCTACTGTACCTATTGGTTTCGTGGGAGCCTAGGCAGTTTCGTGGATGCTCACCTTACTAGACCTGGATGGAGGTGGGTGGTCCTTGGACTTCCCACAGGGCAGGGAACCCTGATTGCTCTTTGGGCTGACGAGGGAGGGGGCCTTTGTTGGGGGAGGGGGAGGGAAAGGGGAGGCGGCGGTGGGGAAGAGACAGAAATCTTTAATAAATAAATAAAGAAATAAATTAATTAATTAAAAAAAGATACCGGATGAAGAAATTGTACTCTATTATAGCAGACCCAACAAACAAGGTCATGAATTATATAAGGAGGTCCTTCTGTATTTGTGTTGCTTTCATTGGTTTATAAAGAAACTGCCTTGGCCCTTTGATAGGGCAGAACGTATATAGGCTGGGAGACAGAACTGAATTCTGGGAGAAAGAAAGCAGAGTCAGAGAGAGCCACCATGAAACTGCCAGATCAGACATGCTAAATCTTTCCCTCGACCTCATGATGTTACACAGATTGGTAGAAATGGGTTAAATCAGGTTATGAGAGCTGGTCAAAAAGAGGCTAGATATAATGGACCAGGCAATAATTTAATTAATACAATTCCTATATTGTTATTTCGGGGGTTAAGCTATCCAGGTGGCGGGTGGTAGGACGACGCAGCCCGCTCCTCATACTACAATATATAATTATTATATTGTAATATAAATATGGAGAAAATGTAATTTACAATAAAATACACATTTTATATGCAAATGCCAGAGTGTAGTTATACCGTGCAGCAGCTATACACTATGCTTGAGTGACAGTCTGACTGTAGCCTGGCATGGTGGGCTGTGCTGGCAAGGAAAACACAAAACCTTGGGTGGTATCAATCCTGGCACATGATTTTCCTGAAAAAGTAAACGATTCTTAGCAGAGTCCCAAACCAAACAAGTTTACAAAGTAGATGCATTCCTGGATAATTCAAAAGTATGTTTTGTTTATTTGTAAAACAGGGCTGGGTTCTAGGAAGAGATCACTGTAAAGGGGCTCTTCACGTAGACGACGTCTTGTGGAACATTGGGAGGTCACAGACGGTGCTCACTTTCCTGTAGTTCTGCACAGTGTGAAGCTGTCTCGTGTCTCCAGGACACTTCATTCAGTTCGTTAGGACTCACTCACAGTCGTAACACCCGAAACGTCTTATTTCTAAAGTATCCCCTAATAAGGAATATTCCTTTTATCTCATTCTCCTCACTAAGATTCAAGGAGAGAAATTATATAACTCATGACCTTGGGTGTTTAGCCAGTCACATTGCACTTCCTGTCATAATTTCTGCCAGGGGACCCTTAGGGCAGTAACCACAAAGCAAGCAATGTCAAGCCAAAGACTTGTTACTAGGTTCAATACAGAATTCTAATCAATGATTTTCAACTTGTAGGTCATAACCCACAGGGATTGCCTAAGACCATCAGAAAACACAGATATTTATATTACAAATCATAATGGCAGCAAATTACAATTATGAAGTAGCAACAAAAATAATTTTATAGTTGGAAGTTACCACAATATGAGTAATTGTATGAAAGGGTCGCAGCATTAGGAAGGTTGAGAACCACCGTGCTAGGCAAACACTCTACCATTGGCTTATATCACAGGCCTTTCAAAGCATGTTGTTTATTTATTTATTCATTGTGTGTGTGCATGTATGATAGGAGGTCATGGTGGTTGTACCAGGGTGCATGTTCAAAGGTCATAGGTCCTTTTTTGTAGACCCTCTTGTCTTCTTTCACGTTTGCAAGGGCTCTGGGCATTGAATGGAGGTCATTGGACTTGAACAGCAAGTGCTATTACCTGCTGAGTCATCTTCCAACCCTTCTCCTACCTTAAAAGATAAAAATAAAAGTAAAACCCTTTTTATTTTGAGACAGAGTCTTGATGAATTGTTCAGGCCAGCCATGAACTTTTAATCTTTATGCCCAAGACTTAATGAGGGGCATTTCATTCAAGTCACCACATCCTCCTCCTCCTCCTTCTTCCCCTCCTTCTCCTCCTCCTCCTCCTCCTCCTCATCATCATCATCCTTCTCCTCCTCCTTCTCTTCCTCCTCCTTCTCTTCCTCCTCCTCCTCCTCATCATCATCCTTCTCCTCCTCCTTCTCTTCCTTCTCTTCCTCCTCTTCTTTGTCCTCCTCCTCTTCCTCCTCCTCATCACCACCACCACCACCACCACCAGCAGCAGCAGCATCAATGGGAGTGATGTTTGAGATTGAACCAATGGTCTAGACAATCGCTCTACTGTCAACTACATCCACTCCTTCTGTAGTTTGTAGCCAGGTCTTGAACCTGTGTTTCTTAGTCTGGTCTTGAAATCATGAGCCATAGTACTGAATACAGACTTAGGCTACCATGTCCAGCTGGCATTTTCTTAGCTGATTCAAAGGCATGGTCTTGACAGTGCCACTTGACACTTCTAATGCTGTGTGTTAAAAGGCTTCTGCTTTGGACTAGTCCCTACTGGGTGGAGTCTGGCAGCTGTGTGTTGTGTATTTTGTCTGTGTCTACAAGATGTGCAGGATAAGATGCTCCCATGATGTTTGTGCTACTCCAGAGAATCTTCTGACCAATTCTACCACCCTTTCTTCTGCTCCTGTACTAAATGACTGAACATTCGTTGTCAGAAAGATTCTGGCCAGAAAACTGTGTCATCTAAGATTGAGCCCTGGCAGTGCATTCTCTCCTTAATCCATCCTGCCTGGCTCCAAGCTCTGTCCACACAGTGCTCATTCTCCATCTTTCCCAAGCTTATCAAGTTCCCACATGTCAGCTTGTGAGGTCTGACTTTCCCTCCTTTAAAGGAGCATGCCCGTTGACTAAGGAGCCTCATTATTTCAACATTTCCTCCTCTAACTTCCCTCTGAAAATGTCCTGTATTTATGAGGCAGAAACTGTTTTTTGTTTGTTTTGTTTTGTTTTATTTTTCGAGATGTTTTCTCTGTAGCTTTGGAGCCTGTCCTGGAACTAGTTTTTGTAGACCAGACTGGCTTCAAACTCACAGAGATTCACCTGCCTCTACCTTCCGAGTGCTGGGATTAAAGGAGTGCCCTCACCACCACCCAACTGAGGCAGAAAATTCTTGTAGCATCAACAGTTACCAGTCAATCAGCCATGTCACAGTCTGAGAGTCCTTACTAATTGATTTTGTTATGTGAACACCACAGAGTGTATTTATACAAACTAAGATTGCTATGATGTCACTAGGCAATAAAATTGCACGGGACTCCCTGTATCCCCTGTAAATGTGGTCCATCATTGATCAAAATATTGTGTGGTGCCCTTATGTAGTAGAACCCAACTTGAGGGCTGTGTATGCAACTCAGTTGGTGGAGTGTTTGCCTAGGTTTCAGGAGGCTCTGTGGTCAATCCCCAGCGCTAGATACATGGGGCACGGCAATGCATACCATATGGTGACAGGAATATCAGAAGGTCAAGGTTACCCTTGATGACATAGCAAGTTCAAAACCCGCTGAGTCCAGTCTCAGGAATAATAAAACAACTTGAAGGCACATACACCAGAAAGGGGGCATTTGCTCTTGAGTGACAGGGGTCTCAAGGAACTCAAGAGTAGAAAAAAATTGACACGGCGCAGGAAAAAACTCAAAGAAAAATCACGAAACTATTGACACTTGTCAAACCCTTGTTTGTTACTCCCTGTGGCTCATTGTCCTCTTTTATATTCATTGCTTCTTTTTGCCTTCCTGGGTACATGATGGAATTCCAGTTCTGTGAGAGAGACACACCCCTGTCCTAACTAAATTGGATCCACTCTCTGGCTGAATCTGTGGCATACTAGTGCTAGGAATCAGATTTAATTCGGGGGGGGGGGGCGGGGAGATCTCATGGGTTCTGGTCATAGATATGACTTACTGAGGGATGGTGGTCTCTGAAAAGGGAAATGGGTGAAGGAAGACTTGCAAGGACTCGGCCCCCGCTGGAGAGCATAGCAATCTTGCAGGGAGAGAGAGTTCAAGTGGCGGGATCAGAGTCCCCAGAGGTCTGGAGATAGCCGGGGTGCCCACAGTGGTAAGCTTTGCAATTCGCAGGTTGTGGGGTAGACTATTCAGAAGGTATTGGGCTTGGTAGGGAAAAATTTAGTCCTCAAGTCCATGCCGGTCCTGCCTAGCAGAGCTTGAAAACAAAATGGAAAGAATCAAACTGTCTCCAAGTGACCACATTCCAGAGCAGAGCTCGGGAATATTTATAAGAATACAAAAATATCCAGCCCACAAACCCGTGATGTCTGTCTTCCAATCAAACCCCTGACCAAAGGAATGAAGGAGAAAATGACAAGGAATTGTTCTGTCCTAGAAATTCTCCGAGCACTAGTCTCAGATTAAGGCTATTGTTATTTTTGTCCTTAAACCCCTCAGTATCGTTTGACACTCTATGACAAGCACAGTCACTACTCTTACTTCAAAAGATTGAACAGATCACTTAGGAAAAATGAGAGTCATAGGCAAAAGTAGCTCCTGTGCTCCAGGAGTGACTGATTGATTGCAAGTCTCTTTCCCCGATTCCTTCCCTTTCTGTCTCTCTGTTTCTTACTTTCTTTTCTGCCACCTCTTGTCTTTCCTCCCTTTTCCACGTAGTCAACTTGGGGCTGCACTGTATGTTTTAAAAACCCCATATAGTTAGTTTTTTGAGAGAGTGTTTTGAACATCCCATGCCCTCCCTAACGCTAGTCCAAAGCCTTTTTATTCAGCCTGCTCCCGGGCCTGGATTGGTGGTCAATTCAGGTAAAGCCTCTACGCGCCAGGCTCTATTTGCCATGTCACTGGGCCAACAAATATGACACTTTGAGTGCACCTGTGTAGACTGTACCCATGTCCGCCTCTGCTGTTCCCGCTCAAGAGATCATCTCTTCTCGTGTGGAGTGAAGACTACGACAGGCTCTGAATAAAGTGAATGAAAGTGGATAGGAGTCCACGGAGAGCAAAGAAAACAGTCGGAGGGAGAGGCGGAGGAGGCAGAGGGCCGAGCCACGCAGGGAAAGGGACCACTCAGCGACGAGACCCAGCGGCGAGAGCAGAGCGCTCCAGCACCGCGCGGACAGCGGGAGGCGAGCCGAAGGGGCGCGGAGGCGGAGCGCCCTGCACTCGGACCCCAGATCGCAGGAGGCGCCCAGAGTCGCTTGGGTTGGGCAAAGTCCGGAGCGATCGCACCTCGCACGCACCTCGGGGGTCCTACGCACGGCCACCCGCGATGAGCGAGAGCAGCCGCGTGTGCTCGGGCTACTACAGCCTCAACCGCAGCTTCGTGGAGTCCTTCCAGTGCCCGCGGCACGGCGACGGGGCCGCGCTGCTCTACTGTTGCGGCTTCGCAGACCTCAAGTACTGCTGCAGCGAGCCGGGCAGCTACTTCCCCTACAAGCACAGCTACATGTGGAGCCTCAGGTGGGCAGGGCAGAGCAAGGCTTGGAAGGGCAGGGCGGGACGGGGCAGAGCAGGGCGGGACAGGGCAGGGCAAGATGACCCTTCCGGGACCTGGCAAAGTGACCAGTGGAAGATGCAAACCGGAATCAGGGCGGTCTCCCGATGCCCACTGTATTCAGGTCCTTGTGCCAAGGCGCCAGGCGTCTGAATGGTAACTCTACAGGGCACCCTGGAGATCAGTGGGAACCCTGTGCATCCCAGCCTACCTCAGAGAGGCTCTACTGACAAGACTGGTGGTTCTAATTCCTCTTTAGGTGTTTGTTCCTTTGATACATTTGAACCGAAAGGAGGCTTCTGTGGGCAACACCGGTATTAAAGACCAGAGGAGTACTTAAGTGTTATTAGGCAGCTGGAGTCCTTAAATTGTGTGTGTGTGTGTGTGTGTGTGTGTTTGCACAGATGCATACATACAACTGGGCTTTATAACCCACTCTTCTCAGAGGTTTGGACACCGACACCGCCCAAGCAGGCTGAAGATGGAAGCTTGAGTTGCTTTGATTACACACGCAGCATCGTCTTTCTGGACACCCTTCCCCTACGCCCACACCGTTTGACCTCTGCTAGATGTCAGGAGGCATTACTTTCAAAGACAGGTCTTTCTTGCTTCTTTTTCCTACAATGGGGCTTTTCCTTGTTTCTGCTGGCTCTTATGCAGGTGTTTTCGCCATGAAATGCTCCCCCTCAAAGGGAGCAAACTTTCAGATTTTAAAGATTTCTTTTGTCTACAGAATGAGTGGAACCCTAAGATTATAGGAAAGAACTACTGCTCCACCACTATTAACGGTGTGTGTGTGTGTGTGTGTGTGTGTGTGTGTGTGTGTGTGTAGACTGAGACAGAGACACATACACACTGAGAGAACCAGCTAGTGGGAGCACAGCATAGTACAGTGCTATTCCCCCACCCTCTCATCATGATCCAGAACTTGGCATACATGCCAGATCAACAGCAAACTTAATTTTTTAAGGCAATAAAACAAACACTATTTTTCTGTATCACAAACTTTAATAAACTCCCCAAAGGGCTGCCTTCGGAGCACGTTGTTCTTGAGTAGAAGAAAGTTGGCAGAAAATAATGCCAGCTTATTCTCCCTGGATTATTTGGGGGAAGAAAGTGATGTACTGCCCCGTCATCTGGGCTTTTCGAGACTAGCTCAGTAATCCGTCAGTGAGCGTTTGAATGACAGAACCACCTCAAGTCAAACACAGTTGGAAATGGTGCCAGGGATCTTCAGATCTCCCATGGTGGCAGGGAGAAGAGGCCATAAAAGCTTCCTTAGGTTTGTGAGAACACAAAGGAAGGAACAGTCTGTTGGGGCCTACTTCATCAGGAAAAAAAAAATGGGCAGCTAGCTCAAAGTTAGGGAGATAGAAAACCACGTTAACTAAGGGCATTGTAGGTGGCAACACTGAACCCGGGGTTCCTGTGAATTACTGGGCTCTGAAAACACTCCAGGGAGGGAAATTTATTAGAGCTTCATTTTTCTTCTAGTCTTTGCTCTTCACTGCTAATTTAAAATGCTCCAACTGCGAAAAAATATTACAGAAGTCCCTAGCTCTGGAATCGAGATTCCACAGCTCCCAGAGAAGGACGGCCACAGCTACCTCCAGGCCGGTGAGGGTGCTGAGCTGGAGTGCGGCCACGTGGGTATGAGAGCAGCTTCAGACACTTTCCAGTGGCTGGCAAAGCGACTGCTCTGGGTTGCCAGGAAGAAGGCTGAGTCTCCCTTTCCAGCACCAGTCCTTTCCTTTTCTCCCTCCTCTTCTCATCTCCTAAACTCAAAGGTGTCCTTAAGTAATCTTCTCCAGGACTTTAAGACAATGAGGCTTATCTGGCAGCACCACTCACGGGTGGATGCTGGATAAGGATTTGGTGAAATGGCTGATTTAGGAGACTCCTGGATTCCCCATCTTTACATGGAAATCTGCAGGCACATATGGAGCCGGGGCATGGAAACAGTATTAACATGTTCTTTGGGTTTCCTCCAAATTGTATAATTTTGTAAAACAAAAACAAACAAACAAAAAAAAACCTTGCACATTGAACATTCATGATGTATATGTTGAATTAAATTAGACTGACAAATTTTAATCTGGTAAACCACTTTTTACTTTGAAAATGAGTTTCAACAACTGGGTGTCATTTCAGGAATCCAGATATTCCACCTATCTGCATTGTGCACAAACTAATTCTAAATGGATTACATTCTTATGTGTCTGTGTATAGGAACATGAACTTAACCTCCCCGGCACAGTCTGCAGAAGGCAAGGTACAAGGATTTCTTTCCTAATCCTATTAGAGGAAAGGGCAATCAGAATGGCAACCTCCAAGCTCAAGTACATAACTCTGTTTGGAGTCTGATATAAAATTATCTACCCATCACTATATGCAGAGCTGGTTGGAATAGGGTCAATGTTAATAAACCAAGCATAAGAATTTGAAACTTTGACTCCATGTTGTTCTATAGCTCAGGAGACGATCTCTTTGTGTGCAAGGGTGTTTTATCTCCTTAAATCAAGGGCGAGTGGCGTGAACAGCCTGTCACCTTCAATACTGTTCTTTCTCTCAGAGCAGTGATGCTCCTGGCGTCCCTGATCAAATTCCCTCTTTTCCTTCCTTTTGCTAAAAGTCAGACTTGCCAGGAGCCTGATCCCTGAAAGAACGCAGAAGCCCGAAGACACGCCAAGAAGATAATGAAGACTCAGATCATTATTTTTCAGTGATGTGCACCCCAAATTGCTACAGCAGATCAATCATGAGTTAATTAGTGTTTACTCTCATCTGTTGACTGTTTTCTACAAGCTAAACACACATAAACAATGAAAGTATTCATGCTATAGGAAAACTGACTGAAGTCGGCTTTTGAACAGCCTAACATCTAATTGTGTTGTTTACACATGACTCAAGAGACACGTCTGCATACAGTTCAGTATGACGCTGGCTTTCCAAATTCCCTCCCTTAGTTAATAAATGCACAAGTCTGATGAGAACTGCTACTTCAGTGTCTAGCCATATGTGTAACCACATACATGAATAACTCCCAACGAGGTGCAGAGAAATGAAAGGAAAATCTCAGACTTTGAAAGTGAATTTCATATACATTCTGTAAACAGCTTTCTTTTAACCAAACCCTCTTCTTCTGCAATGGTTATGGTTTTGTATACTAACATATGGTGTCTTTCATATACATCTCTAAGAGAAAAGTTTTTTATCGCTGATAAATGTTTCCTGACTCTTAGAGAAGCAAGTATTTTCCTGCTTATCTTTTGCTTGTGAAACTGGCCTAAGGTGTGGTATTAATTTGATTAACTTGATTTATTGGACTGAGATATTTATGATATTCCTAGAGAATCATACGATCTTTGACCTGTCTCATAGATGTCACACAACTTGTAACATACAAAATTTTTGAAAGTCCTTAAATGCAATAGACAGGATATGACAAGAATTCCAGAGGAAAATATCAATCAACTATTGTCTGGAGTAAGACAGGATTTGCTTATATATGAATGAGTGAGAGCAAGAATGAGCATCGGCGCCTTTGGTTGAGCTTGAGTGCACAGCGCTTTGGATGACATGACTTCTTTTCTGTTTCCTCAGCATTGGTGCTCTGATTGGACTGGGAATCGCCGCCCTTGTATTGCTTGCCTTTGTCATCAGTGTCTGTGTCCTCTGCTATCTATTTCTGTACACAAAACCTCAAAGATTAGACAATGGCCTTAAACTCCAGCACCTAGAGGCATCCTCTGCCCTAGAAGGTAACCCAAATCTATTATTTATAATCTGTTACCTGTACCATATCTTAGCTGGGGGACAGAGAACACTGTTAAGATGGAACATTCTTTAAAGATTCCGTTTACAGTGCAGCCTTGCAAGAGTTCACGGTGAGTCAGCCTTAGGTGATGGCATACTTTAGGGAAATAGTGGTCAAGAAAAACTAACAGGCTATAAATGCCCTGTGGAAAACAAGTCAGTGGGCCAGTACATTCACTGGGATATATTTAAGTCCATTTTAGTTATCAACACTTATCTTCTTGGAAAAATTACATTTTGGCTTTCTGGTGGAACCAAGGACATCCATCAAGTACATAACACAACAGAACGCCCAGCAGCACACTCTTGCTACTGCACTTTACACGGGTCAGTCAGTGATCAAACTGGCATCCAGTGTGAGGAATCAAGGGGGCATCAAAAACAATTCAGATGTTTGCAAAAAAATACAAAAAACAAATAGAACATTCTGTTACTGAATAGCCTGCAAACTAATTAATTCCATTGCTGTAGGTATATGTGCACAATGTAACTATAAAGTAGAAAGAAACTTTTATGCATAATTTATGGACTGTGTGTCTGTCTACTTATTGTTTCAGCTATAAAGCAGTATATAGAAGTCAGTTGTTATCATCATGAAACTATCAAAACGGTGTGGAAACTGATTTCTTTTAGCGTATTAGGAAACACCAGTCATGAATTTTGACATGTGTGTATGCAGAATATATTTTAAAGAATATAAATTTAAAGAACATAAATTTAGGATCTACGTTGACATATTTAGAATGGCATATGAATGTTTATTGCTTCCATTTCAAAAGAAAAGGAAAATATTCTTAAAGTAGGAAGTCTCTGTGTTTTAACTGAATGATGGGCTCTGTCATATTTATGAAGTACCTGTCCTGTGACCTTATCAAATATGTCACCATCACCATGTGTCTGCATGAGCTGTAGTCTCCTCTGGGGAGAAACAGAAGGATCTCCCCAGTCCCTCGTGTCCTCTTGTCATAGTCTAGCAGGACAGATCCCTCTGGAGTTCACGTCCCGAAGCACTGATAACAAGGAGCCAAACTGACAGGCTCGGAGCTGAATTTAGTCCAAGTGACTTTGATCCAGCTTCTCCACAAGCACAACTGTGTGGTTGATTAATGGGTATCACATCATCAGACTGTAAGAGGAATTATTGTCTCATTCGCTTAGATGATTGAATCTAATCATGGTCCTGAATCTTTTCTATGATCAAGAATCACTGGTGGTGGTGGTGGTGGTGCTGGTGGTGGTGCTGGTGGTGGTGCTGGTGCTGTTGCTGGTGCTGTTGCTGGTGCTGGTGGTGGTGCTGGTGCTGGTGCTGGTGGTGGGAACCATGTTAAAAACAGAGTTTCTCAGCCCCAGCTTTTCAAACAAGTGCCTCTTCTTCCCACTCTTCCTCCTACTTTCCATAGAGAAATCATGTCGAGACTCTTAAAATCTATGCCACCCCTCAAACCCTAATGTTTTCCCAGCCCCCTCAACGGATACAACTCTCCACTATGACCTTTTGTGACCAGCCCTCTAGGTCTTTCTTTTTCTTATCTCCTTTGCCAAACCACATTAGGTCCGTTGCCATTCCTTGAGATTCTTGATCAGGGCCTTTGCACACGCTGCCACCATTTCCTCAGACATCTGTGTGACTCGCAGTTCCTTTTACTCTTTCCTGAGAGATCCTTTTCCCAGGAGTTCCTCCTTACCTGCACTCTTAACTTCCCTTCTGCTCTTCCTAGCCAATCCCCCCCCCAAAGCATTTATTCACTAGTAACAAAAATTATTATCTATTTACTTACCTACCTGTTATCTATAAATCTTTGATATTTCTGACTAGAGACTAAGTTCCAGCAAATAATTTTTGCCATGTTTGTTGACTATAATATCCCTAGTGCTTATAATACTTACACATTTCCTGAATTGACTTGACAAGTCTTCCATCTTTACTGATCCCAGGAATGTCTTTTGTGTAACACTGACCAAGTGTGGTCATTGCTGCAGGCATTAGACATACATCGAGTGCGCCTTCTATGGAATTCACTGTGCTAAAATAAAAGTGGTTCTTTTTCCTGGTTTAGCTCAAGGACTATTGCAAAATTTTTTTTCCTGTTTGCTATGTGTCCCCAGAAGCATAATTACTAGCATGTCAACTCAGACTTGGCATGTTTTTTGCTCTTTAGTGGATGAAGCCAGGTAATGCACTTCTTATGAAGTTCGATGCGGCTGCTTTCATGCAATGAAATAGCCCCACTTTGTTCCTCACAAAATGTATACATCAAGGTAGCAAGTTAATTTAATAGACCTTTCCTGAGTCTGGCTATTAGAAAGCAGCATACAAAATGTAAAATAACCAGTGCCTTGCTGCTGCTTTCAAAGGACGTGATTTTGGTCCTGTGGATTGTTTTTTTCTTCTTCTTATTAATTATAGTGCAGAGCCCCAAACAAAATAGGTAATCCGTATGTTGCTGGGATAGAAAAATGGGTTCCTCTTGAACTGACCCTTTGAAATGATAATTAAATACTGTGCCCTTGATTAAATATGACTGTACCATTCCAGGGTTTTCAACACCTAGCGAGAGATGCCATTGTTCAAGCTATGGGGAAGACAGGTTAGGGGTGTTACTGCATTTAACGGCAGTGCTAAAGATTGGAAACTTAAGGAAATAGTTGTATAATTAATCAGGCCTATAAGTAGTATATCTGAGGAAAACTGACCTGACTGGCTAGAAAGCTTTTCTTTCAACGCTGTCTCCTCTTAAAAAATTCCTCCACATTATTTTAGACTAGTTTCTTAAAATTATCTGTTATTTTCTAAAATTCTAATTACATATTTCCCCCTTCCGATTCCTGCCTCAACCCCTCCCACATACCCTTCCTTAAATTCATACCCTCTGTTTTCATTAGTTGTTTTGCACATGTACACACTTCCACGCGTGTGCGCGCACACACACACACAAATACATAAGTACAACCTACTCAGTCTGTACAATGTTACATGAAGTATGCTCTCAGGGTTGAACATTTGGTATTAGATAATCAATTAGTGTGTTCTTTCCCGGGGAAGACTATTTAGATTAATTTTTATAATGGAGACTGTTTTCATTACAGGTAATTTGGATGGCCTAGGAGGACCTGTGTTCTTGTACTTATTACAATGGATGTAAGGCCCTGAATCTTTTCTTTTCCTATAAATGACAGTGGTGTGGGTCTAAAATAGGCTAATCATAGATCACACTGCCAGGATTTTTTTTTTTTTTTGCTTATTTTTATTCCATGATATTTTGATTTTAAATGTCTACAGTTTAAGGCTTTACAGTCTTTGAACTGATCTTGAAAAGGCAGGTGGGTCTCTTCGGGCCATGGCTACAGACATTAGTAGCTTAACCTGCGTTGTCCACACCATACAGAGCACCCCTCACTGAGCAATTGGTGGGTTTTTAAATTGTAACTTGCGACTGTTTTCTTCTTTTTAAACTTTTACATTTTGGGTTATGCACATTTCAAACGCCAGTATTTAGAAGTCTGTATTGTTTCACCTCAGATGCTAAATTGCCAAGCAAAAGATGCCCATGTGAAGATACTCCTAATCACGAGGGCTCATTTCAAGGTTGTGGGAGAGTATTCATGGTCAACGACAGAGCAGTCAGAGGAACAAGATCATAGATCACCACTTCTCAGACGTTTCCATAGTGAAGGTGTTAGAGCCGTAGGAGAAAGGAAGTCAAGGCCCAGAGTTCTCAGGGCTAGCAGGGGAGAGGCCTGCCTTAAAACAAGCCAGGCGGTGGTGGCGCATGCCTTTAATCCCAGCACTCGGGAGGCAGAGGCAGACGGGTCTCTGTGAGTTCGAGACCAGCCTGGTCTACAAGAGCTAGTTCCAGGACAGGCTTCAAAACCACAGAGAAACCCTGTCTCGACAAACCAAAAAACAACCTTCTGAGCTTCAGCACTTAATCATTTCTCATTTTGCTTGAAAATGTATGGGAATTTTCAACTGAATGAAGCTTGCTATCCTCTAATAATGACATCTGTCTCCCCATACCTAAGTAAAATTGCTGCTTCAGGAAGTTAAAGCCTGTTCACCCTGAGGCATCGAGTAGGCTTGAGTAGGTCCTGTGGGAGTGATGGGGACCATCAATGACAGGGACTCTGAGAAGTGCGGTGTCTGATGAACATGAAAGGCAGCGTTAGAACTGTTAGGAAGAACAACACAATTGTATTGTACAGAAATAATAAACCCCCTCAAGCTGGTGTTCTGTGGTCACCTTGGAAAGATGTAAGATAGAAATGAAAAGAAGGAGATGAATTAGCAGTAAGGCACAGTTAGTTACACAGGTGAAAAACAAAACTGCACATGAAATACCGAGAGAGTAAATTGGGGGGAAAAGTCACATAACCATTTGTTGTATCCATGAGCAAAATGGGTCTTAGGCTGACTTGAAATGGTTTTGTGTTTCTTCTTAGAAGATGTTCTTGCTTCCTCAGAAAGAAAAGTTTCTTTCTGTTCATGTTCATTGTAGAAACACTGGAAATACGGAGAAGCCAACAAATGCTCTCAGCATAGAGGTGCAAGGTGTCAGCGCTGCACTGAATATCCTTCAGGGAGGAATTCCTATGTGTCTCTAGATCACATATAAAGCAAACTGGGAAATAGCAGGACATGGCAGCCTTGTCTGATCCCAGTACTCAGGAGGGTGAGGCAGGATGATCGCAAGTTTGAGGCAAGCCTGGGTTATATGGTGAGAATCTCCCCCTGCCCCGTGTGTGTGTTTGTCTGTCTGTTTCTGTCTCTCTGTCTCTCTATTTCCCCCTCCCCATCCCTTTAAAAAAAACCACAATCGTTGTATCTTCTTTGCTATTAAATGAATTCCTGTTATTATTTAATTCATTTAATCCATTTAATTTATTACTTCACAAAGCACCATGACTTTTGCTGTTGATAGAATAAACATTTTTTATATCTCTCTGCAGATTTACTGATTGTAAATACTTTGCTTCATTAGTTTTATCCTTGGTACTTTGTACATATGTTCCTTTAAACTCTAAAATCGATAGCACTTCCTAAGAACAAAGATACTTCCTCTTGTGTGAACCCTATTCACACATCCGAGTTAACAACCACAACACTAATGCAGCAACATACACTCTGGGGCTTATATTAAAGTTTCCTAATCTCAATAGCTAATTTTTCTTATCCTGGATCTGGTCCAAAATTAATTTGTATACTTTTATTTCGTGTTTTCTTTAATCCTCAGCATTTTTTTTTCTTTTATGCCCTTGATAGTTTTGGGGATGAAAAAACAAAGCCAGATATTTTGTGCAGTGTCCCTCAATTTCTGTTTGTCCGTTTTCTCGTGATTGGAGAGAGAGCATACATTTTTACAGGAACACAAAAAGGTATGGTAGCAAAGCACCACAGACAGCACACGATCTTGGCTGGCTTGATTAGCAGTGAGAGTAGCATGATTACAGTGAGGGATTTGGAACCATGAATATATCCTGTTCCTCTGTGAATTTTCAGCCAGTCGCTGAATTTTTGACAACTGTTATTACGATGACACTTATAAGTGGTAATTTTCCAACTTCTTACAGCTTTTAAATGTATTATTTCCCTGCTCCCCTGTTTATTTATCTTAGTTCTTTGTGCCACTGACACAGAATAGTTAGACTGTATAATTTATAAAGAAAAGAAGTTAATCTTCACAGTTCCGGAGGCTGGGAAGTTTAAGGTCAAGATGGCTGTGTATTGAGCACTGAGTGAGAGCCGAAGTCTGCTTCTCAGACAGTGAGCGCCATGATGCGGCGTCTTCTTGTGGAACAAGGAGAGGATGGGCAAAAAGAAGGTGGCTAGTTCCCTCCAGTCCTTTTGCAGGATTGCTACTTCACATAGAAGGACAGAACTCTGGTGGTTTAATCACCTCCTAAGGTCCTCAGTTCTTAATAGCATAACTCGCCAGTTTGAAGTCATGTGCCTTTTAGAGAAACAGATGCGTTCTAGCCATAGGGTTGCTGATTCATTTGAATGTCAGCATGGGATTTGTGCATGTTAAAATATTATTGTTGTTGTTGATTTTGATCCATCTTACATTTGGTCAGTGGATATTTGGATTTGGGGGTGTATATATGTGTATGGTATATGCACATTGCATGCAGAAGCCAGAGGTAGGCATTGAGTGTCCTGCTGTACCAGGTTCTGCCTTACTTCCTTGGATCATGGTTTGTCACTGAGGCTGGAGCCAGGCTGCTGGCCAGAAAGCTCAAGTGATCCTCCAGGCCCATCCACCCTCTATAGTGCTGGGATCACAGGCATCCACAGGACCTTGTCTCTACATGAAGGCTGAGACCCGAACTCACATCCTCATGATAGCCTCGAAAGCACTCCTAACCACTGAGCCATCTCTCTCGCCATTGAACAAACTCCTGCAAACTGTATCCCATTCCTGCCTGAAATCTGTCCATCATTTTGGGAATACTTTTTGTTCTCCAAGACTTTCAGTACCTTCCCTTTTCCAACATTGGAACCTACCATTTCTTTAAGAAGAAGCCTGGCTCATTTCAGTTGGTAACATACACCGTATTTAATTATCTTACTGACTTCCACTTCCACCACTCTCTTACAGACACACTGAACACCTGTTTTCCTCCCATAATCCTTAGCAGCGGAGTACCTCATCTGAGTGTACACACATATACAAGATGGGTATACTTTCTACCTACCTTCCATAAAATTACTATTTTACACTTACTTGCTTTTCCACAGTCTCTGTGGCTTTGGGTATTATTTTTTTTTATTTAAAGATATCTATTTTACTGATTTTATAAAAAATAGTATTTTTCTGTTTTTTTTTTTTTTTTATTGTTGCTTTGTTTTTTGAGACAGGGTTTCTCTGTGTAGCCCTGGCTGTCTTGGAACTTGCTGTATAGACCAGGCTGGCCTCAAACTTACAGAGATCCACCTGCCTCTGCCTCCTGAACGCTAAGATTAAAGATTTAAGGAGAACACTACCATTGTCCAGCAAAGAATGGTATTTTATTTCAAATGTATCTAATCAGACAGTTTCATGTTTACCATTTTTTTTGGCACACTGCCTAATTTTCATATATTTTTTCTATGAGAATATTCAGTCTTTCATAGATACCACAGGTTTTTTCTGATGTATTTATACATGTATGTGTGTTTAAAGTTTTAATAACTCTACAGAAGCGAAGTAGGGAATCTTCTTATATTTCCAAATGAGTCAGTTGCCCAAATATATCTCTCTAATGTCAACCTAAATGGTCACTTATCATAAATTGTTGTATATACCCAGGTCTGTTTTTAGACTTATTCTGTTAAATTATTCTGATTATTCTTAAATTGTGATTGATTTAAAATTATTGATGTCATATTATTTTAATGTTAAGTCAAGAATCCTTCTCTTTCCTTCCCTCCCTCCCTCCCTCCTCCCTTCTTTCCTTCTTTCCACCAAGCTTCTGTTAAGAACGTCTAGGCTTTTTGTAAGTAATGGTTAAGTTTCCAAATTATCTTTTAAATCACACTCTAAAATTTGGAAACAGTCAAGTGATATTTTGATGGTTTTATAGTAAATTTATAGATACTTTTGGGAATCATTTTATTAAATACCTAATAATGAGGAACAAGTGCTCAAAACTCATTAAGTTGGTCTGCTGACTCTATTCAGTAATACTTTATCTCACAAAAGCTTTTAAAGAATTCATTGTGTTATTAGTGGACAATGGCATAATTCGGATTCACTAGCATAAAAAGCCACTCAGGGAGTCTCTTGGAAAGAGAGATGATCAATGGACAAACTTCCTTGATCATGGCCTGCAGCTGAAACTATTTCTTAAAAAAATCAAAACCAACACTACAGAATGACTTGGGGTTGTAGATCCAAGATTGTTTCCTAAAGCTATCCAGCCAGATCAGCAGCTGGATGCTGCTTAGAGCTCCAGGACAGCCCAGCAGCTAGGGTAAGCTGGATGGAGAAGGGCTGGGAAGCTCCATCATGGTTCTGCCAGGTAGCCAGGGGACAGAGACCTGCGGGGGTCCCCAGTGTTCTTTTTCTGTTCTGAAGTGCCTGTCAAGGCCCAAGTTCACAATTACATGATAAGCTGGCCCCCGAGGACCACCAGCTCTGAAACAAACACTAGGTTAACAGCTATCAGAGCGCATATTTGGCAGAGCTGCAATGGAGAACAGGCAGAATGTTTTGTTTGATGAACTGGATTTAAATTTGCCAAAGGTCAAAGCTTTAACTGTCAGTGTGTGACGTCCAGGGCTGAAGGAAGGCTCAGATTTACATACAGTAGCCAGACTAAAATGAAATGAGGATGGGAACATGAAGGCTTGGCAGCAGGAACGGAAGGAGGAACTATGATGATGGCTCTCGGCAATTCATACTCAACTAACGAAATAGGAATTAAATAAGAGAAACTTTCCACGTGTGACAAATCCTTAGCAGTTCAACGGCATTACAGATTTATTACTTGAAATCAAATCCATGTTGCGACTTGTGATGGAAGGCTTTATCCCTACGTGGCTGGATAAGAAACTAGAGAAATCAGGTTGCTGAGGCGGGTCCTTTAATTAAAATGGTCCCAGGAAAATGTTAGGGGACTCTATCATCACTGGGGCTCTAGTTGCTATTTTTCTGTATCTCCAGTTACTTGAAGCTGCTGGAGGGAAATCCATTGACAGTGGTCTTGGATTTTTAGCAGAGTAAATTCTGGAGTGCTCAAGTGTTTACAACCAATCTTTTCTTATTCGACTAGGAAATTGCCTTGTTAGGGGTAATCGCTTTGGTTTTAGAAGCCAGCCTAGGAAATTGTCTTGATGAGCTAACATGTTTAGAAGGATCTGGAAGCCAAGTAAATAATGTGCCAGGGCTGGGGAATAAGGGCTTTTGCAAGTGCTAAAGGTGAAGAATGTATTTTGAGAGCGTGTACAACTCAGGGAGCGGTAGGCCATTCTGACGAATTCTTCTAGCTTTTGTCACAGAAATGCATAATGGAAGCCAAACCTGCCAGAAGAAAGACAGTTAGAGCATACAAATTATTAGGTTAGAAATAACACCTGGACGATCCCCCTTTCATAAAAGCCGCAAAACCTGCTTGTGATGAAGTAGGGGGAGAAGGCCTTGAAAATGTAATTCAAATATTATGAATTTAAATATGTGAGCATTGCTTAGGAAACATGTAGGAGTCAGTAGACCCACACTAGGCTTTAAGTTTACAGAACCCCCACCCACAGACTAACAGTCCACTTCTCCTTGGTTAGCCCAAATGCTGGTTAGTGAAGACCACATGGCCCAGCCCTTGCTTACTATGGATTTCTATGCAGTGTGTGAAGGGGACTCTGGCGTAAACTCACATCCCAATTGCTTATGGTGGCAAAGCCTTCAGCTTCTTGAAATCATCAGAGTTAGCTTTAATGAAGTTTATTGTATTATGTCAGGTAGGAATAGTCATACTTTCATTAAGTGACCCCGAAATTGTTAGCTCCTTACGGAATGTGTGCTTTCTCGTGGAGGTGTGGAGGAAAGAACCTGGAAATGAAATTCAGGCTCCTGTGACTGAGTGATCTCCCTTCGCTTTTAGGACGAATGGCTCAAAACCATCCCGAATGGAGTTGGTTCTCCCTCATCCATACAGTATTTTTAGAACTTTCTACTTTCGATACTGTTACGACAATTCAAGCACAGACGCTGAAAAGACAATTTCTCTGTCATAAGCTTGACTAATTATTTCATTTGGTCTTGTGTATTGCAGGCAACTTAAGTAGAAAAACCAAAGGCTTCATTTCAAATGCAGCATCAAATTCAACAAATGAAACAGTCTATGAAGCCGACGATGTAACTCAAGGAAAGACAATGGATACAACACAAATCAATATTGCCCATTAGCTAAAATCCCTGTTGTAAGAGCTTACTGGAGAGATGGAGCATTAAGAATAAAGAATGAATTTTATTTTATTTTATTTTGAGACAGAGTCTGTCTGCACTGCTTGAGCTATCCTGGGACTTCCTATGTAGAGTAGGCTCGCAAACTCACAGATCCGCCTGCCTCTGCCTTCTGAGTACTGGGCTTAAAGGCGTGTACCACCTCACCTGGCAAGAATGCATTTTCAAACAGTTTCTCCCATTGCTTTTTCAGTATTCACCACTCACAAAGCAAGACCAACTGCAGTTTTAATTAGCTCATTTATCAAGCACTCACTAAGGTTCTGATAAATGCTTATGTGTATAAGTTTACTTTGTCAAATTTCTGTGTGACCTGAAACTATGCTATTTCTTGAAAATAAAGAGTTTAGCAACGACAGAAAAACAAACCAATCTCAGTGAAGCATAATAAATGTGTTTGTTTCATTACCAATCTTTCACAACTATTTAATACATGATATTACTGTCATAGTTAATAACGGGTAAGTATATCTTCAGGGGACTTTTCTCATAAACCAAAGGCTCTCAAGTCTCTTAGACATCAATGTTTTTTGATGGATTTTGTGCATGAAAGAGGAATACATTACCTTCATATAAGTTAATAGTCAATGGCAAAGATATCATTGTATTACCTGTAAATGGGTATATCCTGTATTTCAAGTATGCAAGGCAAATCCTCTGTCAGTCCATTTCCTGGAGAATGTCTATAATGGAAGTTATAAAAGTCAGCATAGATGCCAGCAGTAGGCTCGGCTGGACCTTTGACACACTCCCCGCTCAAGTAGCCCACCTCTGGGTTCCCTGAAGAAAAGCCATGGGGGCCCAACGTGGACCGACGGGTGCATCTCTCTGTAACTTGCAAGCAGTAGGTGCTTCTTAAGTAGACACAAAGTGTTAAAAGCAAAATGTTTTATTAATCTGTGGCTCATCTTAAACAGATCTCATCTGAAAAACATTTCAAATGGTCTGCCTAGATTTCATATACCTCCAGTGTAGTTCCATCTAATGCGACCAACTAACATACAAAAACATGGTTTCAGCAGCTTCTATCTCAAAAGATTTTTCTTCTTAAGTAAACCTATTATAAATATAGACATAGCTTTAAAAATGGAATTCAACAGTCGGAAGGAACAACGTAGAGGCCGTGTTACTGCCCCCATCTGCTGTGGGGAAGGTTTTCCTAGCAGGAGGACATCTTTTTAAACGTGCTAGCATGGCTTCTTTGGTCTGCCTCATTGTTCTTGTGCATGCAAAGCTCGGGGACTGGGAACTTTTCATCGTGTCTATCAAAATGATGGGCTTCTCTTAGGCTGGCATTAAGTTTTGAGGGGATGGAGATTTTTTTTTTTTTTTATCTGCAGTCTGGCACCGTAGCTACTAATGGTAGTGGCTATGGGGACCTGAAACGCGGCTGACGTGACAGAAGTGTACACGTTTATTGTTTTATTCAAGTGACTACATCTGGCTTCCCCATTCAAACAGAATAATTTCACTAAGGCTTAAATATTAAAATGCTAGAGTGTAATTGAAGTTTGAAAGTTCAGGCTTTTTAATTATAAAAGTGAGATTTTTTTTCTAGGTAAGAAGAGCAAAGAAAATATTTATTTTGTGCAGGCTCAGAGATTTCCTGGATACTTTTGTTCTTTTCCAATTTTTTTTTTTTTAAAGTCCCAGATGCCTGGAGACAGTGGCACATGCCTTTAATTCCAGCAGGTGGATCTTCATGAGTTCGAGGACAACCTGATCTACAGAGGGAGTTCCAGGGCAGCCATGTCTTGAAAAACCAAAAACCAAAGAGAGAGAGAGAATGAACAAAAAGGACAAGCAGGAGAAAGAGGAAGCCACAGAAAATGTGCTGCATTGATAGACAGGAGGCAGCAATGATATTCCTAGACCAGCTCGGGTGGACATCCGGGTCGAGAATATTTAGTTGAGGCACTGGTCCAGCTTTATTTTCTTTGTTGAAAGGCAAGGGAAGAGGTCATAAATGGCACAAAGAGGAAGTTAGGACTGGAGCCCACACTTTTCCTATCTGTGGGAAAGGCAAAATGGGGTGCAATGGCTGTGTATGTCATAAACAGTGCCCAAGGAGCAGGACCGCAGGCCTCTGCTGTGCCGGGCACTCACAAAGGTGTTGAAGGGTGAGATGCCACTGATCTTAGCAACTGGGGCTGCTATCACCTCTGTTCCTAGACTCTGAAACCTGGTACCGGGATCAGCTGGCCTCCTTGACACGTGGCCTGGCTCACCTCTAGGTTACCTGAGTGGACCAAGCCATGTGTCTGTCTGTTACTTTTTCAGTGGTGCTTCATAAATTGAGACAAAATATCAAAAGCAAGAAGCCTTCTTTAATATAGCAGAGTCTATACATTGAAAATATATTTTAAATGATTTAGAATTAACATAGTTCCAAACCCATTAAAAAATAAGGTGAAATTAACAAAAAAATCACATTTTGAAAAAATGTACATATATATAAATTCTTGTTAAGAACCATTTGATGGTACAGTAAGGCTTTTTAATTTTCTCTCTCTCTCTCTCTCTCTCTCTCTCTCTCTCTCTCTCTCTCTCTCTTTCTCTCTCTCTCTTTGGTTTTAGGAAATAAAAGCCAGAGCATAATTTAGAAACAACAGAGCACAAAAACCTAAAATTATCTTATGTGCATTTTAATGACATAAATTTCATCTTTTAAACATTATAGAACGGAATTATGAAAGAGATGAGACCAAACCCCAGTAAACACCATTTTCTTCCCTTAAACGCTCTCACGTCTCATGGTTTAGGGAGTAAGCTAAGCTCACAAACTCACAAACATGGAGCCTAAGGCCCCTTCTCTTGGTCGTAGGAACCTGAAATGGCGTCTGCCTTGAACAGGCTCACTAGGCCTGCCAGGCCTCCATTCCTAAGGCACGCAGTTCATCCCTTTGTCCTGTGCCTTCTTTCCGCACAGCCTCCCTCGTCAAGAACTACCAGGCTCTTCTCCTCGACCTTAATAACCTAAAATTCGGGGGTCACATTCTCTCAGTAGCCCCTCTAGCTGCTGCAGACTGAGGCAGCATCCGTATTTCTTACCATGAATCTTCGGGGCTCATTACTGCGCTGACATGAATGTAGTTCTAATGGTACTTCTACCAGCTGGACTGGGAGCTCTTCCGGGCAGCAGATGTGCGGTAAGAACTCTGCTATCTATTTCGAGGCTGCAGGTAACCTAGAGTCATAAATGCAGATACACACAGATGTCCAAACTGTCATTTATCTACACCCTGGTCTCTAAGAACTAAAGGGGTAAGAAATGGAGTAAATGTGAGGAATTAAGAAAAAAAAAAAAACCAGCAGAGATCTTTTAGACAACAGATACGAGAAGAATGGGGAAGCCAGGGAGCATGCTCATCAGCTTAAAAACAGTCCCTTCAGTGTTCAGATAAATCAGCTACAGACAGAAACCTACATGCACATTCTGTCTGCATTCGGAGAAAAGAACATACAATCGGGTGGTAACAAAATGAATCGAATACTATTTATCTATCTAAATTGATATGTTTAGCAGTCATGACAAGCACAACCTCGACAGAATGCTGGCTGCTTATCTATAATACTTCTTAAAAGAGTATTATTTGGATTTCTCTAGAAGTGATCTGAGGCAACACAGTACAGTATTTCATAGGCAAGAAACATCAAGGCCCCGAGAAAGTAAATGACTTTGCTGGGGGTCCCACGGGGAGTTTGAGAGAGAATGTGCCCAGGGTGGCGGCCAAAGGCTGCACAGGGGCTTAGAGGAGATGGTGTGCAGCCAGCACGGCAGAGGCACAGCTGCAGAGCCACCACACCAACCCGGTTACTACGGAATGAAATGCTCCTTCTGCTTCATATTGCCTAAAAAGAAACTTCATGAATTTTTCTAGGAGATACCAGTGAGATTTGCATCCCATCCCAAGCACTTCTTACTTGAGTAAAGATGAATGACTTTTACTTGGGTCAGGCCCTTCATAAGGTATACTAATATTCTAGGGAAATTTATTAATAATGTTAAGGTTGTTTTTGGGGAGAGGACTGGTCCATTAAAATCTTTTATTTTATTATAGAGCTGATGGTGGATTGCATATATAAATGATGTTTCTGAATCATTAGTTGAATGAAGAAAAAACCCTTATAAGTCAATTTATATTTTTTTTACAAGGAACAGAAATCAGACTCACAGATATGACAAACTCTTCCTCTACAGCTACTGTCACTGCTAACAATGCCACACACACAACCGGATGAGGTCATTTCCTTATGTATTTGCTATTTCTTTTTAAGTTTAAAATTAAAAAAAAACCTTAAATTTCCATGCATGTGTATGTGTCTGGGTGAGCACCTGCTAAGTGCTCCTGGGTACCACGGAGGTCAGATGAAGGCATCGGAACTGGTGGACCTGGAGTAACAGGGTTACAGGTGGTTATGAACCTCCCAGTGAGGTTGCTGGGAACTGAACTCCGCTCTTCTCTAAGAGCAGCAAGGGTGTGAGCCACCTTTCCAGCTGCATGCTATTTTTTTTAAAAAGGATTTTAAGAATGACATTCACTTTTATTTGCTTTTTATTAATTCAGATAACCAAAGAACTGAATTTTCACAAAATTGGTGTAGACAAATGAATCCTTAAAAATCTAAAAGTTCTGTGCTTTAGTCCTAACAACTGACAAAACTCAAAGCAAAACAACTTCTTATGGGCCAAGAGAGCAATTGCTTTGTGGAAAAGCTGAAGATGCGCACGCTTCACGGAAGCAGTGCTGGGAAGGGTGTGGGTGTAGCTTCTGTGGAACCTGAGCAGAGCTAGGGGAGAAGATGTATGGGACCTACGAGGCCCCAGGTCTGACCAGGGCATGCCAGTTTGGGTGCAGGGCAAGGGAAGAACTCTCCAGCCTGCAAGACCAAGTGTTCTTATGTAATAAATTTGCCTGCAGCCACATCTCTACTTACCAATTTTAAGACATATAAGTGCACCATAGTAAGGTACTTAGAAACTTTGGTGCTGATCCAAGTTAGTGGGTTGGTTTAATGCTTTTACAGCATAAGTTAACTTGCTGGATTTGGGAATACTAGATGTTAAAATACACTACACTGATGACCATGAAATTAAAAATAAAAGACATTATCTATTAACATGTCATTGAAAACACTTATTTATATATAAATTTCATTATTATACAAAGGCTTTCATGATGCTGTGCTCAAGGCTTTTATTTTAAAAAGTACAGAATGAAATTCTTGATTTTATTTTTTTTGCAGTGCTTCCATTTGTGACTGAAGTGAAGGAGGAAATATCAACAATGGCTCTCCACGAAGTCATAAGTTCAGGGTGAAACTCACTTCAAAATCATTTCAAAAAAATAAATATATAAGCAAGCATTCATAAAAACTGCCACAATACACATGTAAGCATCAAATACACTAGATAGAATAAAAATCAGCTTTAATGATGATTTTGCTGTTTCCACACAAAAAGTTCTGTGTTTGAGGTATCACCGTAAGACATGCCAATATGGCACATGTGTGTATCAACCTAATAGTCCTGACCAGCACAGAAACTCCCTGCCAGACTTTCTAGTAAGCTAAGTGATTCTCTTTAAAAGGGGGATATTTTAATTGTTATAAAAACACGGGAGGCATGTGCTAGGAACATGCATTTCATAAAACATTGACACCTGTTACAAATACTTTCATTATTATCTTATAGATCCCATTCGTTTAAAAACATAAGATCAGTAAAGCAGTTTTATCTTCAATGATATTATTTAAAAAGTCGAGAGATTTAAAAACAACAGTGAAGAACTTCACTATCTTTATACATTACACAGTAGATAATAAAGCTATTAAACGCCTCAGTATCAAGAGCAAACCACTACCACCAACCCAGAACGTCACTGGAAGGACGCCACTTAGTAGCTGCTGTGTAGATTACTTGGTTTGACTGTGGAAAAGCCATGTAGCAGTTAACTTAGGAAGTGACAATGCTAGCCTAACATGGAGAAACACAAATACCCAAAATGATGTGCTTTGCATGTGCAAATATCTATACTTGAGGCACAACTGTCAATTAACAAGATGGATTTAATACCAATGGGCAGAGAGATAAGGGTCCCAACATGTGAAAAATGTCTTTACGGAAGAGGCTGGGATATGCTGCAAAGCGTTATTATATAGCGATTCCAAGGAAGGTACAATAATTAAAAATATTGAATTCTTCAATTTCCTGAGAGAGGCCAGAGATTCGGTTACTTTTTGGTGAATTCAGAACGGTTAGGGGAAGAACGTTTTTCCTTTTTTCTCTTCTTTTTTTCCTTTTTGTGATGTTTTCCTTTTTTTGATTTGTTCTTTTTTTCTTTTTTCTTTTCTTTTTTCTGATACTTCTGTTTCTTTTGCTTTGAAGAGTCCTCTTCGGTGGAGCTGGAATAAGACCTATGGGCAAGAACACATCAGGATTGGCATTGCAGCAGGGACTGAAGAATTAAGGTGGATCTGAGCTCCCTTAAATCTTGGAAGAGAAAGTTTAAACATAGCCTTCTATGTTCTTTAAAAGCAGAATTCAAAGTTTTTGCTGTTTGGTCACAGAAGGTGATAAAGCTACATCTCTACTCTGCATAGCTCTAGTAATGCAATGGGCTTTAGAAGGGGTAAGGATGACATTCTTTCTGGCGCTGTGACAGGATGCACACGGCCTGCCCTTCAGAATCTTAGAGGGAAACTGCAGCAGAAAGAGCTCCCAACCTCATGCACACAGCGCACTTGTATATGTAGTAACTTGTTAGCATATTCTCTTAGGTCACAAAAGGATGCAATTATGGCTAGATACAAAAAGGATTCTAATTGTTCCTTAGGATGAATGGATAAGAGCTGAAAATTAACAAAATAAAAGCACTTTTGTGATTCCTGTGATTTTTCATGTTCATGAACTTGATCCTTCTGCTTGCAGTGCTAGAAATGAGCACTTGTATTTCTGAGTAATTTTTATTACTTACAGAATGGGTGCTTTTAAATGAATACTGCATGTAGATGAATGAGGATGATTTATCATTATACTTTATTAATATTTTAACACAAAATTGAGAGGGAACACCCATAGAATTTCCTTTCCTGATATAAGATGCAGCAGAGGCTGGGAATGAGGAAAAGAAACAAACAAACAAAAACTCCATCTTTTCAGATCTTATATAAAGTATAACATTTTACCTATGCCCAAACTAAAAATATATGTGACAGCATGGAAATTGAATTAATTTACAATCAACAGGTATCGCAAAAGTTAGTTCCTACAGGTAACATTATATGGACTGAGAAGGTTCTATTTATATATTTAGGGGTCTATCTATCTATCTATCTATCTATCTATCTATCCATCCATCCAGCTATCTATCTATCATCTATCTATCTACCTATCATCCATCTATCTATCTATCTATCTATCTATCTATCTATCTATCTATCTATCTATCTATCATCTATCTTGCCTATCTATCACCATATAACTATAACTAATATTTGAAAACTTTTTTTTAAAAAGTCACGAATTTAAGAGAAGTGCATGGGAGGGGTTGGCGGAGGAAATGGAAGGGGGAAATTCTGTAATTGCATTTTAATTAAAAGATTTTAAAGTTAGATTAGCAATTTAGGAGCTAAAACCCAAACTAAGAAACTTCAGGACAGGGGCTGGAGAGATGGCTCAGCGGTTAAGAGCATTGCCTGCTCTTCCAAAGGTCCTGAGTTCAATTCCCAGCAACCACATGGTGGCTCGCAACCATCTGTAATGGGGTCTGGTGCCCTATTCTGGCCTTCAGGCATACACACAGACCGAATATTGTATAGATAATAAATAATTTTTTTTTTTTAAAAAAAGAAACTTCAGGACAGACACAGGGAGCAAAAGCGAATCCAGAGCCTGCAGTGTTCAGGGATCCCCATCCCAGGAGTGGCTTGAGCGGGCCCTGCCTCCAAGATGCCCATCCTATTCTCTCTCTGGCCTACTTATGTGCACACATACAGCTTCTTCTATGCCTGCACATTTTCTTCATCTTTTTGGTCCTGGATTCTCATTTATAAGGCAAAACTAGGTTTGGGCACAGCATACCATGAGATGACTATCTGTACATGTATGAAGAAGTTTGGGTTTCAGGTCCTTAGGCTTGGTATACATGTCTAAATATAATCTCTAACTACAAACCAAATATGTCAGAACACGAAAGACTACATAGTCTCCTGTTTCCTCCATGCAATGCAACCTGCCGCCTTAGCACAAATCACAACACACTTGTCAGAAACCTGAGCCTCTGCTCCTAGCAGTTCTTATGTTACACCTGAAAGTGAGCTAACTTTGGCCACTGACAAGGTTTCTGAAGTATATAAAAAGCTGAGTGCATTATAAAATTATAAAGTGGTAATACCCAATTAAAAAAAAATCTGGGAGAATAAATCCAGACCAGACCTCAGTATGAGCGAATGCTCCAAAACATGTCTACTTATCCAAGTTTGAACAAGACTGTACTTAGTAACCAGGGGGAGAATTTGTCTCTTAATCACATTTGATCAACTTTTTAAATTAATCATTAAAAATCTTACCAATAAAAAATTCACAAAGGGCTAGTGAGGGTTGTGGAAGAGCTGAAAGAAGTTTGGGCTTATGAAATTTTATTACATTCCATGAAGAAATTAATTTCTTAGTCATGATAATGAAAGAATACAGATATTTAGAATCCAATTTCAAAAATGAGCAAAAATATATATGAGTAATTCAGATGTGCATCAAATCAAAATTTCAGTTCTCACTGTAAATGTGAAATCCAGAACACAAATGTATAAGGGAGGAGGGCACCACCTCTCATCAGGACCTTGGTTCGTTCCAGTGAGAACATGCAAGGTGACTGTGTGATGACATCATTTCTGATTCCTCATTTCTAATGTCGAGGGTGTTGCTACTGCACTACAGTAAATATAAATATGTTATTCTCATTAAGAAAACTCTCCAGTAAATTAACTGGATTATATGTAAAAGAAAATATATAATCCTTCCAGACTAACAGCTTATGTTTTTCTTTTCAGTACCTATTAAAATATTAACCTATTAAATAACCTATTAAAATGTACCTTTTCCTCTTTTTCTTCAATTTAATTTTCTCCTTGCTTTTTTCCTTTTTCTTCTCCTCTTCTTCATTTATTCCTGTAAGGGAAAAGGTGGAGGAAATCATCAGTTACCACAAGACTACGTACAAATATGCTTTGTTTGTGTGTGTGTCTGTATATACCTGCGTGTGCCTGTGTATTTTATTTTACAGTTAGAAAGATGAAGTTAACATAAACAGGAGTAAAAAGTAAAAGCAAGAAAGGGCCTGCAAAATGACTTCTCTTTCATAGATGGTAGTTACAATATGATGGTGATATATTCTACTAGGAAACTCAGAAGATCACATTAGCTCATAGATTATGTCTTAACTTAAGAATGAAATCAATTGAGCATCTGGCTATTCACAATGATATGAAATCAGAAATTAGTATCAAGTGGAAGATAGTATAGAGGAAGATTACAAATGTGTATAATCAAACACCACACACTGACCCAACTTCTGTGTCAAAGGAAAATGAGAGAGAAAGCACAGCTCATAGGACAGTGGAGCAGGAGAGGACACAGCACACAGTGGGGACAGTGGAGCAGGAGAGGACACAGCACACAGTGGGGACAGTGGAGCAGGGGAGGACACAGCACACAGTGGGGACAGTGGAGTAGAAGGAGAGGACACAGCACATAGGACAGCGGAGCAGGGGAGGACACAGCACACAGTGGGGACAGTGGAGCAGGAGAGGACACAGCACACAGTGGGTGCAGTGGAGCAGAAGGAGAGGACACAGCACACAGTGGGTGCAGTGGAGTAGAAGGAGAGGACACAGCACACAGTGGGGACAGCGGAGCAGGGGAGGACACAGCACACAGTGGGGACAGTGGAGCAGGAGAGGACACAGCACACAGGGGGTTCAGCGATGCAGAAGGAGAGGACAGCCCATGATGTTAAGTTCCTGCACCAAATAAGAATCTGAGACAGCCCATCAGGGCTCCTCCTCATGCTTAACAACTTCTCTTACCTCAAATTGGAATACAAAAATTACTGTTTAAAGCTCTCCAAAAATCTAGAACACAATGAATTTACTTCTGTATAATATCTACATAGATATTATATAGCATCATACTACTCCCATTACAATGACGAGGCTTTTATTATACATAGGATGGAGTAAAGAGTAGAGACACTTCTTTTACAACCAACTGAAGCTTGTTTTTGCCTTTTTTTAATAATATAAAAACTTTTTATATAAATCTTTCAATGATTTTAAAAATTATTTTTACTTATGTGAATGCCCTATATATGCAGTGCTGCAGAAACCAAAGAAGGGTGGAGGATTCCCTAGAGCTGGACTTACAAACAGTTGTGAGCTTCCTGAGCATCGGGGAACATTATTTTAAGGTATATGACTTCTGTTTATGATGCATTTGTTTACCTCTGTGAAGCTCTGTTTCTGTGTCTGTCTAAAACACCTGATAGGCTAATAAAGAGCTGAATGGCCAATAGAGAGGCAGGAAAGAGAAATAGGCAGGGCTAGCAGGCAGAGAGGATAACTATGAGGAGAAGAAGATCTTGGAGCTAGAGAGGAAGGAGGAGGACTTTGGGGACCAGTCACCCAGTTTCCCAGCTACACAGTCAAACACTCAGTAAGAAGAAAAGAAAAGGTATACAGGAATAGAGACAGATAAAAGCTCCAAGGCCAAAGATAGATGGGATAATTTAAGAAAAGATGGCAAGAAATAAGCCAAGCTAAGGCTGTACATTCATAACTAAGAATAGGCCTCTGTATGTGATTTATTTGGAAGCTGGGTGGTGGGGCCCCCAAAATGTCAAAAAAAAAAAAAAAGTAAGAGCAAAAACAGCCAACAACACCTGAGGTGGGAGCTGAACTCAGTCCCTGTGGAACCACAGCAAGCTCTCGTAACTGCTGAGCCCTCTCTCCAACCCTCAGGTACACTGTGGTGAGAGTCTGTCCAAAAGCAGAAAGGAAGCTCCTGGGGCTTATATACTGACAGTCTTAGCATGCTCCTTTGCCTATGCCTAGGATTCTCTGTGTACTCAAAATCGCTATGAAGGTTCTAAGCATCTAAAATCTCTGCTATTTGTCAATGGGACCTGACAATCCGATGTTTGTCTTATACAAGTTTAACAGACAATAAGCGAGGAAAAACCAAAATACCAGTTATGGAATCAGAAGCTGACTTGCCTCCTGATCGCTAATCTCATGTGACTTCCAGCCAAGCCTCTGTTCTGACCTGTGCTGCAGCCCTTGCATGTGGTAAGAAAGACAACTCGGTGATAGCACAATTACACAAGTGTGACATGACCCAGAAGGAGACAGGAGAAAAACCATGCTTACTTTTCTCTTGCAGAGCCTGCAATTTGTTCAGTTCTTCATTTTCTTCATCGCTGTCCTCACTACTTGTGCTACTGACGTCTAACACAATGTCCCTTTTGGGGTCAACCCGGAGAAAATTGCGGCACTCAAAAGTCAGATGACCAGCTAAATAAACAAAACAAAACAAAAACCAAGAAGGATAAATGTAGTTGCATTTATTTGTATTTTGATAAATAAAGCTTGTCTGAAAAAAAAAAAAAACAGCCATACTGGCCAGCCTTATAGACCAGGCAGCAATGGTAATCCCAGTAGTCACAATGACACACACCTATAATCCCAGTAGACAAGCTAGCTTGCCACAGAAACCAGGTGGTAGTGGTGCACGCCCTTAATCCCAGAACTAGAGAGGATTATAAAATGGGAGGAGACAGCTCCCAGTCTCAGTCTCATTCTGAGGTTTCCTGGAGGCAGGATCACCATTTTGAACTGAGGTTTTGGTAAGAGCCAGTGGCTGGTTGTTTTGGTTTTCTGACCTTCAGGTTGAACCCCAATTTTTGTCTCTGTTTATTAATTGTGTTTCAGATAAAACTACACATGCATCTGTGCTGTTTGTTTTGGTGCATCACAGGGGGTAGCAGAGTACAAGGTCAATAACAACACAAGAGCCTTAACTTTTATCCTGTTGCTGGGGGTTAGACTTTTCCCGATACACTTTTTGCTTGAATACAGTATTCCAACAGAACTTTCCCCTTCTTCATTGGAACTTCTAATTCAAGAAACATTGTGGGTGCACTTGTCATCATTTCAGAACACTGAAGCACTGTTTTTCCCTTTCCAACAGCACAGGCTATTTTACATTATTTAGATTAAGGTGACTAAAAACATTCTTGCATACATGAAACCGTATATTTTATTCGCTCCCTGTAGCCTCTCCTCCTCGGCTTGCCTGACAACTCATGTGGTCACAGCTTTCACCTAATTCAAGTGGTCATAATGCATAAGCACCACAAAAACTAAAAATACTTCTCGAAAGGATTTAAAAAACGAAATATTTAAATTCTGATATCACTTTTCCTAAAATTCTTCCAGTAAGAAAACTTCAGTTCCTTGTGATGGTTCTCACTAATCTGATCCTGACAGGATCGGGGATCACCTGAAGACAAGCCTCAGGCTGTCTTTGAGGGTTTAGAGAAGGTTAGCAGAGGTGGGCAACAGCATTCTAAGGGCTCGGTCCTGGACTGAAAGAAACAGACAGAGTAGGCTGACAAGTTTGTGCAGTGGGTGAAACCACTGGCCTTTGAGCCTGAGGACTTAAGTTCTATCCCTAGGATCCACGTGGTGGAAGGAAGGAGAGATATCACGTTTTCCTGTGATATCTACATGTTGCCATGGTACATGAGTAAACGCGTGCATGCGTGCACACACATGCACACACACACATAAACAGAAACAGACACACAGAGATAGATAGAGATAGAGACAGAGACAGAGAGAGAAAGAGAGAGAGGTTCCAGCTGGCAGCTTGCATCTTTCCCCTCTGGTGGCTACATGGTATCTCCTGACTCCACCTTCTTTCTCCCAGCATTCAGTTTAGTTTTCCCTGCCCAGCTCTGTTCTGCCCTGCTATAGGACTAAGCAGTTACTTTATTCATTAACCAATAAAAGCAACATATAGAGGACATCCCATACCACCACTCAGTCAGCGTGCGACTCACTGTGTGTTCAGCACGCACTCCGGCTTTCACTCTGAGACCCTTTTCACCCCTGCACTGGGAGGGTCACCTTTCCTTCTTGTTGGCTCGGGTTTCTGGTTTGACTCTGCTATTATCACATTAATTCCCTCTAGGGCTATGCACTTGGCACAGAAAAGGGGGCTTTCCACAGTTCTAACAGTAGCCCAGCTTGCCACTATGACCAGAATTCCTTGTGACGCAATCTTACTTTACTCAAGTTAGCTTTCTACCCAAATCCCTGGCACCGAAATGATCACGTAAGTGAAATGCGTAGGGTCCCACACCTATTCTAGCTTCCCTTTAGTGAAGGGGACATGACAAATTACTTGTGAAACTACACTGAAGTCTGGCTTTTGCCTGTTGCTGTTCTTTTTCCTTTTAGGACAACACTGTCTTTCTAACCATTTGTCTCCATGGGGTTTCTTTTCTAAATATATGCTAAGAAAATGAGGGGTAAAAAATTATGACTGTGAGGGGCTGGGGTTGGCTCAGTGACCAAGGCAGTAGTCATCCAAGTGTGAGGACTGGGTTCCTTGAGCCCCTATATAAAAGATCAGGTGGGCATAGCAGCCGCCTGTAGTCCCAGTGCCTGGAAGGCAGAGACAGGAGGTCCATGGGGCAAGCTGGCTAAGGTGAGAGGTCAAATCAGCAGGCTCTGGGTTTACTGAGAGATCAGGTTCAGGATGATACACCCCAAATGTGGGTTGTACCTTCCCACGAGTTGGAGGCCCAGATGGAATAAAAGGGGGAAAGGACACCAGCCGTGCAGGACTTCTGCTTCCTGTCAGCAGGGAGGGTGGTACACACCCCACCTGCCATCGTGTTCTAGGAGACAACAGAGCAGACTGTGATGGATAGGAACCCAGGAAGGCTTGAGCTAGGGAGGAGCAGTTCCTCCCATTTTATTCAGACATTCTGTCACAGTGACCAGAAAGGAAAACGCAATGACTAGCCGAAGTCTGTCAAGAGCACCCATCACTAGGGGAAGAACAACAGTCAGCTGTGGCAAGTATCTTCCTGTACATTAAATAATAGCACAGACTCTCACAGGAATGAAATTCAGGGACCCATCAATGATCACCGTAGCATTTTTCGTATTGCTAAAAGATAAAAACAACCAAGTATCTACCCACAGGTGAATGGATAAAGAAAGTGTACTATATCCATGCAATGCAGCACCATTCTACCGTAGGAAACAATGTCAACATGTGTGCACAGTACAACATGGGGTAACTTTGAAACATTCTGCTAAGCTAAGTCAGACACAAAGGACAAACTCTGTGGCTCCTCCACTAAAGGCTGTGTAGAGCAGCAGAAACTACCAAGAGCTAAGGAAAGGAAGGGATGCAGTTTCTACTTTATGACTAGAGTTTCTATTCGAGGTTATCAAAATGATTCAGAAAAGGAAGTGGAGATGGCTGTCCAGAACTATGAAGGTAATTAATGTTCAGGACAATTTACTGAAAAACTGGTTAAAATTTTACATTTGATACATTTTTGCCACTATGGAAAGTAAGAAAACAGAACAAGCACAGCACAGCATGGAATTGATAACCAGAGCACAAATTCCACCTTTCCATCTTGTACCGTAGGAGCCTCCACTTCCTAATATACAGCAGCTGCCGTCCACAACTATGGCCAGTCAATGACCCAAATACACAAGTTCTCCTAATCGTCACAGCAACCTCTATGAGGTTAGGTACTGTAACGATCTCATTTTGCAGACAGAAAACCAAACACAACGGTGAAGCCATATGCCCACGGCGGCATATCTAGTAAGTGCTGAGCTGTTTACCCGAATCACCTGTTGCCAAAACAACCAGAAGCCAATGTTAACTAAAATGAAGACCAGGAAACCTTCTTCATGGAGTTATTTAATCATGGTCTGTGATATTTTATTTTCAAGTTTTTTTTATAAATAACAAAGTTTATAAATTAATTTCTTACTCTTCATGGAAATCTTTGTTGAATCACTTATATTTGTTAGAAAACAGCCCTTCAGTGAAATGGCATATCCTAAACAGTCCAGTGTAGTTAGCACAGATGTCAAACAACTTTAGAGACAGCAAGTAATGCCAAGAACAACCATTGGAAAGGCCTGCAGAGCAGCTGGATTTGCCTCGAGGAATGCTGTTTACAGAATCAAATCACGGTACTGTATGTAATTACATAGGCTTGGGTGTACCTTCTAATTCTATTATATTAATCACATGGAAGACAATGTTGAAATCAAGTTTTTTGCACATGAGCAGAAATTCTGGGACCAATCAAATTCTTATATAAAGGGATAAATTCAGCAAACATTCAAAGATTGTTTTTAATGCCTTTACTCTTCATCTGGTATCCAGAAACAAAGCAATACATAGATGTATATATAGCATATACAAGCATATATACACATGTTTAAATCTTTTAAAGATTTACTTATATTATTTTATATGTGTGTTTTTAAATTTTTATTTATTTCTTGTCTGCATGGATGTATATATATCATGTGTATGCCTGCTGCTGGTGGAGGCCAGAAAAGGATGCTAGCTCCCTGGACTGGAGGTTCACATGGTTTTGAGTTATCACATGGCTGCTGGGAATCAAACCTGGGTCCTCTAGAAGAGCAATGAGTGTTCTAAACTGTCTAGCCATCTCCCTAGCACCACCTATATTTTTATATACATAGGCTTTTCTTTTATATTTTAAATTATCTTAGTTCTATTTTCCTCAAACTTCTAATCTCTGGCCAACCCCTCATATTTCATGGCTCCTTTGCTAGTTACCAAGTCAACTTCAAACCCTGGTAGGGGCTCGGGACCACCCACAGAGCTGCTGAAGTCAGGATACTGAACCATCCTGCTCCCTCCCAGTCCCCAAAACAATGGCCCCAGCAAACACAAGTAGACACAATATTGCTTTTTACTTACGGTAGCCACATTTTTTGCAGCCTGCTCGGACATTGTCCTTGTTGCAACCTGAAATACAATTGGAGAACATTTGGAGAAATACACGTAAGTAAAAATAAAGACTTCGTCATATGATAAAAATCTCAAGAAAACCTTTTGTTCTAAAACTTCTTGAAAAAGAACTCTAATCTTAGCAACACTACTCAATTATTTTGATTAACAGTTAGCTTACTGAAAGTGAATATACCCAAATCATTTCAAGAACATATATTTTTCTAATTCAGTAGGAAAACAGCACTATAGTTCAGAAGTTAAACATTTAGGAATCCTACAACATTGGGGAAGAAATTCTAAGACACCATGGCTTATTGTTGAAACGTAATTAATTTACCATATATTTATAAATACTTGCCATATATACATATACATATAATATACATGCATAGAAACATTAAGGTGTAACAAACATTTTTGTGTCTTTCAATAAAAAAAATAATTCTACCTTTTCTCAAAGAAATTGATGGTATTCCATAAAATTCACTGTAATTGTTTAGTATCATAAAATAACTTAAATTCAGCACCTGAACTTTGATAAGCAAAAACAGAGTAGTCACAGTTCAATTGTGATAAAAGTTCACAAATATTCACAGTATTTCTGTGCAGTCAATCCATACAGATGGTGCTGAAAAAATGAAAACTCACTTTTAAAATTGTGATAAAATACACACCGCAGTGAGGATTTTGATCACTTCAAATGTGCATCTTAGCAGTGTGGCAAATAGTTCCAATGATGTGTAGCTCTCAACTGCTGTCCTTCTCCAAATGATTTTTATCACCAAGAAGAATAACTACACACAGTCACACAGTAAACACCTTCATGTCTCCCCAATCTTAGCTACTCCAGCCTACTTTCTAAATATTTGTCTCTCTGGAGAAACATGGTAATAGTTTTGTTTGTTTGTTTGTTTTTTGAGACAGGGTTTCCCTGTATAGTAGCCCTAGTCCTGGAACTCACTCTGTAGACCAGACTAGTCTTGAACTCACAGAGATCAGCCTGCTCTGCCTCCCGAGTGCTAGGATTAAAGGCGTGCACCACCACTGCCAGGCTAATAGTTGTTCCTTTTAAAAGTCTGACATGGTGTTTTTAAGAATCATCCATATTATAGCATGCACCAGAACTGCATTATTTTTTATGGCCAAATATTCCACTGAACATCAAAATGAACTTTAACCTCTCAGTGGCTTCTGTAAAGCAACGAGAGGCCAAGTGCAACGTTATTCCCTTTCTCTGGTGCAGGGGGCCCACTTTCTAAATCCTTCCAGCGGAGTTCTCATCCCCATGTGAGGCTGTTGTAAAATGTAGAGAGCAGAAAGAACGCATTAGTAATTGTAAATGAAAATAATTCTTAAACCACTTCTTTAATGTGATAAGCTTGAACACGAGTTATTTCCCCCTACTCCTAAGTTGGAGAGAAACATTATGCTAAGCAAGCTGGTCCTGTAAACGCAGCCCTACAACACGTACTACATTAGTACTACAATAAGTAACAAGCGCTGCTCCATGGCTCACAGACATCCTTAGAGAACATCCAAGAAGATGCACCTTGCATCCAGGTGACGGGACCAGGTGGATGCTGCATCCCGCCGACATCTGAGCCTCCCATGCACACACAGCACAGCTGTTAACATCTCCCTGCTAGCCTCTGAGTGACAGTTCCATCATGTTTGGAGCTAGGACCTTTCTGACACTCCTCATTACACCCTCCTCCTACCCCTTCCTAAGAACTCACTAGTTACAGTCCTTCTGAAGGCAACTTTCACCTCAAACTCTAGAAGCTGTTACTACTTTTTACAGTATTTCCATGTTTAAATCAGAGAAGGTGTCACCGCTGAAGTTTCTAAGCACGGTGTACTGACTGATCCCTTCCCTTTAGACGCTATCTTTACTTTGTCCTGTAAGAACCCACATGCCACAGTTAGCAGAATCAGCTGTGGAATATGACTGGATTAATATAATTTAAGGCTTCTCCATGATGAAAATAATTGCATGTTGACCAAAAAAATCAGAGAATATGGGTCAGTGTTGTTTCCATAGAAACCACAGATGTTGAATACTATGGAACAAACTGCTTTATGCACCAGTATTACTACTGCCACAGACGAACAGTAACAGGCAGGTGTGAAACTATCTCACCTCTGCCTGTGCTAGAACTGAACTCATTTAGAGCGAGAGACACTGATGTGAACTCATTCTTCAAGCGCTTCCTATTTCTGGAATGAACAGAACATGAACTTTTTCTCAGGCTATCTTCTGTAACCAAGGCAAAACTTTTTATGACAAAAAATAACCAGCTCTCCTTATAAGCTACTTCCTTACTAGCCTTTGTCTAAATTAAGATCTCAGTTTTATTTGTAATCATTTGCAAGACTGCCTGGCTAATGAAGGTTTCTGTGGACCTTTGAGACCAAGGCAAAGGACATCACAGACCTGGGGAAAGCGATGTAATCATAGCTCACTCTGTTGTCAAGATCTGGCTTCTAGCTAAGTATCTGTAATCTTAACATCAGGAGGTTGAGGCAGGAGGATGCTGAGTTCAAGTCTAGTTGGGCTACATAGTGAGCTTAAGGCCAGTTTGGCCTATGTGAGTGTGTGTGTGTGTGGTGATGGGGGGGGGGGTGTTCATTCATTTGTGAAGCATGGCGACAGTGGCAGAGTGCTTGGTTTGCTGTACTTGGCCTTTTCTGGTTTCTGAACATTGTTAGCAAGGATCTTCTTAGAGTCAATAAACTCCTTTCTTTTTCAATTTAATCTTTCGTTTTCTGTCATTCAGACAGGAACTCTTGCTATTGTGTTGTGAGGCCTCTTCCCGGTGCAGAGAGCCACTCTCCCTTTTTCTTGTAGCTCCTTGATGCTCTTGGTTCCCCCACCACTAAGTTGGCTTAGGCAGTGATGCCTCCTGTCCCCTTCACGTTCTCCTTGGTAATCAGGACCTACAATCTAAAGGTCACCATAGCAGCACATAATAAGGCTAGGTTGTGTGTATGCTGGGGAGTGGGGCATCGAGGGCTGCATTCCAGTGGTGAAAGCCTCCAGGAGCAAACTCAGAATACCCTTGAAGGGCTCCAAAACACTTGTAACTCGCAGGAGGGAGAAACTCACCACTGTGGAAAATCAGCACATCCTGAGGAAAAGACCGATGGCCACTGCCAAAAAATGGGGAAGAAGGCAACTAGTGGACAGAAAGCATATAGAAAAGAAACAAGAACGGCTCTAAAACATGTAGGAAATGCTCATTAATAATGGTGTCAGGATTCCATTTTCTCTTATGAAAGGAGCTCAGGTAGAGAAACTTGAAGAGAGCTTTGAGTGGGGCACACTCGGGAAGGGGTCAGTGGGGGGGGCACACTCTGGAAGGGTCAGTGGAGGAGCACACTCTCTAAGGGTCAGTGGAGGAGCACACTCTCTAAGGGTCAGTGGTGTGTAAATGAACGCCACGAAGTCTACCACAGGCCTTATTCCAACAATCCCACACCTGAGAACTCAGTTTACTTGCACAAGTGCAAACCAACTATGTCTAAATCTAAGTTATGGTATGAAGGAATGAGGCCAGTGCTTCATGAAATTTAACAATCCCTAGCACATACAGGAAGAGGAAAGAAAGTTACAGCTGAACTGTCTGTAATGTTGCATGTATATAACAAGGATTGAACTTTACTTTGGTTATTTATTTCTTTTCTTCTATAGCAGTGGTTCTCAACCTGGGCCAAGAACCCCTTGGGGGTCAAACGAGCCTTTCAAGGGGTCACCTAAGAATACTGGAAAATATATTTATATAATTGTTCATAACAGTAGCAAATTACAATTATGAAGCAGCAACAAAGATAATTTTGTGGTTGGGATCAGCACAACACGAGGAGCTGTATTAAAGGGCCGAGAGTTAAAGGTTGAGAACCACTGTCTATCAGATATACACAAATTCTTTGGTAGCACTTTTTTTAATCTGTAGGCCTTTTAATAGATGTAAATTATATCTTAGTAAAGCAGGTGACACAGAAGGAAAACTTACAAACAGCAAGAGCGGGAAGCAAAGGTGAGAAAAGAATCAGAGAAGGAAGCTGAGGCGGAGGATGACAAGCTGCTGGGGTTACACAGTGGAAACAAGGTTTCAAAAACTGAAACAGAATGGCTAAAGAAAGGGAAGAAAAACAAGCGAAGAGATTCTTGGTAGCTCTCTCAAAATACTGCAAAAACATCAGACTTGACATAAATACAGTTATTTGGAAGGTATATTGTCTGATTCCCAAGCCAAAAATAATTTTGAGATGCTCTATAGACCCTGTTGGCCTATAATTTACTATGTATGCCCGTCTGCCTTCAAATTTATAGTACTGCTCTTGCCTCTACCTCCCCAGTGCCGCGATTCTAGGCAGGTACATCACACTAAGCTCAAAGTTAATATACAGCCACTTAGAAATGTCAGGGCCTCACAAGATGGCAGTCTGGGTTCAGAACAGGCTGGACAGGCAGCATTCCTCAGAAACTTTGTTTCTGCTTGCCAAGAAAAGTAGTTACTTTCTTATCCACTCCTACAGCCCCGCCTCCTCACCCAATCTCCAGAAAAGAGCATCTCGTTTTCTATTAACTCTAACAAGTCTCCAAACTGGACACCGGGGCTTAACTTGCCCTCCTCCCCCTGCAACATAACCCCTATATCAGGCAGGACTCTCCAACCATTTTTGCTATCTTCTCTATTCCCATATCCCTGGCAACGGCCAGTCTGCTTCTCTCCCCACCTTTTCTCTCTGCTCCTCTTTCTGTCCCTGAGACATGGCAGACACCCCAGACGACTGGCTATTCTCCCTCTCACATCTACAGTAAACACCTTCCCCCTTAATCACAGAGCAGGCATTTAGGTGGCTTCTTTACTGAGCTCTTCACAAATGGTAACAGCAATCAGTAGAACCTACTTTCCTATTTTATCTCTGTCTTGTACTTTGAAAACATAATCATTTAATGTCAAAAGCAAGCAGCTAAAGTGTCCAAGCTTTCTCTGTATCACTTAGCAACTGCATCACCTCCACCCCAGGACACCATCTTTTCATTTTTAATTTAATTAGATTCGGTAACAGTGGGTTGGATTTCTTTTGTTTTGTAATCATTTTTCCATTTGGTCATCTTATTCATTTAAGTTAACATACTGTGGGGTTCTTTTAATAGAGTAATTATTTATTGTGTGGGTGTGTGCTTTTTAACCTCAGATAGAAGGGATATTTAATATAGGGATGATGATGTCTGTATAAAATATAATTCTCTTGTGAAAATTGACTATAAAAATAAAATAAGTGTTTAAACTTTCTACTGGTTTATATTAATAGTTGTAGATATACTCTCCTTTGGGATTTTACATGGAACAAGGAGACTAAAATAGAAAAAAAAATAACAGAAATTAGAAATCTTTCAAGAATTTAAACAGTAAGCATACATAAGAAAGGCAGAAAAAGGCAGAAAAGCATTGGTCATGCTCAGAGCTATACACTTCATTCTTGTTGAGGAGGGAGGTTTAATAGTTTAGAAGCTGAAGAAATTCCCCCCTTCGTTATGGAGACAATAAAACAATCTATGGAAGGTTAAGTGACTTAAAGAACATTACAAAATTGCCTCCCAGGAATGATAGAATCAGACATGATTTTATGAACATTATTTCAGCAGCCATGTTAGAGAGAGAAGTTACCTAGAGCATGGCTGAGGAATGAGGGAAACAGGCTGGAGTGTGGTTTCACATGTCTGTGATTACGTAGATGCTTCAGCAATATGCTGAAGGGGGGCGAGACAGAAATGTCAACGTGGCACTGTCATCCTCTGTCCTGGGGACAGACTTCCCTGCGACACACAATCCCTGTCAGTAACACACACTGCCACTTGTGCCTGGGCCGACACTTGATGGAGAACAGCGACTCACCAACACCACTTCAACGACAGCCAATCTGATCAACTGTGAACGAGCAAAGAAATGCTCTGAAGAAAGTAAACTTTGCTGAATCCTATGTTCAGTGCTCTGTGTGAAACAGCTAAGCGTCTCAGATTTTCCTAAGGTCTTCAGTCTCTTATTGTTACCCACATAATGGTTTAAGCTAGCATACAATGCTGAGGAGCGGCAGCGGGATCACGTGACCACTGAAACAGACAAGGCTGGTGGCTTCTGAAAAGCAGCCTCATTACTCTATAGTTACACCTTATAATAACCAGGAACAGAATCACCCCGAGCTGAATCCATCGCACCTAACATAAAGGAGCATGACACAATACTTGTCCTCCTTGATGATCACCTCAATGGAGCTCTATTTTCCTCCCATGCAGCGTCTGGATCGATCATCCAAGAAATTATCTTAACACCTTCTGTGTCTGTATTTTCTAAAGCGGTTGCATTGTGCGTCCACGCCACCTGTCATGCCTATTATCTTGATTTTGGGTGGCTTTGAGCAGTTTATGTAAGTCGTTCCATCTAGTTTAATGACACAATTTATTATTATGCTTTGCAGCATTATTTTGAATTGAAAGGTTAACATTTTTCACACAGGTCTCAAGTTTAAGAACATCTCAAACAAAGCTAGAAGAAAAGTTGCTTTTGTCCCTTTTCTTTTTTTTTTCATTTTTTTTATTTTATTGAGAATAAGAAAAAAAAAGTTTCCGCCTCCTCCCAGCCTCCCATTTCCCTCCCCCCACTCTGCTCCCCCTCCCCCCTCTCTTCTCCCCCTCCCCCCACTCCTCTCCCCCTCCCTCTCCTTAAGTAGCACAGTTTCATCCCGAAAGTTTTACAGCATGTTTCCTGGTGTGCTCAGACCACACGGGCGCTGAGAACGCCTCATCAAATAACACACAGTGACAGTGGGCCAGCTCCGGGTGCAGGTATGTGATGCAGAGGTCACCAGAACCTCTCAAAATGCCCCAGCAAGCTACTGTTTAAACTTGTCTCTCGCTAATGTCCCCTTATATGCCATCATTCCCAGGATCCAGTCAGAGCTCCTCCTCACACATTACACACCCTGGCCATACAATCTCATTCAGGCTCTATCCCTTAATTCCTATGATGCGTTGTTCTCAACTCTAACTTCTTGCCTAAGATCTACGTATTCCTATGCTATTAACTATTTCCATTTGGGTCCAACTAAACTCAACGCACGCTCCAAACTGAACTCATCACCACCTCCCTAGACTCTGCTCTTGGGAGATGTCTTCCCAGTTATGAGGCCTGTCCAATCATCTCACATCAGGAGCCAGGTGAATGTCTTTTCCCACCTACAACAAAGCGGTCCTCAACTCTTGGCGATTCGACCACCAAAGACACACCTCCAATTTAGCTGCTTCTCTAACGAGACCACAGCCTCAACAGGTGTCATAGCATACATAACTCACCAGAAACACCCCAAACCACCCACTGTGCCTCCAAATTAGCAAACTCTCCTCTAGGTCACTGCATCTTAAAATGTAACTTAAAAAAAAAAAACACCCTAAAGCAGTTTCCTATTGTCTATCAACACCCAAACGCTTTGTTCTTGTTTAATGTCCTTCAATTACAGGCGTTTCTTTATTGTACCACCTATAGGGTAGGAAGCGCACTTCCACACGGTGGGGAAGAGCTAGGATAACCTTGTAATCGCCAAGTTACCTGATTTCCATGAAATCAGCCTGTGAAGTGGGAATATGAACAGCTATCTCGGAGCAGCTGTTATTCAAGGAAGAGCAAAAAATACAATGTTTGACATAGTATCGGATGCATGGGTTACATAGTAAATGTTCCATACTGTGATTATTGCTTTAGGTGATTTCTCTTTTCTCTCACAGCACACTGAAGGTTAGCCACAACAGGCACCTTTCATTTCCTCTTCTTTCTTCCTCTTCATATCCAGTCCCTCTCCCTGCGGGCTCCCCACCCTCTCACATCTTAGGTCTCATCTGGTACCTAAACCTTTTGTACTCTGCATCCTGCTAGGGGTCCACACTATTTTGCTTGTCACAGCAGTAGTTCTACTTTCTGTAAATTGCTCCCTTTTCCCTGCTGTGTTCACGAGAGCAAGGGTGGCCTCTCGTGCTCCCGACCACACCATGAGGAGTGGACAGTCATTTCTCACAGCTCCAGAAGGGCTCCTTTGCAAACTGCGGAAGTTAGGAAAGCAGCCACCCGACCCTACCTCCACCCCCAGCTATCTCTGAAAAAAGGTTTGGAAAAGGCTGCCAAGAACAAAGGCAGAGATCAAACAGCCGCAGGAAGCACAGTTTTAAGCAAAGTCGGGGCTTTACAAACATTTTCAGGATCTTTTCTACAGTACAGTGCATTGTGAATCTCCAAAATTCACGGCGGGAATATCTCTTTAAAACACCTGCCAACAGGAGTCTGCCGAGACAGACACATCTTGACAAAGGCGGCTTGGGAAGTTTTTGCAGCTCCTGAACTCTCCAGTAAGCTGGAGTAGCAGACAAAAACATCGCCGGAGCATGCCGTTTTGAGGTTAGAAATCTCTGAAGACAAAATTGAAACCTAGAAAGAATCAGACATAATTCAACAAGGCTCCTTTTACAGATAGGGAAACTGAGGCCCTGAAGGGCACAGCCACACTGTAACTACAGACAGGAAGAGCCAAACAAACCCCAGGTGCGCCTCTGGACTTGGTGTCTTTCAGTATAATGTGTGTGGCTCCCTGGGTTCGCCAGATGTTCACATTTCGAATTTTATTTTGAAGCCCTGTGAAAGTTCCTGTTAGTCTCCTGGGTAACTTGTCCTCTTAGGCCTAGAGTTTATTGCTCCCAACTCTTCTCTTCCTCCTACAACACACTTTCCTTGTAAGCCTGGGCAGTTCGGGCTTGGCTAGGAGCGATCGAGACGACCTCTCCCTCTTTCCTCGCTCCCTTTGGACTTGTAGTGTAAACTTTTTTTCACGTAAACCAACCAACTCTGTACATTTTCAGGCCTTCGTCTGAATCCCCGAGGACTCCCCGCCGCCCCGCTCCCTGGACTACACTGCTCGCCCTATTCCTCTGTAAGAGGACCCTGCGGTTGATCTTCACCTGGAACTGCCATGAGGCAGCTGAGCGGAGTCCTGAGCTTTCGAGATCGCGTTAGGGTCAGGTCCGTTGCGAGGATAACGCACTATCGGAGAGATCTCTCCCACCCGGTCCCCACAACTATAGCACACGGCGGGGGAAGGCCAAATGCGCTCCCAGGGTTCGCGGAACTAAGGCGCCGCGGAATCAATTTCCAGGGGAGTCCTACCGCGGAGCACAAGTGGTCGGAACCATTTCGGCCGACTTCGGGAGGGGAGTGCTAGCTGAGAACACTTGGTGTGGACGCAGTAGTGACATTTAAGGGTTTTTCCTTTAACTGTTATTACCTATAAAGTGACAAATTAAAGTTGCAGATGTTTTATAATCTTTTCTAGTTACCCGAAGGACACGGAGTTTCCCCCTCCGGAGTTAGCGGTGTTCGAGTCCGGGAGCAACATGGCGGCGCCCATGAGGGGCTAGTTTGGGGACTAACTAGTGTTTGGTATGGCTGTCTTGCCCGACTCTGACCGAGTAAAGTTTCCCCCCAAGTACTCACGTTAAAGAATTGTCTACTAACAGGCGGACACCGCCATCCGCTCGCGACCCCACTAAGGAGCGGAGTCCTGAGCCCTGACCAAGATGAGTAACATCTACATCCAGGAGCCGCCCACGAATGGGAAGGTGAGAACTTCTCCACCATACCTGGCTACCCCAATTGAGAGCTTCCTGATTTAGAGAGGGGAGGGAGGGGCGGGTGTCGGGTATCATAGAATTGGGAAGACCAACGGACGTCCGTCCACATTGATTCTGGACAGTGTTGCGTCTATGTTTATTTACGTTGACACGTCTCAGCATATTCTTGAAAGCATCCTTGAGCAGCTTCTCTATTCGCAAGTCTTCTGGCCCTTTAACTTCCTTGACCCAGCTCTGTGGGCGCCTTCTAGTGTCTGTTGTTTATAAAAGACTTATGCTAGGATTGTTCAATTTTGTTGTTTAACTTGTGGGATCATGCTTATTAAATGCCCGCCAAGCACCACACGTTCTACTAGGTGCTGGTGATACAAAAGTTGGTACACAGTTATCTAGTTGTCACCCTGACAGAACAAATAGCTTAGTTTGGGATTTGGCCAGCTCAGGAAATACTGCCTCACAAGGTCTCATCATGTAGTAGTCAACGCTGGCTGCTAATTTCCTAACTTGTCTCGGCCTCCTGAGTGACTGATTACATGGCATGCGTCACCACACCTGGCTTTGGTAGGTGAGGTTCTTGAAGAGAAGATTATATTGCCATGGCAGTTTGATGGAGTGAAAAACTGGAAATGATAGGAAAAAAACATCTTGGAGGAGCTATCTTTGAGATAATTGTCAGTTAGAAGCAGCAGGACAATGTGGACTATTGCCACATTGGAATGGGGAAGGATTCCCTGATAGGTTTTATGATCAAGCTTTATTTCTCGATAGTGTCCATCTCAATTAATAAATAGTGATAGAGAGCAAAGAGACTGAGCATTCTGCTATGCAGGCCCTTCACATTGCTGAACATTTGCAGCACACATATGCTATTATACCTGTTCAAATGTCACTCTTAACAAAGAGGCCTGTCAAATAGCCTGTCAAATCTCAGTGGTGCCCTGGGTCTCAGCACTTTCTGGCCCTCAGGGTATAGTTTTTAATAGTATCTTCCTTTTGTTTTAGACAAACAATATAGAGACAGAGTATGAGCATCTAGAAAAATGCTTGGCGCATAGGGGATGGAGTTCAAATACTGTGAAAGAAAGGATGGCTCGGCAGATGAGCTGATGCTGTGTTCTTTAGCTTCTGAGAGGCACTGCACTCAGGTGAGGGTGAGGTTAAACTGTTGTGAGTCTCAGGCAATTTAGGTGTTCTACTCTCATACGCTAAGGACTTTTTTAAGAAAAGAAATATAACAGGTTATCATATAAGTCCTTGTCTGTCCTGGAACTGGTTGTTTACTTTAGGAAAAGATTTGACATGATCTTAGAGAAAAAGCACTTCTAAACAAGAGATCATTCATTTAACAAATATTTTAAAACTTGTGTACATATAAGCATGTGTGCGATGTATGTGTGCGTTCAGACTTTCACACATGCAGATGCCACATCACACTTGTGAAGGTTCAAGTATAGCCTAGCTGATGGCCCTCATATTCCACCTACTTTGAGGCTGCATCTCTTTTCTTTGTTGTTTGATGCTGCATATGCCAGCCTGTGAGCATCGGAGGTTCTCTTGTCTCTGTTCTTCAGCTCACTATAAGAGCATTGAGATTAAAGACACAGAGCAGCTGGCTTTTCTGTGAGGTCTGGGCATTTGAACTCAGGTTCTCGGGCTTGTATGCAATTTACCCACTGAACTATTTCCCCAACCCAACACTTTTTTCCCCTGGAAAAACACATGCAAGGTTTTATGTTAGGTTTTAAAGATGGGCTGGAAGAAAACCCATCATGACCCCTTTTATTGTTGAGTCAGTTGAGTGAACTGTGTGTTGACTGATGTTTCTGTCCCACCAGGTCCCACAGCTGTTTAGTCCCAAATAAACACACAATAACTGGTTGGCCTAGTAGCTCAGGCTTCTTATTAATTAATTCTTATATCTTATATTAACCCATTATTCTTGTCTGTGTTAGCCATGTGCCTTGGTACCTTTTTTGGCGAGGCAGTCACATTTTGCATCCTCTGTGTCTGAGTGACAACTGCAGACTGAGTCTTTTCTCTTCCCAGAATTCTCATTGCCACGCCTCTACTTCCTTTCTGGTGTCACCCCACCTATACTTCCTGCCTGGCTACTGGGCAATCAGCATTTTATTAAAAAATAATACAAGTGACAGAATAAAAGACCATTGTCCCACAACAACTGTGTATTGATAAAATAATTGTGTGAATAAAAATACAGCTACAAATTATGATGAATATGAGTTTTCTTCTGAGTAGAAACAGGCCAAAGGAGAACATAAGACATAGTCTCCAGCTTGTTTAAAGCCTCTTCTCTTCTCTAATGGCACTTTAGGCACTGAAGGAGCGTAGTTGGATTCAGAATCAATAGCAAGCAGAGTATCACATAAGAAGAAGTTGATGTGTGACACCGACTCATCTCTGAATGCCATCATGGCTGAAGGAGGAAAAAGCCATTATTAATTTAGTAGCTTATCAGTGAAAGGTTTTAAGATGTGCAATGTGTTTCAACCACACTTTTTCCCCCTAGGTATAAGTTTTCAGCAGAAAAAAAAGAATATAGTCATGGCTAGTGTTTTTTGATTACTTGTGTGCAGCTGTTCTGTATAATAATATGTTAATAATATAATAATATATAATATAATAATAATAATAGCTATCTGTATAATAGCTCATTTCATCCTAACAACAAATCTATGGGGCTAGTATGTCTGTTTTGATAGAAGGAAACTGGTCAATATCATGTCCCAAAAGTCCAAGCTGATAGGTTGAAGACTCAACTTTGAAGTTGAGCAGCTTGACACAGCGTGTGGAGGGAAAGGGTAATGTATGTTACTTTATTCTCAGAGGTGGTTACTAAACTAGTGAAGGTGTATTTTGGGCCTGGACCACTATTCCTGGGGTACTAGAAGAAAATATGCATCAATTTGTATTATCTTCTCTTTGTTTAATTATGTGTGTGTGTGTGTATAACTTATGTATGTATGTGTGTGTGTGTATAGATTGATTCCCAGAACCCACAGTAAAAGCACACTTGCACATACACAAAATCCAGGTACTTGTCAGTCAGTTTTTTAATAGTATGTTGCAATTTTCAATGATTAGTTACATGGATTTACGGTACCTAGATTAACTAAATCAGCCTTAAAAAACTTCATTTAAAGATAATAATAATGTAATAATGTAGCCTGGTGTTGTGGGAATTCAGTCCGCCAATAGATTTGGGGTACTGGCTGGAGGGCGTGGCCTCTTGTCTGTGATTGTGATTTCTTATAAGGAAAGGAGGAGGTGTTCGCTATCTCTCTTGCTCTCACGCTGACTTGAATGGTAAGACTGAAGCAGGTGGCTTGCTATTGGTGCTTTTCCCCTTGGGCAGAACAACTGCAGCGGTGTCTCACCTGCTCTGTATCAGTGAGTGCTCACCCTAAATAAATTTTTTCAACCTCTCCCTGACTCCCGTGGATTCTCACTACATGGTGTAGCACACCTTTAATCCAGCACTTGGGAGGCAGAAGCAGGCTGATCTCTGAGTGCAGGGCCACCCTGGTCTACAAAGCAAGTTAAGGACTACACAAAGAATCCCTGTCTTGAAAACAAACAAACAAAAAATGTAAAAACTTGGTGGTTTGTGGTGGTACGTCCTTTTAATATCAGCACTCAGAAGGTAGAAGCAGGTGGACCTCTGTATGTTCAAGACTGTCTGGTCCACAAAGAAAGTCCCAGTGAGACCCTGTATCAAACAAACAAACAAACAAACAAAAAATCCAAAATAAGTACAATGTAAAAATGTAAGCAAACTGTAATAAAATGGTAGCGTTTAAGGACAGGAAGTCTGTCAGATAATTAGAATTTATGAAGATTGTTGGGATTACGTGTTTCAACTTATTGTTACAAATGAACCTGATATTAAATATTTGTTTTTTCTTGAAATATTTGTCCCTAAGATTATAAAGCCATTGTTTATTCTCTTACTGAGCTTTTAAAAACATTATAGAACAAAATATAGAGAACCGGAAGACAGATGTCTTTAATTTCAAAGAAATGTAATTGGTGAGAGAAATTGGACATAAAAAAGCCCATTTTGTATGGTTCCATTTATATGAAATGTTCATTTGGCAATGTCCATACAGACAGAACAAAAATTAATGTTTACCAAAGGATGAGGGTGGGGGAAATAGAGAGGGGCTGAAAATGGGTCAAGGTTTCAGCGCATTCTAGGGTAATGGAATGTTTTAGAAATAGTGGCAGTGGCTTCCAAACTCTGAGTGTACCAAAAGCTAGTGATCTCTTTAACAGGGTAAAATTATTGATAAGTAGATTATCTCAATAAATATTATTTTTTGCTGTTTTTTACAAAATAAAATCAGAATTATTTTTAAATATGGTCTTTGAAACATCACAGAATTCTTTAAAAGGTGACTAAGAAAGGAAGTCTAGGTTCCCCCTAACAATAGTGCTTCATTTCGGAGATACAAGTTGTAATGAAGTAGGTCAGGACGTGATGTTCATCAGGACTAATGGAAAGTTGGGAGAGAGTGCTTAATGTCATTTCAGGTTCATTTTGAGAAAGAGGGAGTAATCCAACTTTAGTTTGTATCACACACACACACACACAAAGAGAGAGAATAAAAAAATGTAATAAAGGAAAAAAATTGAGACAGGATCTCATTTTGTAGCCTTGACTGACCAAGGGCTTGCTATATAGAGGCTGGCTTAGAACTAACTCATAGAGATCTGCCTGCGTCTGCCTCCAGAGTGCTAATGGCACATGCTACCATGCCTGGCTTCTATCTGTTTCTTTATGTGTTAAGGAACCCATTAAACATCTACCATAGTGTAGATATTTTCACTTTGCCCATTTTCACAGGCCGTGAAGGGTAGTTGTAAAAGAGCTGTGTGTTGCCCAAAAGATGCAATGCATTCATCAGTGTTTGTAATTTATGATAGCATTTCCCAGGCTTCTGAAACAAAGTAGTCACAAATTGTACTAGGTTGGGGGAGGGGGGTAGGGCAGTTAGATGTTCTTCACTTTGTTGTTGCTTATTCAGTTTACAACCCCTAGGGCATCCTTAAAAGCCAGGGCTCTCCTGGATGGTTTTTAAACTCCCCTCATTTCTAAAACTGTGCTTGCGACAAGGCCAAGGAGCTTTAGGAAACGAGGACTGTGACTTATATCACGGGGACAGTCTCCTCGTGAGGATCAGTTTAGTTCCAGTTATCTTGCAGTGTTTCTTTGCAAGAAACGTTCTTTGTGGTGACCACAGGTTATTGATATGAATAACTTCCTCTACAGTTGGGGTGGGAAAGAAAAATTGATACTGGAGAAATTAGACTCTAGCTGTGCCATGCTGGTCACTTAGGTACTAACGTTCTTTTTGGTTATTTGTAGTTATTGAGCCAGTTGTTGAATAAGCTGTTTCATCCTCCAGGCCTAGCAGAGGTTTTGGTTGTTATAAAGCAACTAGTTCCACCAAAGAGAAACTGCTGCTATGAACCAATAAAAAAGGAGATGATTATATATACTACCTGTTATAGAGATGCTGACTTTTAAGACATAACCGTTTTATCAAGTCACAATCAGACTTTAATTAAGAATATTCCTTTGGGCTAGGACTCTAGCTAAGTTGGTAGAATACTTGCCTAGCATGCACAAGGCACTGACTTGCATCTCTAGCACTGCATGGTGACACATACCCCCGTGCAAGTACTTTGGGAGATAGAGGCAGGAAGATCAAGGAGTTCAAGGTGAGTTTGAGGCAAGTCTGGACTACAAAGCTCTAAGACTTTGGCTGAAAAAAAAAAAAAAAACAAACAAAAAAAGCATCAAGGAACTGGAGAAATAGCTCAGTTGATAAAGTACTTGATGAATAAACATGAAGTGCGTCTGAATTCTCAATATCCTTGAGAAAAATTTGGCATTGTGGTCTGTATCTGAAACCTCGGACCAGGATCAGGAAGGTAGCAGAGACAGATGATCTCTCAACTTGCTCTCAAGCCAGTCTCGTTGAGTGGCGAGCTCCAGGGTCAGCAGAAGAGCTGTATCAAAAAGTTAAGACAAAGAGCTCTTGAGAAAGGCACTCAATGTTGACCTCTCGCCTCTGTGTGCACACATGTATGTTCACTTGCACACATGCATAGACAGAATATTTATTTCCAAACTAGAACTGGCATGATTTTAATATAAAAGTAGGGTTCAAGAATAATTTCAAATGAATGATTGTAAAATTGTCTAATTCAATGTCATAATTCAATGGGTTCATTAACTTCTTGATTTCATAATTTGCTAACCAATTTTATTGGAAATAAAGCAATGAGAAACAGTTATAAATCTGCACTCTTTGTTTTTATATGAATGAAGCTTGTGTTCTGTGATTAGAAAAAAATAAGTGCTTTTTTTCTTTAGATTTTTTTTTGAAAACGGTGTATTGAATCATCTAATGATGATTGGGCTGTAATGAATGTTTGAAGTTTGTTCAGTATAACAACAAAACCCAAGCAGAGTTTGTAAGATTTCTTCTAAAATTGAAAACTCATTAGTTAGTGTTGCAAGTCGCCTAGCCAATTATCAAGCAAAATAAATACTTAATATGATATCACATTCTTTTTATAGGTTTTATTGAAAACTACAGCTGGAGATATTGACATAGAGTTGTGGTCAAAAGAAGCTCCAAAGGCATGCAGAAATTTCGTTCAGCTTTGTTTGGAAGGTCAGTATTGCCTTCATTATCATTTTGAGGAGAAACCTGCCTTAGTTTACAGATAATGGCAGTGTGTTGGACATTCTGGCCTGCTCATGTAATTCCAGCACTTGGGAGATTGATTCGGAAACATTTCTAGTTTCAGACTAGCCTGGGCAACACAGTGAGACTCTCTAAGTAAATAAAACCCTGGATGGATGAGCTCTTTTTAAAAAGCGAAAAGAATAAACTACAATGTGTTTTTCACATTGAGGTCTGATGTTGGCCACATGATGTTGAGCAGTGTATAAGGAAACAGACTGCGGGGATAGTTCAGCTTTCTTCCAGGTAAACTGTAAATTGTTATACTTTTAACAGACACAAATCATGCCTGATACTGATCTCCTCTGCTAATCACCACTCACTTTTTCTTTCATTCTTTAAATATGAATATGCCGTGAGCCTCTCATTCTGTGCTATTTTTTCCACTCTTGTTTTATCTCTGTACAAATGACTGTTAGGTTCAGAACTCCATCCATTTCTTCCTGCTTGTGCCTAATTGATCTGATGGTGTAATGGTCCTTCTCTACTGGAAACTTCTATCAGCTACCACTAGACCAAATTTCAACTTCTTCCCCAGATGGCCTGCACTTTCGTCTCCATGACTGGAATTGCCTCCTCTCTGGTCCTCCCTCTCATTTCTTTGTCTTCTCTGTGCACATGATATTTGAAATTTTAGGAACTTGGCTTCCTAGCTTTCCATCATTTTCCGTTCCACTAATCATGTGCCTTTAGCCAGTCATTCTGTATTTCCTGAACATTCTCTATTTCCTCTTCTGTACATCCTTATACTAGCTTTCTTCTAGTTCTCTCTCTCTCCCTCTCTCGGTTTCCTTCTCACCCTGTTTGCATTTAAGTATAACTGTTTATTATTTTGTTCGCAGTCTTTTTTTTTCTTCCACAAAGCTTACAACCTGGCCTTCACCGATTTGTTATCAATTGAAGTCATAACATGATGATTTTTCTTTGTAAGAAACTTGGCAAAATTTTATATTCCCTTGAGTATTTTTGTTCATGGATATTTGTGTATGCAGCTATACATCCCATGCACTCTTTACAGTTTCTGGTTGGCTTCTAGAATGCATTATATATGATTTAAAATACCTCCAGTGGTGGCAAGTCAGTGTTTTCCAGTTATACCTGGTTTTTAGACACAGTGTTACTCATGGTGTCAGAAAAAATACTTTTGGAGAGAAACAAGGTACTTAGGAATCCACAGAATCCTGTTGTCTAATATAGACAAAGCTCTCCAAATAGAAATTAGATAAATATAACACCGCAGGGAGAATATTAAAGAAATAATAATAAAAGAATCCAGTCCCACAGATGAGACAAAGGAAATATGTCTGCAAAGATCATTATTAATAATTGCTATGGCAGGCAGGAAGGAAATCAAATCAGACAGGTAGTTTAGTTAGAAAGGCCTCGGATAACTGTCAACAAAGCTAAGAAACAAGAGAGACAGAGAAGCCTGACTTCTGGTAATAAGTTTAAAGAAGTCAAAAGCTCAAATTTTACAGGAGAGTGAAATTACAAAAACACTAGAAAGAATGAATGGTAAATTGCAACTCAGGACCAGGTGAATGAAGAAACAGAAAGTATCTGGATAGAATACGACATTGAAATAAACATGAGGTTCAGCCGGGTGCTGCCAAAGCTCACTTGCATCAAAAAAGAATTATTCTCCCATTTATTTATAAGAAGACCAGGAGATATAAATAAAAGATGGAAAAATCATAGAAATAACCAGAAGAGTTTTCTTAATGAAACAGGCAAGAATTTAATGGGATTATTGTTGGGAAGGTTAACTAAAAACCTGAGAAGACTAATTTTTAAAAAAGATACTCCTGGCAAGAGAGGTGGCTCAGCAGTCAAAAAGCACTGGCTGCTCTTCCAGAAGCCCTGAGTTCAATTCCAAGCACCTACATGGCATCTCACAACTGTCTATAACTCCACTTCCAGGAGATCCAGTGTCCTCTTTGGCCTTTAGGGTCACAAGGCATGAATGTAGTATGTAGACATACATGCAGGCAAATTACACACACACACACATTTCTTAAATGAGTAAACTAATGCAGAGAACTTCATTTAATCCTTTGAATGTATAATTCAAAGAAGTTAGGATGTTTTTGAGTCTTGTAATGCACCTTTCAAACAACAATAGCAATGCATAGTTCACAGAATTCAAAGAAAATGAATGAAAGCCTGGGAGGGAGGAAGGAAGGAAGGAGGGAACTCAGTCTCCCATGTGGCCCTCGATGAAAAAAGCTTTCCTGTTGAAAGATGGTCATATTCTGCAGAACTCAAAGATCTGTAATTACAATTTAACCTTGAACTTTGAGGTCTTTGCTGTATAGTTAGGAGAAACATCTAAATAAAAATAAGTTTTGAAAGTTGCCAGTCTAAAACATGATATGAAGCTGTTACAAAGAAAGACAAGAAACAAAGCGAAAGGAAACTAATTTTAGTTTTCATAGGGGATACCCTGTAACTCAATGGGTGCCGGCTTCTGTCTTATCTAAGTGAACTTTTTTTCCTTTTTAATGATTCTAGTTCCAGAGAATAAAGTCTACGGGAGACCATATTTCATCTCTGCTGCATATTTATATCTATAAGTATATTTGTAATATAGTAATGTATTTAAATTCTATTAATTCTATATTGATTTTTCTAAAATCAGCTAACAAAATAAGTGACTATTCAATTGAACTAAAACACACAATGCTATTTGTTTCATTTATTGAACAGTTTTTTTGAGGATAATGCCAGAACTATGATCAGTTAGTAACTCTAGTGTCTGTAGGTTTGTATACTTTTGTGTATTAGTATGTTAATTTTCTTTTAGGAGAAGAGGAAGAGGCAAGAAATGAGCTATTCTTCTCTACCAAGGTTTCTCAGCTTCAGCACAGTGGGCATTTGGGATGGAAACAAGCCTTTGAGTTTTAGGATGCTTATCCATATTCTTCTCGTCTTGTATTCCAGTAGTACTCCCCCTAACCCAAAATATTTTAAAATGTTGATAGATGTCTCCTGGGATACAGAATTGTTGCTTCCCTCTCTCCCCAGTTGAGAGCCATTGATGTGTATTAAACTTATGTTTCTCATAGTAATCCAGACTGTGAGGAAATTCTAGAGAGAAAACAAAAACTAAAGCACCATTGTTTCTGTAGAGACATATAGAAATTTGAAGATTGAATGTTTTATAAGAAGTAGTGAGGAAGGACTTTGGTCTAAAAGTGTACTTAGCATTCTGGAAATTAAATCTGTGGCTCTGTTTGTATAGTAACTATGACAACAAAGTCATGCGAGTTTTCAAAATTAATGTGTTAATTGTTTTTCAGCCTACTATGACAACACCATTTTTCATAGAGTTGTACCTGGTTTCATAGTCCAAGGTGGAGATCCCACAGGCACCGGAACCGGGGGAGAGTCCATCTATGGAGCCCCATTTAAGGTCAGATCAATTTACTGTATTCTAGGTCAGCTTGGAATGCTTCTCCAAAAGTGAAGTGTTCCTCAAGAAAATATCTCATGTAGTATACAAAATCATTGGTGTTAGAGTTACTCAGCGATAAAAACAAATATTACCTACCAAGCATTTTTCTGATTTATTTTATGGCAAATTTTTGACCTAGATTAAATTAAGGTAGAACTAAAAATTGCAGAGGGAGGGAAGAAGGAAGGGAGGGAGAGAGGGAGAGGGAGAGAGAAAGAGAGAAAGAAGTACTGTTCAGAAAAAAATCCATGTGGCATGTTTCCTGATGTTTTGCTGTGTCTGATCTCAGCAGCCAATTTTTAGAACATTGCATGTGCTATTTTAGATTAAAATAATTTGATTTAAATGTTGTATGGAATTTTCAGTAGTCTGCTTGGGCCACTACAACAGTCTGTGGGGACAAATGAGAATTTCTTTCTTTCGGTTGTGGAGGCTAGGAAGTTCAAGTCACAGTGCCTGACAGTCCCTTTTCCTACCTTGAAGAGGTATGGGGAAGAAGAACCCAGGACCAGTGTCTTGATCTTTTTTTATAAGGACACAAGCCTTATTGGGTTAGGATGAGAGCCCAACCCTTATGATGTCATCTTACTTTTTCACATTTAAAACCTTTACTTCCTTGTCAGAGCCACAAATATAGCTGCAGCAGGGATTAAGACTTCAATATAAAGCTTTTGAGGGACCAATCTCCCACACTGGAGCTTACTATATATTATGTAGTTACTGTCCACAAAAGCAACTGTATAGCACAAAGCCATACATGGTGGACAGTCAGAAAGTGAGCAGAAGGAAGAGCCAAAGATATTAAAAAGGAAAAAGACATTTTAATAAAAAATGGGTACATAATTTCTTATTTTAAATTTTTATTAGATTTATTGTTTTTATGTCTGTCTGTTATATGTTCACCATGCTCTGCTTTCTGACGATAGAGGTCAGAAGAGAGCATTGGATCCCTGGGGATGGAGTTGTGGATGACTGTGAACCACCATGTGGGTGCTGGTAACTGAACCCAGGTCCTCGGTAAGAGCAACAAGTGCTCTTAACTACCTGCGGAGCCGTTCCTCTCGTCCTGGCCTGTGATTTCTTGACTGCCAGCATAAACTTAAGAAGGAAAAGAGTTAGTTTATTTAAGAAATTAGGAACAATAATGGGCTCAAATATAGCAAACATTGTATTTGTTATTAGTCTAATTATAGCAATGTTGGGTTCTTTGGGTGAGTAACTGCCAGTGGTTCTTAAAATCGGGAGACTTTTGAAAAAACAACTTCATATTTATTCTAGTGGGAAAGAGTTTTTAGAGATTTCTTTCATCTTTCCCTAGGTCAGTGTTATTTTTAATTGTTTCAAAGTTTCTATTGAGGACCCTGCTCTGTTGTCTTGGCTAGAATTACAATATGTAGTACAGACTGGCCTTTAACTTGTGCCTGACATTGTGCCTGAGCCTCCTGAGTGCTAGGGTTGCTGGCATGTAGCGCAGTGCCTCATCACAGCATGATTGTGATTGTTGAGAAAAACAGCGGAACTTCTTCTTTTTAAAGCTTTGTTTTCTAGATGATAGTCACCCTGGAAAGTAGGTCATAGTATTTAAATAATCTCAACTGTCACTGTTAATCATATCTCATAATTTTAGGACCTTGACTTTATAGGAAATATTCTTGTGTTCTGTTAATCCCATTGCTTATCCTAAATTCTGTTGGCATTTCCTTTCTGAGTTTTTTCTTTGTTATTTTAAAATGACAATTAACTTTGTTAACTTCTTTCAGCTAGATAGATCATTTTAAACATAGTGTTTTAGTTAGTTACTATTGCTCTGACAAAATACCATGACCAAAAACAACTAGGGGAGGAAAGGGTTTATTTCCCTTTCAGTTTCATACAATAGCCCATTATCAAAAGCAGTGAGGTGAGGAACTCAAGCAGGGGCAGGAACCTGGAGGCAGGGTGATGCAGAGGCCATGGAGAGGTGCTGCTTACTGACTTGCGCCTCATGGCTTGCTCAGTTGTCTATCTGTCTTCCTTTCTGTCTGTCTGTCTGTCTTTTTGTTTTCCGAGATAGAGTTTCTCTGTGTAACAGCTCTAGCTAGCTGTCCTGGAACCAGGCTGGCTTTGAACTCACAGAGGTCGCCTGCCTTTTCTTCCTAGAGTACCGAGTGCTGGAATTAAAGGTGTGTGCCACCACACCCAGGATCACCAGCCCAGGGATGGCACCACCCACAGCAGGCTCAGCTTCTACCATCAACCACCAACTAAGAAAATGCCTTACAGCCTAATCTTATGGGGATATTTTCTTAATTGAGGTTTCCTCCTCTCAGATGACTTTAGTTTATGTCAAATTGACAGGAAACTGTCCAGGACACATACATGGTATAGAAATACCACAGATTCCGGGGATTTAAACAGCGGGAGTGTTTTCCCCACAGTCCTTATGAAAGCTGATCAGTCGGAGGTCAGGGTGTTTGGCTCTCTGGTTCCTGGTGGGATGTTCTAGAGTTTAGATCTTAAGAATAATGTATTAAAGAAAAATAGCCTCGAATGCTTGAAAAGCCCTGATTATAGAAATGGTGTCATAGATGATCCCAGTGTAGGTCTTGGGGGAAGTTCTCAGTAGCTCTCAGAGCAAGGAAAGTCTCCAAGAAACAGTGGTCCTGCACTGTTGCAGTCTGCCACCCTGAGAAGGGCTGACTTAGGATGGGTTAGGACTTCTAAAAGCACAGTGGAATCACACTGACACACTCTTGGTGGAGTCTGAGTCTCAGAGCAGAAGAAAGCCACAGCTTCACGGCCTGTGTGTGAGATGGGAAGGATAACAGCTGGAGGCTTCATAGTGTTTCAGAGGAAGGTTTCTTGAGTAGGGAAATGAGAATTGGACGCTGACTTTCTTTGAACTCCCCTCCTTCGTGTGTATGTAGATGTCCATAAACAGCTATGGGGCTGACTATATTTAGAAGATACAAGCTGCCGAGTTCAGGTTGAAGAGCAGTGAACAGATATTAAATTTGGATTTGATTGTACTTCAAAATCAGTTAAATAAAGCTTCAGCATTTTTGATTAGAAATTGTCTGAGCCTCCCTGGTCTGCTGCATAGCTGATTGAACATGAAGGGTCTTATGACTGAGAAGAGTCACTAAATCTCTTTCATTCTTGCAGGATGAATTTCACTCGCGGTTGCGTTTTAATAGGAGAGGACTGGTTGCCATGGCAAACGCTGGTCCACATGATAATGGCAGCCAGTTTTTCTTTACGCTGGGTCGAGCAGATGAACTTAACAATAAGCACACCATCTTTGGAAAGGTTAGTGTCTATATATGTTGAATATATGGTTTGGTTTTGGCTTTATGTTATTCTTTAAACTTCTGTGATACATACAATTGACTTTATAATGAGTGCCTTCAAACATGTTATAGTTATTTACTTACTGTTTTTTTAAAAATGATAGTGTATGTTCCTATTGTGATGAGCTGTAAAGGGCTACCTGAACTTTGGGTGCTTCAAGTCGGTCATTTGTCATGGCCTACATGTGTTCTTTCTCAAAGTGGTGACATTAGCTACTTAAGGCCACTTAGCCAGTGTTGTTTCTACTTTGAAAGAGACACTTACCCAAAACTATTTTATAGGTTAAAGCTACCAATGATGGATTCCCTTAAAATTAAAGTGGAAGTTGTATTAGTCTTTATAATTTTACTGGAAATTTTCTTTGAACAGTATTGATTTAATCCTCCTGACGTTTAACAACAAATGAGAGGATAATCTTCCCATAGATTTTCAACAGTTCTCTATAAAGAGGGATCTTGAAGGCATCGCTCACTCATCCTCTTCCCTTCTCATCCGAATGTCCCTGTAGTTAATGCTTAGACATAGTAGGCATTAATAGCTTTTTAGCCCCCTCTGCTGGCTCAGTAAGAATGCTTCCTTACGTCCTAGGCAAAAGTGAACAACTGAACCTCTGAATTCAAGTCATATCTAAACCATAAAATGTAACATTGGTACTTATTTCTTAAGGACATGAGTCAAGAAATATGTCCTGTCATGTTCTTTTGATGCATTCCTAATCCAGGTTTTTCTGGCAATCATGGACTTTTCCTACCTCTAAACTTTTTTTTTTATCAGCAAGATGAGTCTTGAGTTCCTATCTTGTACTATGTTTTACAATTGTTGCTATATAACCCAGCTTCAGAGAGCATACAGCACAGCAGTCTAAATAGAGAGGCTCCCACTGTCGGGTCTGTACCTTCCTTGACCCTCTGTCAAGGAAGGTAAAATTACTTCTCATTTTAGGGTATTTGTGTAGATTCAATTAGGCAATAACCTGCAAAGTGTTTATCGTACTGTTAATGCTTAAGCTACTTTAAGTTCAAGCTTGTTTGTAATATTTGAGTGAACTGTCATTTAGTAAGAATGTGGACATTGTGTGTTTTAGTAACTGACATTAGTATACACTGAAAACATATAAGGGCTTATTAAGAGACTGAGCCCATCTGTTAACAATTACCAATTAACATTGTTAATTGTACATACAGTAAAAATATAAATATTTTCTTTTATTATTTAAAAACAGTTTTTCAGAAGGCTACTATTTATTTAAAGTATTTTCAGAATTCCTCTATTTATTAAAAAGTTGAATAGAAATGTTTGTGACCCTATGTTTTGTTTGGTAGGTCACAGGGGACACAGTATACAACATGCTGCGCCTGACAGAAGTGGACATCGATGATGAAGAAAGGCCCCGCAATCCACATAGAATCAAAAGCTGTGAAGTAGGAACACGGCTGCTAGATGCCATTAAAGAGATACATTTAAACCATTAGATGAGAGCTTTCTGTGAGACACTATATTTAAGAACAATTTCTGATATGTGTGTGTGTGTGTGTGTGTATTTAATTAAAGACTTTCGATTCTGATATGAAACTTTAGGTGATAATATAAAGAATGAAAAGCTCAACTCATAATGAAAAATTAAAGGAATTAGGGTTCTTTGCTCAAAGAAGTGGATTTTAGTTGAATTAAGTTGCTCTTTATTGAGGAAGTGAGGTAATCCTTAGGAGCATTTGCTATGGAGTCCAAATGTCTGAGTTGGTTTCTTATGCTTTTCTTTCTGTAAAATAGTTATAGGATAAAATATCTTTTACTTGAAAAGAGCATAATGTTTTGGGTGATCAATGAGGCCATGTGACTGGAAGTGCACTGTGTACCCTGTGCACCACTGCACTAATAAAATTATATAGGGAAGATTTAGACAGCAATGTCAGTACACTTCATATCGTTTTTCATTTTGTTCTAAAATTTAAAAACTGGAATAATATCTTCAAAATGCTTCTTTTCATAGGTTTTGTTTAATCCTTTTGATGACATCATTCCAAGAGAAATTAAAAGGCCCAAAAAAGAGAAACCAGAGGAAGAAATAAAGAAATTGAAACCCAAAGGCACAAAGTAATCATATTAGAAAGATTTTTCTTCAACTTTAATAGTGACATTATTTTACTTAATTGTTTTTATAATCATTATTTACTTAAAAAGGAAATGTCATTGTGACTCAGAGCTAACAGAATTATAAGAGCGTGAGAGAGAGAGAGTGAGAGAGAGAGAGAAATGTGCGTTTAAAGTGAACATTTCTTACATGCAATGACATTTAACTTAAACTAGAAATTATTATCACAGTAGCCATTTAACATGTGTTAATAAGTATTTAGTATTCACTATGTTTATATAGCTGAGTTATTGAGAAACATTTGCTAGTTTGTAAGTTAATGTATCCTTAGTATAAAGAATTTGGGGAGGGAAGAACACTAAAATGAATATTTTTAGTGTGTGTTATAGGATTGCATGCACTATGTAATTACTTTACTGGTATTCAAAATAATTTTTTTATAAATATTTTTGATCAAAACCATTCTATTATTCTGTTTTCTTAAAAAAAACAATTTATTTTTTAAAAAAGTTTATGCCAATATTGTTTATATTACTTTTTTCTGTTTCATTAAAAATAATATAGTTAGATTTCAACTTACCATTTTGCTAAATTGTAGCATCAAATTTATCAGTATTATATTTAGACAATTCTCTGTATGGGCCTGCGACACCTGGTTCTTAAGCAAAGTTTATTAATCTCTGAACTTTGGTCGTCTCATGGCAAATAGAGTGGTTGTTTTGAAGGTTAACTGTGTAGACAGACACCCTGAAGTATAGGTAACCGTGCATACTGGCTTCCCACAAAGCATATACATTAAACTGTGTTAGCAATTTGCCAAATATGAGCCAGGCACTTTAACCAACAGTAGATTTTGTCTTATGGAAAAATCACTTTTTATAGCGTTGTATATTTGATTTTCTTTGAGCCCATCATTGACTTCTTACTCCATGCTGCTGGAAGGTCATTGTCACCATGTTAGGATAGTGTTTCAGTATTACCATTTCACTGATGACGAGTCTGAGTTCTTTGTGTAGTTTCTGTTCTCTTGTCTTCATTCAGAACAGTGAATGAAAACATCCCTCTCATTCAGAGCAAGGGATGATGTGTCATCATTGCTTGCATGTAGATGTAAAAAAATAACTCCATTGCTACCAAATGTTTACTTTTTCCAAAACTCAAGAGAGTGCTTTAATAACTTACAGTTTATTTTACCCGAGATTTTGTTGTTTAATTTGAAAGATCTGAGATATTTTCTACCCATCAACTTTTTGTGTTTCTTAGTTTCAAAACATTAAGCTATATCTGTCAGGTATTAAAATAGATTCATTACTCCCCTATAGTGCTCTCCGGGTTTCTTCTAGCTTTGACAACTATCAGAAGCTAATTTCTGACCTACATGACTGAGTGCACCACGGTAATACCCGGAGGGAATCTGTGGTAATTAGTTGAGGGTACTTGTTGAAATGTTAGTGATCTAATTGCTTACAATTGTAGGTGCTGGAACACTTCCGCTGAAGACAAGTGAAACTGTCCAAATAAAATGTTTTTGTTAGATACTTGTGTTATTGCTTGAGAATGGGATATTTATGAATTTCATCTAACTTTTCTCCTGAATTTTCTTTTCTTTCTGTTTTGATAGAAACTTTAGTTTACTTTCTTTTGGAGAAGAAGCTGAGGAAGAAGAGGAGGAAGTGAACCGAGTCAGTCAGGTAGGCTCCCACTTGCCCTTTGCTTTGCATTTTTGTGTCTCCTGCTCTGCCTGGAGCAGCACAGTTGACTTCACTTACACAGTAAGCGTGTATCGTATTGCTGTGTAGAGTCATCCATACAGATTCTGAGTTGGCTTGCTCTCACAGAAACATTGTTCATATTTATTTAATTTATTCTTGATTGTTTTTGTCAGTTGAAACCAGTTTAAAGTATTTTGAATGATTCAATTTTATGATTCAGATTTTAGTTGCTATTTGTGTTTTATTTTGCTATATGGCAATGATTATCATTATTATAACAATCAGTGACTCAATTCCTTAATATTCATTTTAATGTTATTTCCATATATTGTGTTTGCGTCATTAATTCTCAACTAATTTCTGTCACAGCCTTTTGAGATAGATGTTGTTGTGAACCTTCTATAAATACTTAGATTTATTTGTAAGTAAAACAAAGTTCACAATAATACCTGAGGATTATAATTGTAATTGTTCAAAGTCACATACCTAGTAAGATGCTATAGCAGGAATTAACCTCTGTATGTGGCTTTCTTCAGTTTTAATTTCTTCACAAATCATCTGCAACATTACAGTATTTTGCATGTTTTTGGAGCAGGTTGTGATATTTACTCACAAAGAAAATCACCTCCAGAGGCTTTTGGTTCCAAATGTCGTGCTTTGCGTTCCTTTCTTGGAAGCAAGTGAGCTTCCTGAGAATTAGATCTAGCATCTTTAGTAATAATTAAGCTTCATAACCCAGTTCTTCTGTGTTGGTTATGATGTAAGACACATGGAAAAGCACACTATAGCTGTGCTTGTCTTTATCCTGTGCCTTCATCATTCATGAACATGGCTCAGGAAGGGTCATGCTGAGCAGAGCAGACACTTGTGCAACAGAACTTCCTGGGGAGATACTCCATACATCTACTCATCCCAGATAGGGAGCTCACAACAGACCAAAGTGTAGATACCATGGAAGTCCATCTTGGTGAACCAGTGAGTTTTATTGGAGTTACTTATGGGTGAAGGGGTACTTAACAGAAGCAGAAATAACTCAGACAGCTACATGACCAAACCCATCTCAGCATGGATGACAACTCACAAAGCTGGAAACAGAGCATGCTGCACAGCTAGCAGGCAGCTCAACAGAGTGTCCCTTCCAAGTGGCTCAGTTAACCTAAAGCTCTTCCAAACAACTTGGGTATTTTTTTGCTTGTTCCAGATAGCTATTTTGGTTTGAGAGTCTTTTTTAAAAAAAAAAAAAAATTATTTATTATGTATACAATATTCTGTCTGTGTGTATGCCTGCTGGCCAGAAGAGGGCACCAGACCTCATTACATGTGGTTGCTGGGAATTGAACTCAGGAAGTTTGGAAGAGCAGGCAATGCTCTTAACCTCTGAGCCATCTCTCCAGCCCCTCATATTTTTCTTTTATTGCTAAATAATGTACCATTGCACAGACATAGCATGCCAATCAGTTGATGGGCTTTGGATTGCTTCTTCTTGCTGGCTGCTTTGCCTAACATCCCACAGGCATCTGGATAGTGTTTCTGTGCAGACATGGGTCCATGCATCTTGGGTGGTATGGAGACTCTGTTTTTTGAGGAACAACCAGACCATTTTCCCAAAGCAGATGGACTATTTTAAATTCCCAGAAGAGGTACAAAGGTTCATTAGTCTGCACCTCCCAACACTTGTTACTTGTGTTTTCTTGATAGACAAGTGATGACCTAATAGTGTCATCTTGAGATGTATCCAGTTGTGGTTTTTTGTTTTGTTTTGTTTTGTCTTTAGACAGGGCCTCCATAGCCAGACTGACCTCAAACTTCTGATTTTCCTCCTTCAGTCTCCCAAGTGCTGGGATTACATGGCTGCCATCCTGACTTCTCTTTGTGCTTTTGGTTTACATGGTTTTGTTTATTTATTTTCAAGATAGGGTTTCTCTGTACCTTTGGAGCCTGTCCTGGAACTAGTTTTTGTAGACCAGGCTGGCCTCAAACTCTCAGAGATCAGCTTGCCTCTGCTTCCCAAGTGCTGGGATTAAAGAAGTGTGGCTTACATTGTTTTAATAACTATGGACTAAGGTGTCTTTTTATCTTCTTTCTTCTTTTTTGTGTCAATTATACATTTGAAAAATTATAAAGGGGCTAGAGAGATAACTCAGTGGTTAAGAGCACCGGCTGCTCTTGCAGAATCCACCTGGCTGCTCACAACCATCTGTAACTCCAGTACCAAGGGATCTGACACCCTCTTCTGACTTCTACAGGCACTGCATACATGTTGTACACATTTACACATGAAGGCAGAAGAGTCACACACATAAAATAAATAAATATGAATTTAACAATGTTTGTGTGTGTGAGTGAGTGTGTGTATGAATGTGAGTGTGGGTGCCTGCCAAATCAGAAGAGAATATTGGATCCCCTAGAGCTGGTACTGTAGACAGCTGTGATCCTACAATGTGGGTCCTGGGAACTGAACTCTGGTCCTTCGGAAGAGTGGGAAGTTCTCTTAACTGAGCCATTGCCAGTACCACAGTTGTTTTGAGAGATGTCTATTTAGATTGTTGCCAAGTTTAAGTGGGCTATTCATAGCATTGAGTTTGTAAAGTGGTATATGGTTTAAATGTATACACCTGTGTCCAACTCCTCTCTATATAGCCCTGACTGTACCAAAACCCACTCTGTAGACCACGATGGCCTTGAACTCACAGAGATCCATTTGGCTCTGCTTCCTGAGTGCCAGGATTAAAAATGTGCACCACCACACCTCGGTGTTCTTGTTGTTTTTTTTTTTTTTTTTTTGGTTTTTCGAGACAGGGTTTCTCTGTNTATGTATACAATATTCTGTCTGTGTGTATGCCTGCTGGCCAGAAGAGGGCACCAGACCTCATTACATGTGGTTGCTGGGAATTGAACTCAGGAAGCTTGGAAGAGCAGGCAATGCTCTTAACCTCTGAGCCATCTCTCCAGCCCCTGGTTTTGAGAGTCTTAATTGAAGTTTGGCTCATCTGAGAGTGATTCTCAGTGGTCTTTATTTTTTTCCTTTGGGTGGTAGGGGCCTAGTGAATCTGGTTGGTTTCAGGGACTTCCTGAAGCTATTTTGAGTTGTTTACCTTCTGGCTTAAGAAAATAATTCCCTGCAGGAAGGTGTGCTTCAGTATCAGAGGAAACTAATACATTAACACTCTCTTATATGCTTACATTAAAACCTTATTAAAATGGGCATATGGAAAAGATAAATTGTCCCTATATTTTGCTTGTTTTTATCATATCAATTTTAGTAATATGAGATCGGTTATTACTTACCTATAACCAGCACACTACATTCTCAGAGAGACTGAATATTACTTTTGCCTTTCTACCTTTATTTTAATTCATTTCAAGAAATGTTTATATAATAGATTCCAAAGGTAAATTCATTTTTAAATGAAGGCTTTTCTGTTACAAACATCAAGAATTACTCTGCCACCTTGGTGTTGGAGTTATCTTATGTAGATGCCAGTGGTTAGTGTTACATTGTTGGTGATTCAAATTTGTACCTCATCAGAATGAGAAGTACAGGATGCTTTACGCCATGATTCTGGGTGTTGATTTGTGAACAGACAAAACCATAATGGCTCCATCTGGGAATTACTGGTTTTCCTTGTTTGATGTTATCTAAAGATGTCAAGTTCTGTGGGCATAGTATAGCATATCTATAGTCCTAGCACATGAAAGGCAGAGGCAGGAGGATTTCAAGTTTGAGGCCAACCTGAGCTTTATAATCCTGTCACAAGACAAGATGTCAAGTTTCCCTCTGTAACTGTGCCTTTTTTATGGTGTCCCAAATCCCACTTTTCTTTTTTTTCCTGGTATATTCGCTGCATTTCTTCTGTTGTTCTTCTTAAAGAGTTTGCTCCAGGGAGGGAAGTGAGAGGAGGGGAGGAAGTGGAAATTTTGATTGGTATTATTTATAGAGTAATAAAAATATTATCAGGAAAAAAAGAGTTTGCTCCACAGCTGCCTCCTCGCTGCCTCTTTTCTTTGTCACTGCAGTCCCCAAGGTGAACTAGTAATGCCTTTCTTGACTATTTGCCTGTCATCAAAGTAAAAATGACACTATAATATATTCGTGTATTTCTTCTACTTAGGAAATGTTTAGTTTATGTAATTCTTTAACAGTTATACTGTGTAGCCACTATTTCTATTGTGTAGCTGTCAGTACTAGGGGACTTCTAATTAGGAGGTAGTGGGGTGAGAACTGGGGATACAGGTTTGTAGCTTCTTAGACCTCTGGGATGATTGTGAGTGATGCAGAAATCTCGCTAAGCCTAAGCGGTTCATGATGCAGCTGAGAAGTTTCACTGGTGCATGGGTTCTGGGTGGAGAGCTTGTGCTCAGTGCTCTTGGCCTGCTTGTTAAAATCCAGCAGTCTTGGAGAAAGAAGATGGGAGGATGGAGTTATCTTGTATTTTTGTTGAAATAGTGTCTGGTAATAAAGTAAGTTTTGCTTATAATTACTTTAAGTTGGACTAGGAAATTAGTTTGAAATTTTTCTGTTAGCTAAAATTAAATGTTCAAAGCTTGTCTTCTGCTGCTGCTTTCTGTTTCCAAGGAAGAAAAATAAGATGCTTAAATTCCACTGCGTACTGTGAACCTCCACTCCAGAATCAGCTTGTGTTTCTGTAAGACTGAAACCCTGGCTTCCTCTTTCATAAACCTGACACATTCCCAACAACTGAGAAAGAATAAAAGCTTTCACTCCGCCAGGAAGTTACAAGCTGCCATTCTTCTCAAGGAGAATTACTCCCCCAAGGCTGTGCCACTGTGGCTCTCCACTCTGACCTTGTTCGGAAGGGAGGGGGGCTGTGATACAATCCTGCCTCATATCAGCATATCCTGGCTTGCTCACTTTCCCCTCCAGGTGTCTACTAGATACCTCTACGGATAGCTATCTAGCTTCTCAGCCCTTGGCCAGAGTGAAACTCTATCCTCCTCACCTTGCTTCATTTGCGACTTTTCTGTTTCCTCATATCAGTTTCCCCCCAGAGCACCTGAGCCTCACTTCCGACTTCCAGCTGCACTGTCAGTCAGTGCTGGTGTGTTTTTGTGGTGGTTGTTTTTTAATAATTTATTTTTATGTTACATGCATTTGTGTTTTACCTGCATGTATGTCTATGTAAGGATGTTGGATCCCCTGCAACTGAAGTTACAGACAGTTTTGAGCTGCCATGTGGGTATTGGGAATTGAACCTGGGTCCTTTGTAAGAACAGCCAAAGATCGTAACCATTGAGTCATCTCTCCAGCCCCTAGTGCATGGTGTTAAGCTTTCATTGAAGAAGTTTTTCAAATCAAATATTTTCTTTTCTTTTGTTATAATTTGCTTATTATCCTTGTTTAAGCCTTTCATATCTCTGGCCTGGGCTGCTGCCTTATCTACCCATGGGTCTGCCATCTTCTTCCTCTTTTCCTTCTAGTCATAGCTACCAGAGCCACCTTCGAGAAGTATAATGTTTCCATAGCTTCGTTGACTGCCCACCAACCCTTCTTCCTAAACATTACTTCAGATTCAGTCACTTGAGGTAATCTTTTTTTTTCTTCTCAGATCCATGGAGTCAGAACTTTTTAATAAGAGGCTTGGTAAAACTATCACCAGTGAATTCCCCTGCAGTTCAAAGCAGAGAAATATCAGGATCACCACAATGGGGACTCTATGTAGGTCACTGTAGCTTTCCTGCCTGAAGCATCCTGGTCCACATCTAGATGCTAGGATATAATGCCATCTTTTCTAAATGGTTTTTCCAGTGTTTGTAGATCTGATCTGGGTTTAACCTAGTGTCTGTCATTCATGTTGTGCTGCATGTCTTTGCAAAGCAGCCTTTCTGATTTATTATAAAGAAAGGCTGTGATTGTGCTCTTGTTCAGCATCCCAGTGCTGCACTCTGTACTCTGGGCCATGAGCTCCTCGAAGGCAGGTTCTGTGCATCTCTGAGTCAACAGTAGATTCGGTGTCATTGGATTCACTAGATTCAATGTCATTGGGATCATATAAATTCATTGAGACTCACTTTCCCCTGACACTATGTGATCTTGAGTAATATCTTTCACTTTTAGATTTCCTTTGTGTAACATAAAAGTAAGATATACTTGCTAGGTTGTGAGTAAAGGTACTTTGATACATTAAACATGCCTGAAAGACACCACTGAAGGTTGTGTCTTTAAATAGAGCAGTATCTCTTATGTTATGATTGTTATTTTATTCTTGGTTTTTAAAAGCTGAATGATTTGTAATGTGATCACAGTTGCTATATAGAAGCTGCTACTCTCTTGTCCAAGCATATGGAGAGCTGTTGAGGCACTTTATCATGGGCTGGACAGAACTGGCTAGTGTCTTTCCTAAGAAGCAGCCTGAGCAAGCTCAGGGTACACGAGTCTCCCCCACCTAGTGACTAGCAGCTTCTTCCTGCCCATTTATCTGTTTCTGTTTCCATCTACCATGCAATAGACAGTGGGTAATTACATCTGAGAAAACAAAACAACAAAAGCAGTTTGAAATTCACTGACTTAAAGGACAGAAATTGCTCTAAGATCTGGATAAAAGCCAAATCTAATTTTGTTTGTGTTTATTTGGTTCATGTGCTGTTCAGACCATGAGCTTGTTTCAAATACATTTTCCTTTTTTGGTAAAATGATACCTTGATAAGAAAAAGGAATAGACGTGGTTTTCAAATTTAGTCTCATCCCTAAGTGTTGAAATAACTAGAGCCAGGGCCAAGTAAATCCTTTAGTGACAGAACGATTTGAAGTTTCAGTGCTTGCATGAAATTAAATATTTCTAAAAGCCTTAAAAATAATTGCTCCATTATTCACTTGCTTATCAGGTTTCTTTTTTTAGTGACTCCTCAGTGGTAAGTGCTATTCCAGAGCTAGATTGTAAGTTTGTAATTGTTACGGTCTCAACTGAGGCATTACTGTACGTGAGTGAAGAAACCCGAGTCCCCTCTGGTTTGTGGATTATCAGTGTGAGGTTACACACACTCTTTCACCTCACTCCTTTATGCATGACAAGGTGTCTCTCCCACGTGGATTAGCTTTTCTTTATTTGCTTCAGTATCTATGTACTACCTGATGAAAACCTCTTTGAAATCGTAGGATTTTATAGCTCCAAGGGATCTAGTCCAACTTCCTTTCTTTATAGCGGAGGAAACTGAGACCCTGGCTAAGTGACTTACCAGACTCACCTGTTTCCTTTTGGATAGGATTGCATGATAGAAGGGTGCCGTAATAACCGTATCTCGTGCTCAGAGAAGCGCTCTGTTGACTTTCTCATGGTGTCACTATGACACGGAAGAAATCTAACCTGGGAGATAGCGCTGTTGGATGGGGTCTAGCTCATCCAGTACTTTTGCCCAGAGGGTGCTATCTTGTCAATCTGTGCCTGATATTTTCTTTCTTTCTTTTTTTAAACTCTTAAATTGAAATATAATACCAGTATTTGTAAATTTCTGTATGTTAGTACGGTAAGTCCAAAATATGTAGGGCAAGATAGAATAGTTGTTTTTTGTTTTTTTTTTCTTTTAAACTGGAGCCTGGATACTCAGGCATGTTTTTATGTCATTTTTCATTCTAGGAATTCTTATACGCAGTTGCTCTTAAGGCCTTCAGTTGCTTAGATGAGGGCCCTTCACATTATGGAAGATAATCCCAAAGGCTGCTGGTCTAAGTTAATCACATCTACACAAAATACAGCATCTAGACCAGTGTTGCCTGTAACGCTGGACATCGTGGCCTGGAGAGGTCGCCATGTGCATGGATCATACACAGTTAGAGTCAGAGACCAGTGTTGTCCTTCTCTGTCAACATGCCTTCTAGCTCTTTCTGCCTTAATCTTCCTTCCTGTAGTCTGTTTTGCTGCTATGCTGTTTTTTCCTATTTTGTTGCTTCTTGATTTTTCAGTATGAAGTTCCAGGTCCATCCCACTCGCTGTTCATTTTTAGGTATGCAAGCAGTCAGTTTTGACTTTCTTGTGAAGCTCCTTTTGTGGAGTTTGCTAAGTATATTTAGCCTTGTTTTCAACATCTAAACCCTTTAGCCAAATGATGACCTTAAAATAGGTCATTCAGGAAGAATTAGCATTAAAGGGAGAGTCAGACTTCTGTTCCAGTCTGAGACTCTTCTAAGTTTTTCCATTCTTCCTAGTTACTGTCTGCTTCAGTAGTTCACTGCAGTGGGAATGGGTTTGTGTTTAAAATCTGCTTTTGATCCTCTATCTCCATGCTAGCCCCATTTTAGAAGTTAGTTAATATCTAGAGTGCTAATGATTAATCAACTTAATTCATTGAGTTCTTCCTGTTTTTAGGGCTTACTTTAAAAACTGTGAAACAAGTTTATTCTTTTTTCTTTAAGCTCTTTAAAATGAATTTTCCTTTAAGAGCTCAGCAAGAATCTTTCTTTTTCCTTTTCTCTCTTTCTTTTGTGTTCATTTCAGACACAGGGTCTTGCTCAGTAGACCTGGCTAGCCTCAAACATGCAGTCTTCCTGGTTAGTCTGATTGGGATTATAGCATGCAACACTGTACTTGGGAAGAACTTTCTTTTTTAAATAGTAATTATTTTAAATTGGCAAACAAAATTATATATATTGTATATAACATAACGTTTTAAAATGTGCATATAGAGTAGGATGTCTGAGTTGAGCTAATTAACACATACCCATTTCATATAGCACATACATGCTGTAGTAAGAACATTTAAAATCTTTCTGTGGGGTTGGAAAGATGGCTCTGTGGTTAAAAGCACTTGTTCAGAGGACTCAGGTTTGGGTCCCAGCACCCTCGTGGCAATTCAGAATTGCCTGTAACTCTAGTTGCAGGTGATCTATTCTGACCTTGAGGTCACCAGGCGTGAAGGGGCTGCACAAACATACAAATAAGCAAGACACTCCTACATATAAAATAAATAAAGAACAAATACAAATAAAATCTGTGATTTTCAGGAATGCAAATAAACATTACAAATTTTGTGCGTGCATTTAGTTTTCTTTTGGGCAATAGATGAGGCTGCTATTTAATTTTGTAGCTGAGTGTTCTGAGATCCTAGAAAGTTTATTGCTTTTACAATTCTAAGTTTTGAGCTAAAAGGTATATGATTGTGGGATATTGGATTTTGAAATTCATTTGATCAGATTGCCATCTTTTGCTGTCATTACTGTTTTGAGATAGGGCCTCAGGCTGTTGCCTCAGTGGCCTTTACCTCCAGGGCCTCAGCGACCCTGCTGCTCAACCTGAGAGGCTATGACTGAGCCCAGGCGGGGGTCACTTTGGGCAGCACCCGTGGTATTGTCCCATGTCCTTTGTGCTGTGTTCCCTTCTGTTTGTGAGCAACGTTTTCAGTCTTTATAGTTAGACAAAGGAATTAGTTGAACTATTGCCCTTTCAGTAAGAACTTTAAAAGACGCTGTGGAATTAAAAGTTATTTCAGAAGTGGGTTTGAGTTGCCAGTGTGAAGTTTGGTTTCCACTGAATTACAGGAAGTGAAATATATCCCAAATAAAAATGTTTTCTTGGCCTCATACCGATACATCTGCTGACCAATGAAGATGCAAGATCAGATTCTTCTAAAACTGTGGGGATTCTTCTAAAACTGTGTTTCTAGTAGTCTAGTAAGGCAAATTAAAACAGATGATACAGTAAAACCAAAACAGCTAAAGATGACATAGAATTCAGAAAAACCCGGACTTTAAACTCTTTAAACTCTTTAAAGTTAGATTGTAGTTATGGTTACTGATGATTTTCAAAACCGTGGTGATGATATATTATGTCCTTAACTAAAATGTGCTTCTGTGGTCAGGACGTAGCTTCAGAGAACACTTGGCTAAGTCCATATGAGGACATGGATAAATCCCCAGAACTGACACCTCCACCCTAAAGAGCAGAGGGTATTCTGTCGGCCTGATGAGTCTTCAGACAGTGGTAGTAGTCTGGGCACTAAGCCCTCCCCCGCCCATCCCTTTAATCAGAGAGACAAGAATGTTGTGTTCTATGGCCACAGGCGCTGCCATCTACTCGCTCCTTTGCACTGTCCCATTGCACGCACCATTCCTATATAAGATGGGCTTAGAGCTTGATTCTGTGTTTGAAGCTTTACAGAGGACAGCGCCCTGAGCTGTGTGTCTTTGGAAGATTTGTAAAACCTGACTCTGAGAAACTGCTGTGAGAGCCGGAGACTCTGCACGTGTATATAGATATTTTTAGCAATGAAGCACAGGCCAAGACTGCAAAATAATAATTAAAAAAACAGCCTTAAGCTATATGTTTATTTTACTTGATTTGATCTTCAAAGCCCAGAAAATCACATGTTAATACAGAAATATTTAAATCATAATTATTTGTCATGGAAGCATATTTTTAAAGATATATACCCATCTTAGAGTAATACATCAAATTTAGGGCCCGTTCACAAATTAATCAGTGAAACAGAAGGCCAATTTAGAATGTTCCCATATGCAATAGGGAAATATATAGGCTAGGACTCGCAGTGCTTGGTGTCTATGGGGACCTAAACGACATAGGAATAGATCCATTTAGACTCTTGGTGTGTTCATTTAAATCCTGATCCTCTTCCACTGACTGGCACTGTGACTCCTGATTACTAGTTTAATAACATCAAACTGTCTGCTAATGTGGCTCTGTGCTACATCGTGTATTTCCATTAGAGAGGAGAGGAAGGGAAGAAGTGCAATGTGTAGCACTGTGACTGGCACCAATGCACTTTTAATAAATTAGAACAATAGCAGTAATTCTTATAGTTCTACTTCTTGTGTAACGTTTTGTAGTAATGATTCCTCATTTGTTTTTGCCTATAAAAATGTCATTATTGAGAAGTGAACTTTTGGAAATAAAGCACTTCCAAATTTGGTCTCTGATAGGTGTTTGAGAGACTCCTGAGTATCTGCCCTCCATTTGTTAACTAGCAACCTCATCTGATTGCTTGTGGATGTTTCCTAAAAGTTGTCTTGTTCAGCATAGGCTGTATATGGAAGGAGAGTAGTGTGCGTTTATCTTAGTTTATTCTTGTAAGTTTCTGTGTATGGATTGTAGGAATTACTCAGTTGTATGTAAATCATAAGCACTCAGAGCTGGCAAGCCACAGTGCATTTTAACAGTGTCACTTTTTGTTGGGAAAGATGATTCTAAATAAGTATTTTTTGAGCATGCCTGTAATCCCAGCACAAGAGATGCCAAGGAGGAAAGATTATGAGTTCTAGATCAATCTGGGCTGGTTAGAGAACGCAAGGCCATCTTGGGCTAGGACTAGATGGTAGGACTGTATCTTAAAAAAAAAAAATAAAATAAAAATTAATAATTTAAACAAATAAAAATACCATTCTCAGTCAGCAAAAGCATTCTTATTTCTAAAGCTTTGGTTATAATGAGCCTTTCAGAAACATGTCTCTTGCTAATCATACTATGTCCTTACTGAATTTCATTAAATTAATCACTATTCATTTTGAAAACTTTTAGTTTCCTGCTCTCAACTATATTGTGTGTTCTTTCCCAGAGCATGAAGGGGAGAAGCAAAAGCAGCCATGACTTGCTTAAGGATGATCCGCACCTCAGCTCTGTCCCAGCTGTGGAAAGGTTGGTGCAGTGCCGAAACTGGACTTTTGTTTTTAGACTGTATCTCATTCTCTTGCGTTCTTTGTTTTCTTTATTGTTTCTATGCTAGAGTTCATAAAATAAATTTCTTAAGTCTAGTCAAAACAATAATACATTTTGATAAATGATTAATCTTAGGCTAGACTAAATACTAGAAACTGTTGTAATAATTTCATGTTGCGTTGTTATCTGTCTTTGGGGCATTTTTGTTTAGGTATCATGAGTAAGCATTAGAGTGCAAGGCTACTGGCAGAAGTGACTTCATTCTGGGCCAATTTACTGTGTGTAAATTCTTACAACTTTCATAGTTGATAGATATCTGTCTTAATTGTCTTTGTTGTTTCTGTTTGAGAGGTGGGATATTAATTAGTGTTAAATGTATTAATTACATATGATATATTGGCCAGTGTCTTAGAGATAAAAAAATGTTGTATTGAGATTAACTCATCTTCAAAAATCCTATTTCAAAATACTGTTTTCTTAGTATCCTTTTAATTTGTAGGATATGGTCTCTTTAGCCAGAACCTTTTAAGCTATAGAAAAATTATTTTCTGCAGATGAAACAGCACGATGGTGGTTGTTTGTATTTAAAAAAAAATCCAGGGAATTTGCTTATCTGCTAATGGAGCATGTCTGCTCCTCTGTTTATAAATGGTGACTTCTTTGAGCTTGTTCCCATCTGTTGTACAGTGCTGTTCTGAGAGTGCTATGTGGAAAAATAGAACAAGACATTAATTCTAGCAAACTAGTTATGAATTCCAGTCTACTCTTGCTGTTATTGGTTTCACTATGAAGCTAAAATGTGTTTGTTTTTACTTATTTTTGTAGTGAAAAAGATGACGCAGCGGGAGACTTAGAAGATGTGAGTACTCATTTTAGTACAAATAGAGTTTGGTCAGAGTTCTACAAACAAATTATGTTTTCTTTAAAAACATATATAAATACCTGAAATTTTTAAAATGAAATAATTTCTTTTGCTATTAGAATATTTACTTCCAAATAGATTTGCATATTTCCCCATAGAATTGCAATCTTACATATGAATTTCTGTCTTGCCTTTTCTCTGTTACATACCATTATGTGAATACTCTAATTTTAGATGTTTTGATTTTATTTATGTTACAAGTTTAAAAGTGATGAGTGGGCATCCTTTATGCTACGGGAAGTCCATGGAGAAGTTATTTATAATAGTATATTCCTATGTATACCCGTATTGGAGATGATGCTCTTTTAAGGTGGTACCTTTAGTACTAGCTAACAGTGATAAATACAGAAGGAGAGGCCAGTGAGGAGACTCAGTAGGTAAAGGTACTTGTTGTCAAGCCTGAGGACAGGAGCTCAGTTTCCTTACTCACAGGGTAGAGAGAGAGAAAGGATCTACACACGTGTGGCAAGTGTATATCTACACACACACACACACACACACACACACAAATATAGTAAAAATTAAAATAAACAGAAGGAAGGTTTTCTTGTACTATGTGAATGGTAAAGGTTTTCAAGTTATATAAATACTATGTTAGGATAAAACCTATTGTTGCATACTTTGCGTAATTCAAAAGAAAATATGTAATTTAGCATGTACAGAGATTTACCTTTTACCACAATCAAAAAGGGGATTCCCTGATTAGCTATAACAGAGAGAATAAATATCTGCTTTGGTAGGAAAACATCCTGGGAGAAGAGAAACTTGGATCGAGCTGGGAAGGTAGAGCATGGATGCTCAGCTAAGCAGAGATCACACCTTGTTCAGGAAGTGCAAGTTAAGCTTTAAAGTTTGGAGAAACTTGCTGTGTGGAGAAGTGAGAGGGCTGAATATAAAGGACTGACCCGTGCCAGTCTCCTGAGTAAAAGAGTATGTTATATTCCTGGAGCCAACAACAGGCCAGTATGACCAGTGTCGTGATGAGGAAAGAGGGATGGAGGACTGGTGTGCTGCACACAGTGGTATCACAGTGCCAAGGAGTTTGGGGTTCATCTTAGAGGTGATGAATAACAGTTGGATGGTACTGGTTAAGAAGAAGGGTGCCGCAGCCAACCATGCATTGTAGAAATTGTCATTGGCAGCATTGCAGAGGACAAATGAAAGGAAGGAGGCCAGGGTACAAGGAGTGCAGGAAAAGCTGCTGAAGGAGGAACGCTTTGAGGAGGGAGATGCGGACAGAGTCAAAGAGAACCACAAGTTTCTGGCTTGGTGGCCTTGTTAGCAAGGTACCAAACATAGAACTGACTTGAGGCTGGGTGGTAGATAAAAATTAATTAACAATTTGTATGTTTTGAGTTTAGTTACCTTGAAGACATCTAGTTATAATAATAAGGGCTAGAAAATAGGGCTTTATTCTTCAGTTTATGGGGAGGGTGAGGTCACTTCAGGAGAGTGCTTGTTCTCTAACCTGCTTTAGATCCCAGAGCCTTTTAATGTGTGCGTCCTTTCCCCAGAAAATGTCCTATTGTCACAAATAAAATCTTATGACTTTGCAAAGATCTATTTTATATCTGCTGAGGCCCAAACATGTCAGGTATAACTTAAACATCTCGCCAAACACATGCAACTTTTGTCCACAGAGATTTTTGGTTCAGTTAAGTCCACAACAAGACTTGGGATTATATGTAATCAGGTAATAATCTGATTGATTCTGTACTGATACTTTGCAATATGAAAATCAATATATGTATATACATATGTGAGGTTTTTTTGTTTGTTTTTGTTTTGTTGAGACAGGCTCTAACCATATAGTCCTGGCTGGCCTGGAACTTGCTCTGTAGGTCAAGCTGGCTTCCAACTCTTAGAGAAGGGGCTGCCTCTGATGCTGCTTTCCAAGTGCAATGATTAAAGATGTGTGCCATTGTGCCTGGGTAGATTTTATTTTTTTAACAAATAATTTGGGGAGTCAGAGGACCAGACTTTGAAAAACACTGCTGTAGGGCTTCATAACCCTCAAGTCAAGAAGCCTGTCTTGCTGTGTCTTGGCAGGCCAAGAAATCATAGGAGATAAATAACCCCTTTGTTGTAGGTTCTTCTTTGTCTCCCTTCTCTCTCCTCGTTAGTAATGCTGGGAGCTATTCTAAAAGATGAATATAAAATAGTAGGCAAATAGACCAGACTTTTCGCTTTCCTGGAGTATTCTCCTTAATTGTCTGAGAAAAAAAAAACGTAAACAATAAGTGCTATAGAAATAAGGAGGAAAGAGGAATATGAGATGGGAAGGGTTTTTTATTATTTTATATTTTTTCCTCTGTTAATAATAAAGTCAAGATACATCACTAAGGGGGTAGGAGAAGAAAAAAGCCAACATTGGGATATCTAGAATAAAAGGAGTGTTCCAGTCTAAAGAGAACGACACTAAGGAGACTCTGTCAGGGAGAAGGTAGCCAGCCTCCGGTGAGCCATGCTTTCAGAAGATAGTGACTGCTGGAGCTTGGATTAGAAGCCTAAGGGGGTTTGGCTTGGTTTGGTTTTGCTGTGGTGCAGGGCACACTGGTGGGTTTTGCCGAAGGTGCTTAAGTCTCAGTGACTGCAGTTCACCTCTTCTAGTTGCATGAATTCCTGGTTGATGTTATGCTGGCCAAGCCCCCAGAACCACATTTCCTGCGGGGATGAGGATGAGACTGGGGGGTGCAGAGGGAGTGCTACACAGACAGCTGGTGTAAAGTGAGCTGCTCATCCCTCTCGGGATCCCATCACATGTTAACTAGCCTGGAGCAGGATATTAGGGCTATCCTAGGGGAAGAAGAGTCTTCAAGCTCTTACTGGTTCAAAACTAAACATGGCCTAGAACCCAGCAAGCATCTAAGATGAGTCTCTGGAAGAGAAAGGGAGCAGAATGCCTAGAAGATACTCATTTTAGTTTTTCCAGGATGGCGAGGAGGAGAGCGCAGAGCATGATGGATACATTGATGGTGATGAAAAGACCCTGATGAGAGAAAGGATTGCAAAAAGGTTAAAAAAAGACACAAGTGAAAATGTGAAATCAGCTGGAGAGGGCGCAGTAGAAAAGAAGCCGGCCAGCCGCAGGTAAGTCAGCCATTGTCCTTTGGCATCCGCAATTCCATCTGTCTGCTTCTCTTCACCTGGAGCTGAGTGCTCCACTCCTGAATTTTTAAACTCGCAATGGCATAATGCTAACTGTTAGGCTGTAGGAAATCAGCTCCTTTGGAGCCTTAAAAAAAAAAAAAAAAAAAAAAAAAAAAAAAACCAGAATCAAAGGAATTTAATGTACAGTAAACAGTATATTGGCTGTATGTATGAGATTGTATTTGTTCAGAAATGTGAACTTTGAGTGATTTGTATAAGAAAGACATCCTCAAAAGCTTTAGGGGAGTAAAATTGGTCCAAATTGGTGAGTAAAGGGCCCTGAATCCATTCTTAGACATCTTTTCAAGTCTGATTGGCTGAAACTTACTGGGCTCTCTGATCATCGGCATTATAAAGTAAATTCCAGTGAATGCTGTACGTCTGTCTGGTGTTAAAAGTTTGTTAGATTTTACTTTTCTGAAATTCAGCTCAAGTAAAACCCCTCCCTTCCTAGGTGATTCTTTATTATAACTCTAGGATATATACATCTTAACTATCACTGCTCTACAGCGTCTCGGGATGTCTTTTATTCAGTTGATCTGTGCAATACAATAAAAGAACATAGAATGTGTGTGTGTGTGTGTATGTGTGTGTGTGTGTGTGTATTTCCCAGCCTTCTGTGGGAAGCCCTAAAATCAAGGCATTATCTTTGCAGAGGTCCCTCAGTATTTGCTTTGTTTAACCAAAAAGAAAAGTGATCCCCAGAAATGTCTACTGATCACATTTCTTTTGTGATCAGAAGTGGAACTGAGAGCTCAGAGTGGTGGCTCACACCTTTAATCACAGCACTCAGGAGGCAGAGGCAGAGGCAGGCAGATCTAAGTTAGAGGCCAGAGTGGACTACATAGTGAGTTCCAGGAAAGTCAGGGCTACACAGAGAGACCTCGTCTTTAAAAAACGAAGCAAAACAAAACAGAACAAAAATAAGAAGAAAAAAACTGATGAAAGTTCTGACTTAAAAAAAAAAAAACTTCCTATTAGTCATGGTTTTAGAAGCTGAAGCTCAAGATCGAACTACTAACAAATTTGATTTTTTTCATGTGGTGGAGAAGAGCTGGGATGGCTCTTTTTCTTAACAGAACATCAGGTTGGAGGGCCACCAGCATTTGGTAAGGAGAGAAGAGATGGAAAGATATGGGAGGCTTTGGTCAGTGTCTGAGCCTGAAAGCTGGCAACTGACTGAACTAGTTACGCTAAAGCAGTGCTTCTCAACCTGTGGGTTGCAACCCCTTGGTGTCAAGCGACCACTTTAGAGGGTTTGCTTATGACCATTGGAAGACACAGATTATTTACATTATAATTCATAACAGTAGCAAAATTACAGTTATGAAGTAACAACCAAGATAATTTTATGGTTGAGGGTCAACATGACATGAGGAATTGTATGAAAGGGTCGCAGCGTTAGGAAGGTGGAGAGCCACCACAGATGGGTGCTTCCTAGAAGAGTGAGGTGGTATTTGAGTCAGACACACTGTGGAGCTTGTCATTCATGTCAGCCTAGAAAATATCTAGTTATCCTAACAGTTTTTCTGTTTTTATAAATGAATATAATTTGCCTATTTTAAACCATAAAATACTAAGTTAGAGTACTTTGTACAGTCACTGTATTAGGAAAAACCCTTATTAAAGTACTTGCAAGTCTACCTAGGAAAGTGAATTTCAGAAAACTAATTCTCTAAAAGTAGTTTTAAAATTTTAGGTAAGGATGGTAAAAGGAGAAACCTGATGCCGCAGGTCGTCCTCTGACTTCCACATCTGTGGAGGTCATTTTACATAAGTACGTTTACTTTTGAAGTTTTGCATAAACATAAGCATTGTGAATATGGATTGGTCTGTGTCCTTAGAAGATAGGAAGCTGACATTACCTTAAGCACTCCTCCGTTCGCTCAGACCTTTGCAGTCACCTCGTGTAGCCACCCCTAGAAGAGCCCTACTGCTAAACAAGCTAACTAGAATCCTTGTTATAGGGGCCTAAACACCTTAAACTCCCGTGTACTCCCATGTGCATCCAGGGCTGGATAAAAGTTTGAGATGCACATGTCAGCCCTTTATCATCTGGACATGGCAGTCCTAGCTGAAAACTTAACTGTAAGGGATCGCTTTTGGCCTGTAGGTGGCACTCAGTGGCTACAAGTTAGTCATGTAAAAAACAGAGTATTCTGCCCTGCTTATTTCTACCTTTGTGTTCTGATTCAAAATAATTCGCTAAACATTGAAGTCAGATGGAGCAAATATCATTTGCTGTGGTGCTTGCAGTCGTTATGCAACCACTGTCTTTTTTGTGTAATTTCTTAATTTTTAATGTGTAAAAGTGCAATCATAATGCCAAGTAGCTAGACAGAAATATTAAACTCAAGGATGAAGACCTTATGAATTAGTCAGGCTTTAAATTATGAGATGTGTTATTATAAAGTCATAAGCAATATATTCTTAACTCCTGAGGCCTGGGTAACACTTAAATTTAATGTCACTAAATTTAGTCCCTGTTTCGTCATCGTCGTCTGTTGGATTTGCAATATGTGACTAGGATGACTCTTGGAATTTTGAATTATTTTCCCCTCGAGGATTTCTAGACCTCCTGAAAAAAGAAAGTATAAGTCTCAGATTTGCATGAGTCTTATCACACATGTTCTGCTTTGGATTAAAAGTTTTTCCATGGCACATAAGTTTTGCTTTCTTTTTAAATTAAAAGGTAGCTTGATAATTAAATTTCAAAAAAGTTAATGCACTTTAAAATGATAGTACAATTTTTAAAGGATAGGAAAACTTAAAAGATCAAGCCAGGGCGTTGGTGGACACCTTTAATTTCAGCACTTGGGAGGCAGAGGCAGGAGGATCTCTATGAGTTCGAGGCCAGCCTGGTCTACAGAGATAGTTCCAATACAACCAAAGCTGTTACACAGATAAACCCTGTCTCAAAAAACTGAAGAAAAGATCAAAACCCGTGGGCCTTATAGCCAGGCAACTTCCAGCCTTAGAAGCGTCTGCAGGGTGTCCCCACTGTAGACTCAGGACCATGATAGGCAATGAGTGGACCTGAACCATCAGAGGACATGGCTTCCTTTTACTCTCTCTTATCTTTTGTGGACTGAAGCAAGAAGTGAGACATAAAGAAATAGAAATGCATGAATTAAATTCTGGATAATTGGCCCACATATAATACTTGCAATTATGTCTTTGATCTGGAGTAACAGTGGTCTAAATATATTTTCAGGAAGTGTTGTGGCTGGGCAGCAGATACTAAGGCCAAACTCAGTCCTGGTTTGAATATTTTCCTGCTTTTACCAGAACTTGATGCTGATTTTTTTTAAATGTATATCTCCTAACTATCCGCTCTATTCTTAACTTTAATCTCAAATATTTGTTACTCTTATGCTAGACACTGTGTAAGAACTACTATGTGCTAGGTTTGGGAAACATGAAAATACAAGAGAAATGGGTTTGTCTGCTAATGTTCATTGTCTAGTTGGTGTTGTCTGGATGCATCTCCCAAAGTTCAGGTGCAGCCATACTGAGGGATGAAGGACTGAAGGAATGACTCCCAGGATAGGAGGGCAATGATACTAATTAGTTATCTGGGCAATGGATTATTGAGAAAAGATTTTGCTTACCCCACGATCCCTCTCACACATGCATGCATGAGCACACACATACACACACACTCACACACATTCATGCATGTGCACACACAGAGAAGGCCCTCTCGAGCCGTCTCTGAATTAACTTTGAGCTTCCCAGACTTAAGAACCATTACCCAATTTCAGATATTTTGTTCTTAACAGACACAAATCATGAAAAATTAAGAATTACAGAAAGTAGACATGGCAAGGTCTCTACTTGACATTGAGTAAGTTGTATATATTTCAGAAAAGCATCAAATGCCAACTTACGAAAAGCAAGAGAGGTGCAGAGGTAGTTCATGCCCACAGTCCCGCATTTGGGAGGCTAAGGTGGGTGGTTAAGGTGGGAGGCTCATAAGTTTGAGATCTGCCTGGGCTACATAGCATGTCAAATATCGCAGGTTTCTTATGTGTCACCCTAATTCTAGTAAGATAAAGCATCTTTTGGAGCCACTGTTTAAATACTAACACTCATGCATCAAGCTCAGTTCTTTAGATTAATATTGCTACTCTCCCCAAGCTAACTGGATGGTTTATTTTACTGTCTTTACCTGTTATGGTTAAAATTTTGGAATAATATTGGTTGTAATATAAACCATTTCATACTTTAGTTTTTCTGGCAAGTTTCCTTTATCATTCTGTTTGGAGCTTTATTGCAGGAATTTTGGATATTCTCAACAAAACTATTTCTTGAACTGTTCAAAATGATATATCACTTTAAAAATGCTAAGTTAGTTCACCGAGAACTAGTTAAATCCATATGCAAGGGGTCACCTTCAAACTAAACTCATCCCCCATATACTTGAACTTAAGCAAATGTTCCAGAAATATGACAGGTCCACGGTTTTTACAATTGGATTCCGTATGGCAGACAGGAAGCTGTGAAGTGCACAGGCAGGAGGCAGTTGCAAATCTTTAGAGTTGCAGTCTATCGATCTCACAACATCTGTTGTTTATGGGGACTAGAGTTGTCCATCTGAAATGCATTGTAGAAATTTTACAGAAAACATTCTTTAAGTCATTCTCTACTGTAACACGAAGGGCCTGCTTGTTGGGGTATCTGTCCCACCCAGTACCCCACAACCAGCAAGCCCCAAAGAAAATCACACAGAGTCTGCATTAATTATAAACTGATTGGCCCATTAGCTCAGTCTTCTTATTAGCTCTTGTAGCTTATATTAGCCCTTTGTTCTTATCTGTGTTAGCCATATGGCTTGGTACCTTTCTCAGCCTGGCAGATTACATCTTGCTTCTTGGTGATCTGGGCAAGAATGGGAGGAATGGGCTTCCTCCTTCCTAGAATTCTCCTGTTCTCATCGCCCTGCCTCTACTTGCTGTCTGGTTGACCTGCCTATTCTTCCTGCCTGGCCAATCAGCGTTTATTCAAAATATGATTGACAGAATACAGACAATTCTCCTGCACCACTCTACCCTGGAAAATAGATTTCCACTGAAGAAGTTTGCAACCCTGGTTGTTCTCTTGTCATCCCCATCTGCTCACTGTGAATTCACCTGTTCACTAAACAGGCAAGCACAGTTTGTGTAAGAAAGAAGAGAAGGCCACCAGTGGTTCCAGTTTCTTTGTTTTGCACAAAGCACATAACATTGTACAAGGGCCTGAGGGGAATTATAGCTAGTGATTCTGTCTAGGCCTCTCTTCTCTGCCCCTCCCCCCCCACTCTTGAGATCTTTGCCACCCTTCAGATAGCGCTTGATGTTCCTGGTTTGTTGAGTGTATTTATAGGTTTCTCAAGGTGAGGAGTTGTTCCCACTTTTGACAATTACTTATTGTACTTTTCCAGTATGGCTAGGCATTTTGCCAAGTGTTTTCCCCCCCACAACAAAGCTACAAGGTATAATTTGTGTTATTATCCTTGTTTTGACAAGTGAAACAAAGAAACCTAAAACACTAGACTTCTAAAATGTGAAGTGCCTTGTCTTTTGCCCATTGCTGCATGGTAGCAAAACCAGTTCTTGGGATGTAATGATCTGCACCTCTTCAGAGTAGGACCCAGTCAGATGTGCCCAGCTAAAGAGAGCTTGGCATGGGATTTCTCTAGCAGAGAGCACCAGGTTCAGTGAAAAACCTATTTCTAGAAATACGGTGGAGAAATGATTGAGGAATACATGGGGATATTAATCTCTCTATTCACACATCCTAGCATGCTCAATACATCTCACATACACATACACACACACATGCGCGCACACACATATACACATGCATATACTCGTGAAGGGGGTGGGTAGACAAAGACAGATGAATAATAATTTTAGGCAATCCCCTTAGATAAATAAGTGTACTATGTATAAATATATAAATAAATAGACAAAAATTTCAGTAGCTTGAAACAGGTCTTATCTTACTGTGATGAAGAGCTCCAGGTTAGCTCCTTATTGTCTTCATCTAGGGCCTGGCATGCAGCTGTTTTTCCCTGAGATAACAACGTGGCAGAGGGGAGAGTGGTGACGGGTTCATGCTAGCTCTTAAGATGTCTGCTTTGAGGTGACATATCACTTCATCATCTCAGAGGCTAAAGCCTCGTGTCCAGTGAGCCAAGTTTAGACCCTCCTCCACAGGCAGGAACAGGAAATGGCTAGAACAGCAATGGAATCTACTATAGTCTCTGCTTTGCTCAGGAATTTGAGGGATACTGTGATTGTGCAATAAGTTTGATCAACATCTTTCTGCCATCTTTGTCTTGATCCAAAGCAAAGAGAAGTAACAGAGATTATATAGTCTTCGTTACCAGAATTTCAAAGGGGATATCAACTTGTAGTTATTGAAGACTTTTTTCAAACTGGTTCTTTATGTAGGAGGTAGGGAAGATGACACTGGATGTCTTCCATAACTTTGAGAAGTGCTGGAGACACCCTTCCCATGCACAGAACATTAAATTATAGCTTCCTCATGAGGTACCTTAAGGATCTTTTCCTTGTAAGGAATAGAAATGCATTCATATTAGCTCAGACACAGGAGTTTCTGGATGAAGAAATAGGACTGTTGCCCAGACTCCAGATAAAAGTATTGCTGCAGCTCTTCCTGGGAAGCAGGTGTCAGAGAGTTCCATGTTTTCTTCCTCTGCAGACTTAGACTCTGCTTTTCTCTGTTTTTATTCTTTTCTGTAAGCCTGTTTCTCTGTAGGGCAGTGATTGGTCTCCTAATGTACACCATCTCTAAAGAAAAAAATTATCGTGATTTTTGTTCCAAATATAATCATCCAGGTGACAGAATCTTATTGGCTAGGATTAGGTCCGTTCACTTCTTTATAGCTTTGATAGAAATATAGAAATATAGAAAGGGAACTGGGAAGCAGTGAGTTTTGTAGTAGCATCAAGGTCAGCTAGCCATTGTCTGTCTTCCCTTTTACTTAGTATAGGGATTCGAGTATTTAGCAGAACTCATAACTGCCCAGATTAAAGATAATCACCGTTCTCCTGTGTAGCTTGAATGGCCATATAACCATATTCTGATTAATGAGATAAGGGAAAAGTATATCAGACTGTGGAAACAGTTTTTTAAAACAATGAATTTTATTAAGCATGGAGTAACCTAATATTTATTATTATTGTTGTTGTTGTTATTAGTGGTAGTAGTAGGGGTGATGGTGATGGTAATGGTGGTAGTGTAGTAGTAGTAATAGTAGTAGTGATTTATTAGGCTCAATGGTTAAGAGCATTGTGTTGTTCTTGTAGAGGACCTGGGGTTGGTTCCTACCATCCACATGGCCGCTCACATCCATCTGTAACTCCAGTTCTGGGGGATTCACTGCCCTCTTCTGGCTTCTGTAGGTGCCAGGCATTCACATGGTGCACATAAATACATGAAAGCAAACACTCATACACATAAAATAAAAATAATTTCTTTTTAAAAATTATTTTTATTCTTTGAGAAATCATATATATATATATACGCATGTATGCATACAATGTATTTTGATCATATACATCTCCTATAACCCTACTCAGACTCCCCCTGGATTCAACCTTCCACTCCCATTCCCCAATGCTTGCCAATGCACAACAGCTCCCAACTTTATGTTCTCTCTATTTTTTGATATCCCACTGAGTCTGTTAATGCTACCTATATACACATGGGGGTGGGTCTATCTACTGGAGCATTTGCAACCTGTCAGTGGCCACATCCCCAGGGAAAAGTTACCTTCTTCCCCAGAAGCCACCAACTGAAAATAGCTCCTCAGTTAGAGATGGGGCTTGTGAGCCCCTGCGATATCCACTCTGGAATTTTGGCTGGCTTGATCTTATACAGGTAAATATGGCTGGGTTAATTTGTGAGACGTGACAGCATTGCCACGTCTAGAAGACAGCACATCGTAGCACTCTTCCCCATTCTATAACTCTTGCATTCTTTTTTATGGTACAAATGATAAGTTATATTTCTACAGTAAGTAAATATGAATAGTCAACACGAATCTAAAACCAGCCACCAACACTTGAACTGAGAAACATTTGGGTGACTTCCTTCAAGATGTTCATCAGTTAGGGCATGGTGGCATGTGTGCTACACACGACAGGGACCAGTGGCCTTGTGATCAGTGTAGCAGGTCACAAGGACATGCGCTGGGTGACAGGTAGAAGGAAGGAATCCAGCAACTATTGGGGTGGGGCCTCAGTCAGAAGGGCTCTTGTCTTCTCCAGCAGAATCTGATTCTTGCATTCTTTCTGTGCCCTCTTGTACAGTGTTCCCTGAGCCTTGAGGGTGGGTTGACATAGATGTCTCCATTTGGGGCTGAGTATTCAGTGTTTATCATTAGTTAGGAATATCTACATTAACCTCTGCTAACTGCATTAAGAACTTTCTCTGGACCAAGTCTGAGAGCAACATATATCTACAGGCATAGACGTAAATATTTAGAAGTCAGTTTAGTAATATGAATATTTAGCAAAATAACAACAGTAGATTCCTTTTTATCCCCATCAGCCATAGACTTGTGACAATGTTTATAGTACCAGTTATATCAATTATGCGTTTTCTCCTGTGTAACAGGCTTCAAATTCTATCAGAAAGTTATTAGTTACCCCTAAAACAGTCGTGCCAGTATTGCACCAGTAGGCACATATTTGTCTGGCAGATCACTGCTATAGCATGTAAAGTCCAGACCACTGATGTCTTTTCCCCTGAAAGCCTGCATAGCACTTTCTGGCACTATAAGAGCTAGCCAGAAAGAAGGAAGTTTCTTAGTCAATTCAAGATTTATTGTTTTATATTCTGCAACCAAAATATATGGCACCTTCAGCAGTAGGGTCTTAGTATACAGTTCTGGTAGGCAATCAAAAACAATGACAGTAGCCCATGTTGTTTTAGAGACCTATTTTTGGGGCCTTTTTGAGGGAGCTAATCCATGCCTGGCACTGAGATTTCATTTACTAACTCTTGTTTTCTGGAAACACCCATGCAGGTTACCTCCATTCAAGCTCTTTTTTATCTTTTTTTAAAAATATTTATTTATTTATTATGTATACAATATTCTGTCTGTGTGTATGCCTGCAGGCCAGAAGAGGGCCCAGACCCCATTACAGATGGTTGTGAGCCACCATGTGGTTGCTGGGAATTGAACTCAGGACCTTTGGAAGAGCAGGCTTTTGTCATTAGCTCACACAGCAGTGGGACTCGGTGTCAGAATTATTAATACATCGTTAGTTTTTGCCACCACTACCCTCCTCTCCCTCCTTTACCTTCACTTAAACCTTTAGGCCCGGTGTTCTGCCCATGCTTGTTTCATATCACACGTGTTCTGATGTGCTCTCTGATTACATTTTTATTGGGTTCACTCTATTTCCACATGGCCTTTCCATGCACCTCAAGCAGTTTATGTCTTTTCCTTTTTGTTTTGGTTTAAGAAAGAAAGAAGAGGCTGTCTCCTTGATCCCTTCTTCTTCCTGCTAATCTGTACTCTGACTTGTTGGCTGCACAAGGGACCTGAATCCTTAATATTGTATGAACCAGAGTTCCAGCTTAAATTTCCCACTCTGAACTTTTTTGACATGAGCTAACCTCATGTTACAATGATCATATGATTTGCGGGTTTTGTTCCATAAGGCAGAAACTCAGTGGCTGTGAGCGATACAGTAAGACTGCTTCTTTTAGGACTGTGAGTATGGCAGGTCCTCTAAGATGGGAATGGGCACAAGGAGACGGTAGCTACTTATTGATGAATACCTGCTTCATTAGATCTGATAGCCGCCTTTGTTGATTGTCTAATTTTTCCTAGAAAATAGTCATATTAAATTTGCAACATTCAACATTTCTATCTTGCTGTTTCATTAAGAAAACAGAAGTTGTGAGAAAAAAATGTGTCCATTTTTTTTCCTACCAGCAAGCCTACCATTCTGCACCTGAATTCATGTTCTTCTGGCCGAGGCGTTGCTCTTGCTTTGGTCCTTGAAACCTTTAATGAACTTGATATCTGCATTAGGAGATGTGGAAATAGAGGGAACCCAGTAACATCAGAACACGTGTGATATGAAACAAGCGTGGGGAGAACCCCGGGCCTAAAGGTTTCAGTGAAGGTATAGGAGTGAGAGGAGGGTAGGGGTGACAAAATCAAATCTACTTTTGTTTTGAAAAAGCAGATTGAAATTATTTTTTTCAAATGTAAGTAAGCCTTTTACATTGTTTTTACTTTTAAAAAATTACAAACCAGTGTTTTACAAAACATACTTTGATTAGCGCTTTCAGTTGCTATGCATTCTGGAAACTGAATTCAGGACCTAATGTGTACTAGGCAAGTATTCTCTCCCTGAGCTACATCATCGCCCATTTGCGAAACTTTACTGAGACAAGGTCTCACTGGTTGTCCCAAGTTGGCCATGAACTCACTCTGCAGCCCAGGCATGCTAGACTTGGGAGAGTCCTGCTCCGGCTTCCGGAGCAACCGGGGTTATAAGCAGGCACTACTACTCTCAGCTTAGTAGTTTTACACATAGCAAGAGATGAAATGACCTACATCCCATGGACTTAGGTACCTTAAATATCATTTCATGTTCTAATCATATTTACATCCCAAATAGCTTAACTACCTATAAACTGCATTAGTTTTCTGGAGGCTGGCACCCTAGGTTTTGTTTCAGGTCACATATAAGGCCTTTAGCAAATGTTTGTCCCTTCAACCCTACTGGCAATTGTTAAAATCAACTGATACAACATAGAAATAAAACTAAGAAGGCAAGAAAGGAACATTCCCAGTTGGTCTGTTTAAGAGACCATTGTCCTACTCAGATGTTGATAGAAAAGACAAAACAATATACATACCAACTTGCTTTTAGCTTTCTTTAGCATATTCACCTATGCTACCAAGTGATAAGCGTATTTTCATTACTTGTTAATTGAGTAGAAAAGCCTAGTAAAGACCCTTAACTCATCTGGTAAAATGGAAGCACATTTTGTTCTAAAAGGCTTATCATAAAACATAGCATACAAAGAAACAAGGAAAGAAGAGGAGGAGGAGAAGAGGAAGAAGAAGAGGAGGAAGAAAAGAAAGAAAAAAAGAAATAACATCACATCATGGAGATTAGAAAGCCTTACCTTCCTTCATAATAAATGTACTTTAGAGCTCTGTTACTGGACATTCCCGCAGGTAGCAGATACACATAATCGTCACTTAAAACTAAATCTTACCAGCCTTCAGCAGGATATAAAATGCAAGGGCCTCCACCATTCCACTCTATTTCAGGCCAACAGAGTGTTTGACTGAACACTCTGAAATCACGGCAAGGTTTTTTTTTTTTTTTAAACAAACAAAAAACTCCTTTCACAAAGATGATCTTTAAGATATTTCAAGTTTCTGTAGAGATTTTAAACAAATAAGCATATTCAGAAAACTTGCAATAATTTGTAATGACTAATAGAACTAAAAAACTAAACACCCAAAGAAAAGGAAATGGAAAGATATTACATAATGCTCAAAGTTAGGAAAATTCTTTTTATAGAATCAAGAAAATTCAAATGCACAGCAAAGAACAAATCTAACTTCCTATCTGGTAAGTACATATATATCTTTGATCTATTGAATTTCTAAAGCAAATAGAGAACACAAGTTAAAAAGAAGTTATTTAACAAGTTAACGCATGTCGATGCCTGCCTTGAATCACGTGCTTGGAACCTGAGCTCTGTCTTTTCGACGGCAAATAACAACATCAAGATCAAATTAGAAAATGACATAATCAAGTTTCTTTATAGAAATAGCACCCTTGTAATGATAGGGAGGGAGCCAGGATGAGCAGTTAAGCAGCCAAACATGGTGGGAACCAATGCTAAGGCAGCACGTTTGGTAAGCCCCCACCCATGCCTACAATGTCATGCGGTAGATGTGAACATACTGCCCTCCGCCCCAATAAGAGCTCCCAGGTGAACCTGATGGGAGCAGAGAAAGCCCAGTAGCTTCATGTAGGAGGGAGAAGTTAATTTTAATTTAATGGATCAGGAAGTCTACATGGATTAATCTGGTCCTTGAAGAAGTAAGGCTTGAATAAGAGGAAGTGGGTGGGAAAGAGAATTTCCAAAAGAGGAAACCAAGAAAAGTACAGGGTGTTCTTAAGGAATAATCTGTTGTGACTAGAAGAGTGGATGCAGTTGGAAATGAAGCTGGAAAAGATAGACTGGTTCCAGATGACAAGGGAACTTTTAGGGTAATAAAGTATAAATATAACTTACTTTACTTTATTTATATATCCATCAAAAGTATCAAACAAGTATAGATTAAATGAGATCAGAGTAAGTCAGTGTTTTTCAGATTATGTTCTTATCTTTAGGTGCGATTAGTATCTTCTCTTCTTGCTAAGTAGCTTTTTAATGAAGTCAAATAAAAAATTCATATGAAACTACTTTGAAAACATGATACCACTGATGGCTTATATTGATAAAATTTAAATGGCCTTTGATTCCCTGCAGTCCAGTTCTCTTGGTTATAATTACAGGATAGGTCACTTTCTAGTACTTGTTTTCCAACCATGACATACTGCAAGTAAACTGAAAAACTGATTTGTCAAGTAATTGCTAATAGTTACTAAGCATATATGTAACCTCAGTAGAACCTAAAGGCCTATGTATACTAAAAGTATATAGTACCAGTGAAGTGGAAGAGATGGACCCTTCCGAGTGGGTGCTTTGAAGAGGCAGGTTAAACCTATCGACTGCTTTATAGGCCACCATGCTTCATAAACTTTCTAGTTGTCTCCCTTGCACCTCTCTCTGGGCTCCAGATAATGTAATCATATCAGATGCGCATATTGATTACATCATGCACATGAATATGGTAAAAAGTACCAGATGGTATAGGCTATTTAGTGCTCTAAATACATAGGAAATCTCAAGCAAAATTTCAGGTTAGCTGAGGTTCGTTTTCTTGAAGGTGTGTTTGAAGGAGATTTATAACGCAGCAGCCAGAACCCAAACTGGAGAATGTGTGGATAATTTTGCTAAGAAAAGGAAGGAAAGCCTCTTATTTGAAATGGGTTTGCTAACATACGGCATTTTCCTTGAATTGGTATTTACTATTTTTATTTCATTTGTTTAATTTTGAATGCTTATAAAACGAAAATATTACTCTTAAGAACATCTTGTTTATAATAAAAATTTTATGACAACTTTATGAGACAAAAATAACTCATCTACAAGCATGGTTATGGACATGTTCACTCAAGAAAACAAATTTAAAGATAACATTCTAATTTTAACTAGCTAGTATATGCAACTGTTTTATTTTAGAGAGATGAATATCCTTGTTTATAACTGGGTGACATTCATTGCTCTGGAAAACACTTCACTTTTTAAAAGATTGATGTGTTTTTTTAAACATACATTGACAGATACATCTCATATCATATACTAAAGAAAATAATATAAAATGTCACTTTTGAAAATGCAGTTTTGGCCGGAGGTGGTGGTGTGGTGCATGCCAGCACTTGGAAGGCAGAGACAGGTGGATCTCTTTGAGTTCAAGGCCAGCCTGGTCTACAGAGCTAGTTCCAGGACAGCCAAGGCTACACTGAGAAACCCTGTCTTGAAACACAAACAAAAAATATGTCCAATTTTGGCAATAATGTTTTCCTTTTCTACTCTTCAGATTTTGCTAGAATATTTACAGTTTTTTAGCTTTGATGTGCTCAGAGTTTTATGAAAGTGGTTTAAATTTTTCCCTGTGTATTTATTATTATAAGCAGCATTACCTGATATTTGTCACTGACAAAATGATGAATGATTAATAAGAGGGTACTGAGGTGATGTGTAGATAAGGAGTTGGAATTTTATCTTGGTTTGTGATGGCTGAAATTGAACTGGGATCTCCTCCTCAGACCTTCTACTTTGGAAGACCCATGAAGAATAAATGTATCATTTCTTATCTTTAACATACAGAAGGAAGTTTGTTTTGTTTGTGGGTTGGCTTTGTTTTATTTTGTTTATTTGTACTTTTTAGTAGTTATTTTCAGTGTGTACTGGGACTCCGTTTAACAAAAGGGTGCTTTATATGTTAGCCTATGGATGAACTTAAAGTAAAAAGAAGATTGAATATAAGATTTATGTTTTACCATCATAACATTACACTATAAGTTTCCACAGAGAAAGAAATGGTGCAGATAGGTATGATGACATTTCCCCCTGTGACTATAGCATCGTGGCACCTAGGTGTACACTTTGCTGGTGCTATGCAAGACAACCAGAACATAGTATGTTGCCACAAGAGTTCCAGGAGGGCTTGTAAATGTGTATTTCTCCACCCTTACCTACTTAACCAAGAGTGTTTTCCTGAAAATGAAGGGATTAGGACCTGAGGAGATGGCTCAGACAAGAATGTACTTGCTACAAAAGCACAAGTAGTTGAGCTCAGGTCCTCAGCACCCACATAAAAAGCCAGACATGGCCTTGTGCACCAGTAATCTCAGTGCTGGAAATGTGGAGACAGGAAGAGACCTAGTACTTGCTGGCCAACTAATCTAGCCAAATCAGCGACTTACCGTTTCAGGGAGAGACCCTGTCTTACAAATTAAAGTGGAGGAGTGATTGAGGATGACACCTGACATCATGCCTTGCCTCTACACATATATGCATACATGTGCGTATGAATGTGTATACAATAAAAACATATGTACACACACTCATGGATGCAAAAGAGCAAAAAAGGAAACGAAGGAACTGGACTACCTTTAAGTACACATCTACCTCTTCTATGAAAGTTCTGTATAGACCATGTAAACAGAAAGAGGCTACAATTAGGTGTTTCCAATGAACAGGTTTTATATGTCATAACAAGTCTTTCAAGCTAGCAGGTGTGTAATCCCAACTGTTGATGAACTGATTCCAGTGCCTTGCAAGTTCAAGGTCAGCCTAGGAAATTTACTGAGATCTGGGTGTGCAACTCCATGGAGAGCAACTGCAGGACGTGTGAGATACCTCAGTTCAGTCCCCACTGCCAAAGAACCAAGTCCTTGAACTTCCTCTGTGGTCTATAATTGTCTGTAATTTGCTACTTCCTTCCACATGTCTAATCTGTTCCTTTCCTTTCTCCTTCTATTCTGTCTTGTTTGCTTTTTAAATTTCTGGTAGAAGTTTTGGGTGTTGGTTTTTGGATCTTCCTGCTGCAACAAAATTGAAAACTTCAAATATCCTCTCTTTTCTTTCTCAGCCTCTCACTAATTTTAGTTTGTTATTCTGATGATCCACGTTTTATATGCCAGCTTGGCTAGTCTGACGAAACCAGTTACTCCAACACATGCAAAGGAGACTTGTAGATGTGACTCAAGTCTATAATTGGTGACTTTGCTATGTAAAGGAGGTAATTTCAGATGTTTGGTGGCCTAATTCAGTTAGCTAAAAGCCTGAAAGGAGTGTTGGGGTTTCTCTCCAGAAACTCCATCTGGATATCAGCTTCAGTCAATGCCCCCGAAGTTCAGGCTGCCCTGCCTGATGGTTTGTGTGTCTGTAGGTTTCACAGTCTTCTAGCAACACCCATGATCAAATATACCCATTTTTGGTAATGCATCCACCTCCCCAGGTGATTTCTCTGGTTGAAGTGGAACTGACAATTATGCTTTTATTTTCCTTTAGCTCAAAATATTTCTCAAATTCCCTGTTGCTTCTTCCTTGACCTATGTATGATGTAGTGTAGTGTTTAATTTCTAACTCTCTGACATTTGGTCAATGTGGAAATGGGTCTTTTGGGCCTCCACGCGTTCTGCAACTCATTTTAAAGAAATTATGATATCTAGTTATTGATATTTCCAATGTGTGCAGATCTCTGGATTCTTTCCTTAGATTTTCTATATTCCTTTCAACAGTGTGCTTGCTGTTTGTGTGTAATTTACACATTTCTGCTATGACTAGGAACGTGGATTAGATAACTGGCATAGGTTTTATTGACATTGTTGCATCATTTACATTTAGTGTTTGAAGGTGGCCTCGGAGCTGTCTGGTTCAGTGTCTCACCCAACCTCAGAACTCATTATGTTTATCCGTGTCCTCAGTCATTAAGGTCTTGTATTTTGAGATTTGTTGAAAGATTTACTCTCTGTTCCTTTTCCTATTGTCATTAGTCATGAAAAGTTGACTCAAAAAAAAAAAAAAAGGAACTAGTCTGTAGGAATCAAAGATATTGTAGTGGAGAAGATTTGCTTTGGGGTTGAAGACATCTAAGTGTATCGGCTACAATTGTTTAACTTCATATTTTTTGGTGAATTTTTTAATCTCTTTTGCCCTCGGGTTAAAGAAGATAAAATAGTACCTATCTTACTAGAATGCTGTAATAAGTTAATAATATTCATTAATAAACTGTAGCTGTTTTACATCAATTATATTTTCTTTGTCTCCTCCATATAAAGATATTCTCTAACATATATTCTGGAAGTTTCAAGTGATTCTAAATACTGTTTGTTCTTTTTATGGTATGACATTTTTAATTTAAAGAACAATAATGTAGATTATGTTTTTTAAATGGGTAAGATGAATCATTAATGCCATTAATACCATTAATTTGTTTTCCCATTAAATAGTATTTAATTTTTGCCCCGCTTAAGTATTCTATGCCAGTGTTCATAGTATTAGTAAATTAAAGAAGTTTGAAGTTGTAGGACCCATGTTAATTTTCTCCTAGTGCCCTAGTTCATTTGGGATGCTATAACAAAATACTATAGGAAGGACTGGCTAAATACAATTGAAGTTTTCTTTTCTTCACAGTTATGAAACCACAGAGGCGCTCTCTCTGTCTCTCTCTGCTCTCTCTGTCCCTCTCTCTCTCTCTGTCTCTCTCTGTCTCTCTCTGTCTCTCTCTGTCTCTCTCTGTCTCTCTCTCTCTCTCTCTCTCTCTCTCTCTCTGCCCTGAAACTCACTCTTGTAGAAACAGGCTGGCCTCAAACTCTAGACATCCATCCACCTGCCGCTGCCTCCTGAGTGCTGGGATTAAAGGTGTGCGCCACCACCATCTGGCACAGTTGGGCATTTTTATGCAATGTTTTCATAGGACAGAAGAGTCAAGAGAAATACATCGGGCCTTCGTAGTTGTAAGGGCACTAATGCTATTTGTGAGGGTTCTGTATGTAAGGGTTTCAGCATCCAGAGCCTAACACTCAGTTTGCAGATGAAGTATTAGAGGGTTAGCTGATTTATTGAAGATCACTTTTTTACTGACAGTGTCTATAGTTTGAGTCTGAATGTAAGTCTGATTTACTTTTTCCTGTAGTATCTTCTGAAAACTTCCAAAGCACTCACCAGTCTAAAACAGCATAGTGTGCTTTGCAACAGCTACCAAATTCACAGTATCTTTACTGGTCTGCCCACTAATGAAGGGACACCTGTAAAACAACAGGCCAAGAAGTAGCGTTAAGGGGACTCACTGCCATAGCAGTCCTCCGTGATAAATCAAATGTCCATCTTCCCTGTGCAGGCATGAGTAAATGTTCTGATCATATGAACGAAAATACTAATAATTATGTCAAATAAAAATAGACTTTTAGCCAGGCGTGGGGAGCATGCATTTAATCCCAGCACTTGGGAGGCAGAGGCAGGTAGATCTCTGTGAGATTGAGGCCATCCTGGTCTACAGTGTGAGTTCCAGGACAGCCAGGAGAATACACAGAAAAACCTTGTCTGAAAAAAACAAAAAATAAGAAATAAAAAAATAAAAAGTTTTTATAGTTGTTGCATTTATCTAAGACTATTCCATTTCAACAGATAAAGCTGCTAATATCATTTTCTTAAAAATGTCTTTTTTAGCTTTAGTTTTCTGTAAACAACCCTTACCTGAACTCATTGTTTTCATCTTTTACTTGTAAGGTTACTTGTCAAGTCCAGGAAATTCAGTCGGTTTCCAACTTTAGAAATACTGGCTTAGTGACAGGATATTTACTGACTCGGTTTTGCAATTTTATTTGTATGTTATTTAAAATTTAGGAAATCTTTTCCTCGAGAAACAGGCAATGAAATTATTAATTTCTTTTCCCTGATTTGAAAAATTTAATTTGCAACTATGCAAGAAAAAAACACTGATACTAAGAATTTAAAAACATGTAATCTGTAGTTGTACAGATGTGCATATGTAATGCTTATGAAATGTCAGTGGGCTGCAAATAATGATGGTGATTTCAGGAGTAATTCAAAGGCGGGAGTCTGAGCACCTGACTTGTGATGAGAGCACATTTTAAAGTTGTTTTCTGTTCCAGCTGTGCCTGCCTGAGAGGCTTGACGAGGTGGCTGTTACATCATATAGTGCTTATGTCAGAACTGGTCTTTCAGTAGAAATAGTGCATTGCATATTACACATTAGATTCTTTTCTCTTTGCCTAGGTTTGCTGGCCGTTTGGATCTTTAGCTTCCCAATAATGTATTGCTATTTGGAGATTAGTAAAGATACCACACTTTTAAAGCTACTAATACTTTTTTGGATTGTAGAATTACAGCTGAGAAGATGATTTTCATGTTTGCCTGTTACTGTGTTCTTTGTAGTGAAGTGTGGTGTATGAGTGTGGGTACAGTGTTCTACTTCAGCAGTCAGACACAAAGCTCCGGAATATAAAAGAAGCAAAGGCTAGTGTCTTCCTGCCCCTAAACTCAACTCTGTGTATGTGTAGAAAGAGTTCGTATGGCTTTGGTTCAATATCCTTCAACTTGTTGATCTTCAGACTCTTTACACTCATAGAAATTATTAAGAACCCCAGAGAGCTTTGATTATTTGGGTTGCTTTTTATCAGTAGTTCCTCTAATTAGAAATTAAAGTGAAAATTTAAAATCTATCAAGTTCTTTTGAAATAATGATAATAAAACTCCACTATAGATCTTTTCATAAATAGCATCCACTTCAGACCAAAAAACAAAATTCCCTAAACAGAAAACATTTAGAAGAGTTGTAATATTTTGCATTTTCCCCAGACTGCTTAACCACTGGCTAAAAGAAGACAGATGGAGTCCCGTACCCGCTTCTTCATTCACTGCCTTGTATGTGCTAAGTTGTTTTGGTTAAGTTGTGGAAGGAAAATTTGGCTTCATACAAATACGTAGTTTGAGGAAGGAAGGGTGTTTAGCATCATTTTCAGATCATTGTGGTAATTTCAGATCCTCTGACACTGGACCAAAATCCAACAGGTAATATTTTCTTGTGCTATGGGTAATGTGAATCTAAACCCAAATCAGTAAACACTTCATAATCTGTTTTCCATTAAAAACTCACTGTTTATTTTATACTTTAAATGAGTCATTGCCCACTTGGGGCTTCCTAACATTATGCATTGGTCATTTGGAAAGTATTGATTCATCATAATTTTCTATTGAATACTCACATTATCATTGTTAATGAAAATTTCTAGTGAGAAACTTACTTTGTTGCCTATTTAGAATAATCAAATTCTCAAAATTTGTGAGTTGTTCTTTCAAATTTTAGGTGTATATGAAAAGACTTGTACCTTTTTAGCTCACAATTGAAATCATTGCACAAGTGTTTTCCATCAAAACAGCCATTATGCTCCTGTGTTCAGGCTGAGTGTTCCATTCCAAAGAATATTGTTGAATTTTCAAAAAAATTTAAAGAATTTTCCTTTTTCCTTAGGATAGATAGTCTCAGCTGAAACAAGCCTTTAGTTTTAGTCACTCAGAGTACCTGACAAGATGCAGAAATCAAAAGCCTTACTCTCCAGATTCTGCCACTGACAGTTCATGGGACAGTTCAGGGGTTTGCCTACCATGGCTTTCCTACCGTCACTGCAAATGCCAGAACAGTGAGAAAGGACAGTCATAGCATTATGTTGTTTGAGCTTGTGGATTCTTTTGAAATAGTTTTGAGATTTCCCGGGGTCCATGAACTGTACTTTTGAACTGTTTCCCTAGTGATTTAACAGACCCTAGATCAAAGGCATCTGGCCTTTTCTGGCTCTGGATTTTAGAGCTCTAGAAGTAGTTCCTTCCATTTTCTCACTTTAAAGTGACTTACAATAGTATTATATAATACGATTGGGCTACAACAACAGGACACGGTGGTCCGTGCTTATGGTCTTGTTTATTCTAAGGCTGAGACGAGAGGAATATTTGAGGCCTAGAGTGAGATTCTTTCTCATAAAGGAGAAGGGACACTGAAAAAGAAGACTAAAGAAATTGTGATGGTTATCTTGTCGGTTAGATTAGATTGATTAGATTGAGAAATCATAAGGTAATAGTAAAATATATGAGTATGTCAGTGAACTCATTGCCTGAGACAATTAAATCATGGGAACACTCATCTAATGAATGACTTAATATACCGATTTTTTTTCTTTTTAAAGATAGCTTCTCACATATCCCAGGCTAGCCTCAAGCTCATTCTGTTGCAGGGGATGACCTTGAATTCCTATCTTTCTGCTATCACCCCCCCCCCCGAAATGCTAGAATTACAGGTGTGGGCCATCACGCCCAGCTGTGGATTGAGATTTTTCCATAGACTGTATGAGATATTGGGACTATGGAAGGTAGCCTGTTTGGAGGGAGGAGATGACAGAGGCCATGTCCTGGGGCTGACCTTTTCTCTGGCTCCTTGCTCTTCCAGTGCTTGTCCATTGCAGCCTTCCTGTCACACTGATGAGTCACTAAAACCTAAGTAAGTTTAATCTGTCAGGTGCTTGTTCACATCAACAATAAAATTAATCAAAAACTTAACAAAAAAGTACAGTGGGGAACCTTTTTTAGACTTGGAATCAACGTGGAGAAAACCTGTACAGGGATTGTTGTGGAGATAACTGAGTTAATGTATCAAAAGCCCCTACCACAGTAGGAATATAATGAATTATTAGTGGTTTTTATCACGCACATACATACCAATTTATTTGTGTAATCTCCTGATTCTGAATGTTTAAAAACTCCAGTTATGCTTTCAAATCAAATCACACTTAAAGAGACCATGCTGTTGACACCTGCTTTAGTTTGAAGGCACTTTGTGTCTTGCATAAATGGACTACTTCAGGAAGCAGAGAGCACACTTGGAGTTGCTTTGATAGCAGAGATAGAGAAGTCAGAGTCATCATCTGTGCTCTGTAACAACCGTCGTGCTACACCATTGTGCAGTTCTTCCTGCAGTTTAAAGGGCCATAAAAGCCAAGTGTAGTGTGATGTAGGAATGGTTAGATTGTTTTCCCTGATGGCACAACTTGGCTAATCCTCAATTAACTGCTTTCAGTTCTTGTATTCCTGCAACCTGGATGCCTTTGCAAGCTGATTCCCCATGGCATGATCAGTTTGGGGTCTCACTTTCCTATGGCTTTAATTTGGGAGGTGGGAGGTTATTAACTTTGCCAGAAAATGTAAGTAGAGAATGCTGAGCTTCTGAGTATCATGGAAATTAGTATCTCCTAAGTTAGATTCATCATTTGCTCAGGACACACAAGCTATCCATTGCTTCTCTTTCTTAAACCTATTTGCCAGGACTTCTGATTGAAACTGCAAGTAAACTTTGGGACTCTAGAGGAGCTTTTATGCTATTGGTTAGTCACACTGTATAGAATTACTCCAGATAATAAACAACAACTGATTTAATATGTACATCACTAAACAAAGTGGACAGGAAATCAGTTGTGAATTTTGAGTGCATGTGACTTCACAATTAGTTCTTTATTTTTATGAAATGATCTATTTTTAGCACCCAAAATTTACTTTCTAAAGAGACTAAAGCCAAGCTGGTGTTTTGGAATTTTTCTGTTTATTGAACTACATCTCTTTGGATAACAGTGTGATAAGTACAGCTTTGATTTCTGTCCTCTGCAACCTAACTGCACTTTCTGATTCTAACTTTAAGTGAGCTCTGGCACTGTCTCCTCCTGCTGTGCCACTGTCCTTTCTGTCACAAATGCTTTCCTCTCCTAAGCCAAGAGTACTTTGATGTGATGCAGTTGTTCAGATCCACGTATGAGATTTGCAGTAATTTCACATTTTACTTTGCCCTGGATTTATAATCGGGCATTCTGGATTTCTATAACATGGCTGTCATACTGTTGACTAGACAGTAGTCACTCCTCTCTGTCTGGGGACTCTCAGTGCAGTGTCCCCTTCAGAGGTTCTTCTACTTGTGCTGATGTCTGTGCTGCTCTGTGTGTGTGTGTGTGTGTGTGTGTGTGATTGAAACAAGCTCAACTGTTCTTTTTTAGACCAAGGACACACAAGGACACGTATGTTTTTTATACATAGGGCCAAGAGTTTCCTCTTCATATGCTTAGGCCTTGTAGTTTCTTCAAGCTTGTGTACACCTAAGCTCTTAATCCTTTCCCCTGAGCCATCTCCAGAAGTAAGGTTCATATTTGGTGAGGCAGGAATTGTTTCTAAAGATTGTCCTTGGATTCAGTTATAGAACAGGAAAAGGGTTTGCAGTTCTGGGAGTTCTTTGGCTCCCATCCCCAAAGCTGAAAGTTCCTGGAACCATGCACAGGTCCCCTTTTAACAGCACAGAGACACATCTTTTAAGATCCAAATCAGCAAAATGGGAGAGGAGAGCAAGAACTGGGAAAAGATAGGGTTTTGTATGACGTTAGATCTATAAGTATAGCTCTATTTATTTTGCTGTGTATAAAGCTATCATTTAAAGCTCACAATGGTGAACTAAAAATCTCTGAACAATGGAATATTTCTCCCTAAATTGTTCACTGTGCTTTGATGTAGTATCTTTAAATCATATGATTTAAAATATTCTAACTGCAAATTTTATGACCATTTTCTATTTAAAATAAATGTTTAAACCACGTTTTCCCAGGATTACAGACTATGCCAGCGTTCTCCCTTCTCACATAAATGTCCCTAAAACAGATGTAGTCCTGGCCATCGGTGTCTCATGCACTCAAAGTGTAGATTGCTGAGCATTTGGCAAAGATAATTATATACCTTGGCTTGGGGTGTGGAAACAGCAAACGTTTCCACTTTCCATTATGTAAATTAGCAGTGGAAATAACTGTATATTGCTCTATGATGTTATCTTACTAAATATAGATAATGTGTATTCATTTCTGTGAGAAGGAATAGCTTGCTACAACTAATGGTCAAATTTTTGTTATAACAAACTTTATTCATTATTGGAATATTCCATATCTTTTAGTAATGTCTTTTCCCTCTAAACTTGTTTAGAATTATAAATTCATCAACTTCTCTGGCTTTATTTATAAGATATTTTTGAATTTTTATGGAAAAGGCCCACTTTATTCTTTTTAAAGTCTGTATGTCTGTGGGTTTGTGCCTGTGGAGGTCAGAAGCATTGCTCCCCAGAGCAAGAGCTGGATGTGGTTGCAAACTGCCTGGTAGGGTGCTGGGAACTGAACTGTTTTCCACCGCAAGGAGAATGGCAGGACAAAGTTCTTAACCACTGGGCCCTCTCTCTTGCCCCTATTTTGTTCTTGACTAAAGAAGAAAAAAAGATGTGGATCTTGTGCTATTTATGCTGTGTGTGTGTGTGTGTGTCTTTTGAGCTTATTTTTGACACTGCTAATATTTGGATAATAAAAAGCAAACAACATTTAAAACTTATTTGGTTAATTTTGGTGATAAGTAGTTATTAAATTGTATAACACAAGAAAGATATTTGGGGTGGGGGGAGTGGTCTTTTGAGAAAAGCTCTTACTTGATAGCTCTTCCTATATAGTAGCCCAGGCTAACCTTTGCTCTTGGCATTCCTCCTGTCTAAGTCTCTAACATACTGGTTTTTCAGGGATGAGCCCCAATGCCTGGCTAAGGAAAAGATTCAGATGCTATAAACTACCATATAAATTATACGACACACCACTGTAATAAATAGAGACTACGTTTCATTTCCCAGACACCCAGACCCAAATCATCACACAGAAACTATGTTAATTATAATACTGTTTGGCCAATAATTTAGGCATATTCCTAGCTAGCTCTTACATCTTAACCTGTTTCTATTAATCTGTGTATCACAAGATTCTGGCGTCTTTCTCCTTCGGCAGCTACATCGCATCTCCTTGACTCAGCCTTTTCTCTCTCTCTCTCTCTCTCTCTCTCTCTCTCTCTCTCTCTCTCTCTCTCTCTCTCTGGCTTTATTATGCCCTGCCATAGGCCAAAGCATCTTCTTTGTTAACCAATGGTAATAAAACATATTCATAGCATATAGAGGGGAATCCCACATCACACCACTTTTACAAATATGTGAATATTATATTCAAATATGCGGTTAATTCATTTAAGCCACTAAATGAGACTGTATTATTCTCATCACGTTCATAAGTAACAGATGTATCACTTAGTGAACGTTAAACAGCTTACTGTTTATTACTGTGACTGCTTTTTTCTCAAAATGCTTGATGTAACCTAGTGGTTTTTTATGGCTCTAGGAGACAATGGAAAGGAAAAGGAAAGAGGTGACTCTCAGGACACTCAGCACAAATAGTACTGCCTGCCTGGGGCTCTGCAGAGCTCTCTATGCCTATTTTTAGGCTCTACTTTACTGTTATGTTTTTAGTTTCATTCAATTGCCAATCAACAGTTTCCTCTGTGAAGATGTTTTTGCCCTTCTTGGCGCTGTGTAGAGTTTTCATGATGCTACTCTTCGTAGAGGTCCCAGGCATCGACCTTTAGAAAAGAGAAAAGAAGCAAATCATGTTCCTAATTTAGTTATTTGGTTAGAGTGACATTGACCCATTCTCATCAAGCCTGATTTGATATGACTTACTACAACCTTTGACAAAAGTCTGTGATTTACAACTCAGATTGGAGGGAGACAATCCATGGTACATGTAAGTCACCCGACAGGGTAACAGTACTGTCAGTAACATCGCTTCAGTCTTCATTCTTAGATCTGGTGTTCTGTGATAGAAGAGCTGCTTACTTTTCAGTACTTTTACATTTGTTTGCTAAAGGTGGAGCTCAGGAAATATGCCCATCATTGAGAACAATGCTAAGTTTAGTAAGGCTGCTGTGATGTTTCTATTTCGGAAGACTTGTGTTTATCCCAGTTCCAGGACCACTTTATATAAATGAGAAAGTAAGATTTTCCATATACTGGGAAAGCTTTTTTAAAGGGTGGCCTTTGTGTTTGCCATTTCATCCCCACCGGATGTTACAAACAAACATTTATGTCTACAGTAGGCTGCTTGTGGATGTGTGTAATTGTGATCCAAGTTATTCAAGCTCAGGCCTTTTCCAGGACCAAATGAGAAACGTTCAAAAATGAAAACGCCCTCTTTATTTATGTAGTGAGTTCAGCTTTTAAGACTTACGCATGCCTTTTTTTGATAATAGTAAATATTATCAGAGAGTGGATACTTGCTATAAAATGACAATACTATGATCACTATCAGATTAATTACATTTTTGTTTCTTGAGATGAAAACTTTAAAATGTTAGTCTTGAATAACCTACTTGATTACTTTTGTTCTAGTTTTTAATGTTTATTTTGTGTGTGTTTATGTGTGCATACATGCATGTGCATGCATGTGGAAGACACATGCACAGGCTGCCAGAGTCCTTTCTTCTTGCAGTATGTTTATTCTGGGGATTGTCAAGGTTGGTGGCAAGAGCCTTCACCTGCTTAGCCACCTCTCACTTTTACATATTTGTTTGTTTGTTTGTTTAGACAATCTTTTCCCATTTTACATATCAATCCCAGTTCCGACTCCCGTCACCTTCCCCCTACCCCTCCCCATCCACTCCTCAGAGAGGGTAAGGTTTCCCATGGAGAGTCAATAAAGTCTGTAACCAATACCATAGCTTGAATCTTCAGCACCCATGTTAATGGCTGTTGCATGTAATGACCCACATGTAATCCCAGTACTTGGGAGGCAGAGACAGGATTCCCAGAAGTTAGCTAGTGAGATAAGGGGAATTGCTGAGCTCTGGATTGGTTCAGGAGCCCTCCCTCAATATATAAATTGGAAAACTCATCAAGGAAGATAAATGTCAAGCTCTAGTCTCCAAACCCACACGCATGCATATACACACCACACACACTGAAAAATATACTTAGGCCAGGCAGTGATGGCACACGCCTTTACTCCCAGCACTCGGGAGGAAGAGAAAGGCCAATCTCTGTGAGTTTGAGGCCAGCCTGGTCTACAGAGCTAGATCCAGGACAAGTTCCAAAGTTACAGTGAAATCCTGTCTCACAAAACAAACAAACAATAAAACTTACTACTATTATTAGTAGCAGGATGGTTTCTTTTTATAAACCAATAAGAAAACAGTCCAGGCTTAAAGAAATGCATTTTGTGCTGTATCTCCCAGTTTAAGAAGAGAGGAAACCTCGCCTCGCCACAGTCTTTTTATGTAGAGTTTTATCTCTTACTTTAGTGTGACTGTGTGTTAAACTTCCTCCAACCTCCGAAAGCTGGACTAGTAGCTGTTATTTTACAAACTTTCCCATTGGAAGTTTTTGAAGGTTGAAATTTTAATAGTGTTTGGCTGAGGAGGTGTTATATTCTTTACAATGTTTGTGGTATCATTTCTTAAAGAAAAAAAAGAGCCACACGCACCCCTCTCCCAGTTGTATTTACTGATCTAACAGTCTCCCTGGAGATTTTTGGATATATTCATGTATTTGAGCAAGAGTGTCTGCACAATTCGTATTGGTTTTGTGCTCGATCCATTCCTCAGTGACTAGCAAACTTACTCAATGAAAGTGATTAGATGGGTTTTACTGTCTTTTTTAAAAACAAAAACATAGTGTTTTGGGTTGGTTATAGATAAATAAGAAGACATAAACATTTGTATTCATTTAGCTTAATATTTTCAATTTAATTAATCAAGATCCAGTGTTTTGTCAGGGGTAAAGTCAGGGAGAAACAGATACATAGGTTTTTTTTTTTTTTTTTTTTTGGTTTCAATGACCTTAGCATACACAATAGGCAATAAGCATATACAAGCAAGACGAGGTTACTGAGTCAGCAAAATTTCATATATCATTTAGTTTTATAGTCATTGTTCCGAAAGAGTTAACAGTCTGTAGGCTCTTCCTTTTTTTTCATCATTATTCCAGAAGAACTGGAACTAGCAATCTGTGGCTCTCCTTTTAAGGGAATGTTTATAATTGTCAGGCTTTCTTAGTTCTTGAACCAAACTCGGCATCAGCAAGGACACTTTTTATCCAGAGGGAGAAAGCAGAATTAATACTCAGGTGCCCCCTCCTGTGACACACAGTGTTTTTTGGAAAGCCCATTTTCTAGAAGTATTAAAGCTGACCTGTGTAACCCTGAGCTATAGAATAACCAGTGGGCTCTTACATTTTTTGCATCAAAGAGAAAAGAACAGAACAAGATAATCTAAGTTGACCACATTCATAAAACAATTATGTTTGGACTGAGAATGATTTTTGTACCAAAGTCTAAATGTGACCATCTTTGCCTAGGGAATCTGTGAAACGCAATGAGTCACTATGAAAACTTGACCCAGAGGAACTGAGACGCTGTCTGGACTGCCCCCCCCCCTTTTCTTTTTCGGAAAAGAATATATTTAAAAACAATGGAAGACTGAATTGTTTTTAAGTTTTAAATTTAATCCCCTTCGTGAGTTCCCAGCCTCTGTGTCTCTAATACCCTAGGTGCTCAGGAAATGTTTATTAAATGAGAGAATAAGTGAAGTTCTCATATCTTCTGAGTACATTCACTAGGCCCTTAAATGTACTAGGTACATAGATATAAAGATGTAAAAATTAAAGTCTTGACCCTTAAATATTTGTTGTAAATAAACATATTTTTAGTATTTATTTCCAATTTATCGAATTATGTTGAATCCTATGAAGATTCCAAGGAGGAATAAAAGCTATAGTCTAAAAATGTAGTGGAATTAGACACAGAAGTTCAATGGTAAGCATTTAGAAACAGTAATAAACACATTTAAAGCAAGAATAATTGACATTTGTCAATACAGTATTCTAGAATTGGAAGCATTTAAACCTAGAAGGATCAAGATGGGTAGAAGGAACTCATTATTTTTCAAAGGGAACTGAAGAAAGTATCAGAGCAAGAGAGCATGGGTCTGGCAATAGAAGGAACAGGAAAGGTCCAACTATCTCCCCAGGCAAATACTGGGAATAGGAGTAGGATCTTGAGGTAGATTGTTTTAAATTTCTTTGGGTGTTATTTAAGATTACTAAATACTACCTTGATAAAGTAGATTAATGATGGGAGGAACTAGAAACAGAAAATGAGTTAAGTGTCTTTAGGAATTTTGTAAGGGAAAGGTTAAAGCTTGCAGAAACACAGGAAAGTTGGCTGTGAAAGAAGACAAGGTAACTGAGTCAAAGAAGAATAAGCAAAGATGATGACCCACACTTTTTATAATGACACGGGAACTGCTTGGTCAACTGCTTGGGCAGGATTATCTGCGGATTAAAGACTTTTATTATAAATTTTCTTAGATCTTGTCCTTCACAGTTCCTACTGGAACCCTACTACTGCAGTTAGCACTCAGACAAAGAATGTAAGCCCTCGCCAGAGCCATGTCTCTGATCTGTGGCTTAGAATTTAGGATTGCAAGTGTCAGTATGGCAAAAACAACAGTTAATTGCCAAGTATCGATCATAGTTCCAAAGAAGCTGCCATGCTAAGGAGGGCCAGCAACAGGAACCAGGGATGGGATGAGTAGCTGTTGCACTCAACAGTCTTCTTGTGATAACAAATTGATGGAGACTCTTTCAAAGTTCTGAGCAATGGACAGAAAAGGGAGCTACTTGTTATTGATCTTTGTGTGTTTTTAACTTCCTCTTACACTAAAAAGCTAACACATACTCATGTAGAAACAAATGTTTTGGGGGAGCTATGAGCTTTTTCATTATCTGCACAGGATTTTTGCATAATAGCTAAGTCTTTATGAAGCAAATTTTCCAGGTGAAGGTAATAGAATGTACCTAAAGAAAGAACTGCAATTGCTTTCCTCTGTCAGTCTGTCATGAGTAGTCATGGGTAGCCTTATAAAAATAGGGCTTTGCATTGTTCTAAAGCTGTTAGAGAAAAGGTAAAGCAGAGACATGGCATGCCTTTATACTTTATGCTTGTTTTGATTTTACCCTAATATGACCAATAGGTTAGAGAGTACTATGGCCTAAAGCCTACTAGCCAATTCTGAGGCCAGGTTAAAGACAGGAAAACAAGGGTGTTGGGAATAGGGGTGAGGACAAATTTGAGAGCTTTGTCAATTTGATGATGCATCTTGAAAACTGGCTTGATGAGATTTAGAATCGCCCTAGAACCTAATCTCCTGAAGTGTGTCTGAGGTTTAACTGAGGTGGGAAGATTCCCATATGTGGGTGTCACTATTCCACACTGGGGTCGGGGACTGAATGAAAGGGAGAAAGAAAATACAGTTTATCAGCTACCCCTTGCTCTGGCTGCCTGGCCTTCCCCACCATGATAGACTGTACCCTTGAGCTGGGAGCCAAAATAAGCCCCTTTTTCTTAAAGTTGCCTTGTTAGGTATTTTGTCACACCAACCAGAAATGTAACAGTTGGAGAGAATTGGAGAAAATGTGTTCATTGATAAGCCATGAGACAGAAAAGTGTTTTATAAGTCAGTTACACAGGATGTCCCACCAGAACCTCAAGTTAAACATGCCCCAACCAAGGTACAATTATTTTTAACAAATTTACACCCCGCCCTAGATTCTCTCTTGCAGTAAATACAGCCTTACATACCTAATTTCAGCCTTGGCATTTAGAAGTCATCCTGCACATTTCTTTCCTTCTACTGAGACGTCTAGTCAGTCCTTAAAACCTGCCAATCAGGTTACCTTTTAATTTTAGGTCCACTCCTCTTTATTTTCACTGGCATCTTTACTAAGTTTCAATATTTATTTTTTTATCTAAATTGTGCAAACCCAATCCAACTTGCCCATTTTTAAAAAATTAAAATTTAATAGAAAAAGTTCACATTAATTAGACTGCGTCTGACCTGCTCCTGCTTCTGTGCTGTGATGGCAGACCTGTGCAGTTGTGATCCAGAGCATGTGACCCCCAAGACCTGATCTGTGTACAAAAAGGACACATCCACAATAGGTTTGCCGACCCCTGGCTCTCAACATTGTAATGTCACTGATTTTTCTGCTTCGTCTTCCAGTGGCCTTTGCTGTGTTATTGGTCTAATTCCCCTAGAGCATTGCTCTAGCCATGCCACATGTCCCCTTTCTCATATTGCTATAGTGAAATGAATCCCAGCAAGAAACAGAATCCAGTCTACAGTTTCTTATCACAGCAGATAAAGGTTCTACTATAGCTTTCAAGTCTTACCCCTTCTTCAAAATGCCTTTGCTAGTAAGGTCTTGGCTGTAGTCTTCAAGTTCTTATAGAAAAGCCACTGACAACAACTAGGAGGCTTACCCTTTCCAGGATCGATACAGGGCTTCCAAGTAGTTTTGTGTAGTTTGACTTCTTTGGTTTTGTTTAATTTGATAAAGTAGTATTTCTTGAAAAACTAGCTACTTGATAGTCAGTTGTATATGTCGTAAGAAGGAAAATGGTAAGTATTGCCTGACATTGGCTTTTCTTGTTCTGTAAGAACCTTGAAGGTTTTTGAAAGATTTTTAACACTTTTGCTCTTTGTATTTACTTTGAGATTCTGAAAATACCACTGTGACTCTGTAATCAGTTTCTCTCTGGCATCCGTATTCATCATAAAAAAATCAAAAGAACATAATGTAATTTCTATATAAAAGAAGATACAATCAAGGATTCAATGCATTATGTATATATTAATTTTATTATCTAAATCATTGTCATTATTATTTTTAGAGGCAGCCTTGTCTCAAAATTGCTATGTAGCCAAGGCTGGTCTTGAACTTCTGATCTTACTGCTTTAACCTCTCAAGTGTTAGGATTATGGGTATGCTTCACCAAGCCTTGCTTAGTAACTCAGTTCTAATTAAATAGTGTTGAGAGAATATTCAAAATGTTAAGAGATCTCATTTCAAGTTTAATCGTGAACTCTATTAATGGCATAATTCCCCAAAGATATTGGTAGTCCCCTTTCATTTCTATCCTAATAGGACTTAAAACTGTGTACATTTCTATATATCTGCATTTATAGAAAATGATTATAATGGCAGGAAGAACCTTATTTTCTAGGAATAAAATAAAGAAAAGAATTGGTAGGCTTTGTTTTGTTAAATTGAGGAAGATGTATAAAATTATTTCTGAGGAGATGTGAAAATTCCCCAAATAGGAAACCAACAACAAACCACGCAGATACCACCAAAGTCTATCTTGGCAAGCCAGTGAGTCTTACTGGGGTTACTCACAGAGAAGTATGGTGAGAGGTTCCAGGATCAGTAAAGACTGAAAGATAGCTGCTTCACCAAAACCTGCCTAACATGGGAACAGCTCACAGAAGCTGGGAACTTGGGGTACATGCACAGCCCTCAGGTAGCTAATCGAGTCAGAAAGTGCCCTTTTCTTGTGGCTCAGTTGCTCTGAGCCTGTTGTAGGCAGGTTGGCTGGACTACTCTTCTTCCATACCTAAGAGATATCTTAGAACATCCTGTTTCTTTTTTCTTTCTTTCTTTTTTGGGGATTTTCGAGAGAGGGTTTCTCTGGAGTTTTTGGTGTGGCCAGCCTTGAACTCACGGAGATCCACCTGCCTCTGCCTCCCAAGTGCTGGGATTAAAGGTGTGTGCCACCACTGCCCTGCATTTTTTTTTAAAGATTATATATTATGTATACAGTGTTTCTACCTGCATGTATGCCTACAGGCCTGAGGAGGGTACCAGATCTCATTACAGATAGTTGTGAGCCACCATGTGATTCATGGGAATCGAACTCAGGGCCTCTGCAAGAACATCCAGTGCTCTTAACTGCTGAGCCATCTCTCCAGCCCAAACACCCTGTTTCTTGAGGAACTTCCTTCCAACATTGAAGGCTTTAATTTTGGAGGATCTTCTGTGCAACACAACAACACAGATACTTCAAGAAGTAACTATGGCCTTGTCTTTTCCTAAGCATGAGCAGAAATTTGTTTGCTTTTGAATGAGGTCTTGATTTGGATTCATGACTGGCTCTGAACTGATACCATTCTCTTATCTGACCTGTGCTGGAATTACAGGAGTGTGTCACCACATCCAGCCATATTATGTATAGTCTTGAAAAAAAAATCAAAGTAGAAATATAGTTATATTCATTTTGTCACCTACATGGTTATTAAAATGCATTATAAAAATTGACAAATGTTTTACTTATCCATGTGGTTTAACTTAAGTGGTAAGTAAAAGATACAAAGAAAAACCTTTGCTTATTTCAGTTGAAGATTTATTATTAATTAAATACTAAGTGTAAGGAAGTTCACTGGATGTTCATTAATTAAGTACTTTGTTGAAAATTTAATGACGTTTAATTTATTTGACTCATTTTCTTTTCCCTTTTCAGGGGAATTCCAACCCTTTTAAAAGCTAATAAAGCTTTTAATAAGTGCTTGAAACCAGACTTTTCAGAGACATTTAATAACAATTTCAGTACATAATGTAGCCTACCAGTGTAATTTAGAGAACATGGTTCTATTACCTAAATTGCTTTCCTTATTTCCTGAAATAAAGTTCCAATGCTAAGACACAAGAGATTTTCCGAGGGATGAAAACATAAGTAATTGATTACAGTGCTTTAGTAATTTAGTATTTGATGCTAGTTAGTGCTTAGATTTATTTCGTGTTTATATACGTGCAAATTACCCCAGAGATCACAGTGACTGAAAATACTCTATCATTTCAGGCTGTTTAAGTACTTCATAGTTGAAATCTCTAACACAAATGAAAATGAGATTGGTGGGGGTTCAGAACCCACCATGCTTCTGTTCTGATTGTCAGTCCGGAGTGTTTTGTTGAGCAGCATTTAGTAGGTTTCTGAGGGTTATTTTAGGAAAAACAAGAGAGGCAGACAGTGTTTCAAGGTCTGATTCCAGGTGATTGAGAAGTTGGGGCTTTCCAAAGGGGGTTACTGGAAATGGCAGGGTATAAAGAGTTAGCAGAGGAGGAGCAGCAACAACAACAAAATGATGTACAGAAATACTATACTGAGATCTGTTTGTGAGTTAGTTAAAAAATTTATTAAAGAGCCTTTCATATTTGCATTTTTAGATAGAAAGTCTAAAGCAGTGGCCTCCCTTTGGGTCTACTTACATCATTTTGAGCCATGGATGTTTTGGGTTTTTGTCTTGTTTTGATTTTGGACGAGGGTCTTCCTAAGTACTCCTGGCTGGTCTCTGCCATAGCAGTCTCCTGCCTCAGCCTTTAAACTATTGTAAGAGACAACAATTTAAAGTATTATCTTTTCCTCTTACTTATTGTTTAAAGCATTGGACTGAGGGACTCACTGCAAAAAAACTAAAGACTTCAATATTAAGGTATTTTTGTGAAGCCTTTATGATAAAAAAAAGTTGTTCACACCAAAGAACTAGGTTATTTCTGTACTTGCTGTTGCTTGTAGGACAGAACCAAGAGCAGTGATTGAAAGGAGCTAGGTGGCAACTGTGTACTTAAAAGTAAGGAGAAGCTTTCTAGCAGGTAGAGAAGGTCCAGAATGGAATGGGGGTGCCATCACAGAGAAGCTTCAGTGCTCTTGTGGGAATTACTGTGCTATGGGGAATAAAGGATGAAAAACATTTTTTTTGTTATAAAAATGAGTTTTATAACTCTTTGGAGTGTGAGTCATTAACATCCATGTCCCTTTGAGGAAGCTTAGTGAAACTTATTCTGCATACTATAAATACTTTGCCTAATCACTGCTGAGCCGTAATATTTTTTTCCTTCTACCCTAGAGTTCATTTTAAGAATGTTTTTTTTTTAAATTTTAACTTTAAGCAAAGTAGAACTCATGTAAAATTTACCAGCTTACCAATTTTGTGTGTACAGTCTGGGTCTCTGTGTCAGCAAGTTTCACTTTCTGCTTACAGGTGTATCTTTTATGTTGACTCCCATAGTCTTGTGACTGACTCAGGTCACTTAGCATATGTTCTCCAAGGCTCATTCATATTGTGTTATAAGAATTTTCTTCTCTTTTTAGTGTGGATGTTATTCCGTTGTATGCATATACCATATTGTCTTTATTCATCTCTAAGAATATGTAGGTTTCTTCCACCTCTTGGCTGTTGTGAATGTTCTCGCAAGCACAAATATGAAAATATCTCCTTGCCAGCCTACATTCTGTGGGATTGCTGGTTCATATGGAAAGTCTAATTTTAATTCGTTGAGAAATTGCTCTAATGTTTGCCATAGCAACTGTTCCATTTCCCATAACCACTAATAGTACAGCATACCAGTTTCTCCAGAAAGTAGCACTCATCATTTTTGCCTTTGGGGTTGATAGTCGTGTCATTTGCGTGTGTGCTTTCGGTAGTACCTGTCCTGGAGGGTCTGAGAGGTATTTATCTAGCTTTGACTTCGGTGTCTTAGGCAATTCCCTGCACATAGCAGCTGCTTTATGATGGATTATGGATGAGAGGTCTAGAACTTTTTGTTTTCATAGTGTGCTGCTTTATACAGTGGATCTTTGTCAGAGATTATTAATAGAATCAATGTTCTGTACTTTAGTATTACATAAAGGAAACTCTTCTTAGAAATAGCTATGTCTACAGCTATTTGTTTCAATTTTAGCGTTGAGGTTTATTTATAGGTGTCCTCATAGAGATCCATCCCAGCCCCTGCTTAGCATCACAAGTTATTTTTTGCTTTAGTAGTCTCTTCTCCTGGCTCTAGAAGTTTATTATAACACTTATAAAGCATAGGCATTCTAATTCCTCTATAAGAAATCCATATAGTACACCTAGGAGTCAAGATTTTGTTAGAAATTTTTGTTAGATTTTTGCCAAGAGAAAGTATTGCTAAATACATTCAAGAGCTGTGTTACTTAGTTTTCTATCTTTCTGTCTTTTCTTTTTTTTTTTTCACCCCTGTAGTGCCTACAGGCTGGTGTGAGATCATTACTGTTATGAGCCAAGTTTATAGTTAGTGTGGTCATGTTTAAACTTTTGCTATCTGGAATAAAACTTGGTAACCTCAATATTAATGTCTAACAATGAGCAATTCTAAGCCTTTTGAAAAAGATTTGTTGCTGTCATATTTGGAGAAAGTAATTTTGAAATAAAAGGGGGCAAGTCGTCACTCCCAATGCAGAATGCTGTAGGTAGCAATGACTGCAGTCACCATTCTCACAAAATGTTGTGTTTGCAGCTAGAAAATATATGTCCAGAATCTCTGAATTCCTGGCATATTATGCTTTGGAGGTCCATCACCTTGTGTAGATGGTGCTGACATGGAACAGAGCTAGGCTTGACTAGTTTCTATTGAAAGCTGGGACACACCAATTAATTTGTTTCTTTTTGTTTTGTTTGTTTGTTGTTTTTACTTTTAGAGCAATATATAACTAAGCTGCAGCTGTACTTTTGGGTATTTTTTGGTTTTTGTTTTTTAGTTTTGTTTTGTTTTTTTTTTTATTGAGCTATACATTTTTCTCTGCTCCTTTCCCTGCCTCTCCCCTCCTCTTCAACCTCTCCCACGGTCCTCATGCTCCCAATTTACTCATGAGATCTTGTCTTTTTATACTTCCCATGTAGATTAGATCTATGTATCTCTCTCTTAGGGTCCTCATTGTTGTCTAGGTTCTCTGGGATTGTGATTTGTGGGCTGATTTTTTTTTTGCTTTATGTTTAAAAAACAATTATCAGTGAGTACATGTGATAATGTTTTTCTGTATCTGGGTTACCTCACTCAAAATGATGTTTTCTAGCTCCATCCATTTGTCTGCAAAATTTAAGATGTCAGCTATTCATAGTAAGCCCAGGCGAAAGACACACAAACTGTCAGCATGGCTTGTGGGACATGTTAGTGACACTACCATGCTCTTTAAAACAAAAAGTTGCATAATTCTTTGTACTTCCAGGCATTGGGGATTTAGATAGCTGTAAACTAATTGCAATGATTGGCTATTTTGTTGTTTTCTTTAGCAAATACATCACGTTTTCTTAATCAAATTAGGGCTTCTGTAATGGGCCAGTTTTATCTCAGCCTTTGCCACCCAGTTCATCATTTATGGAAGGAGCTGATTTAATCAAATTGTTTTACCTTCTTAAATTGTTGTAACAAAGCATGTGTGGACTATTGCTAAAGGCAAATGTGAATACTTTCCTGGTTAAGAGAAATCCTCTGAAGTGTTTTGAGTGTTTTATTCTTTGATAATTTTGTACATGTCTGTAACTTTGGAGCATCTTCGATCATGTCAAGTCTCCGCCCTCCCCTCTCCCTCCCACTGCATCTCACTGGTCCTTCCCCAGTGCATGTGTCCCTCTGGGTCACTCATGGTTGCTTGTGGTGTTAGCAGGACTGTGGAGAACTTACCTGTGCTCTGAAGAAAGTCAACTCTTTCCCCAGTAGTCATTAACTGCCCATTTTAAAGTCTGAATCAAACAGTTTCATATACATCAATTTTGAGAACTATCATGCCCTTCTGAAATCCTTCTTTTTAAGACACCTAAGCTTCTGAAATGCAACATATTTCTAGATTTTCATCTGAACTTTTTAGTCTTTAAACAAAAGCTATAGTTCCTTTCACTATTGTTTTTTTCTTTTTTTCCTTTTCAGCTGGATATTTGATCTCTTATAACCCAGAGTGTCTTGACCCAGCCTCCTACCTTCTACTTTCAAGGGCTGTGACTAAAGGCCTACACCAATGCCAGTCCATGGTAGTGTGATATAGCGTGCTGTGTTCTAATGTGGTACTGTGCTGGTGTGATTACAGGCCTGTATACATGGCCGTCTATGTTACTACAGTGTGGTGTTACGGTATTGTTGTGATATAATATGATGTTGTTATGTTGTGGTATGATATGATATATTGTGTTGTTATGTTGTGTTGTGGTTTAGTATGTGTGTTGTTGTAACTACAGGCCTGTACCATCTTTATTGTTATATTGTGATATGCTGAGTTGATGGGACTTTATACCTGTACCATCTGTGTTGTTGTGTATCACTACACCCCACTCTGGATTTGGGGAATAAAAAATTGTTTGCTTGTTGCAAAAAGTAAGTCCAGAAAGAATTTAGAGATTTAGATCACTTGGGTTCCATTGTAAGAAAAGATCCTATTCAGTAAACGGTATTTTTAAGTGAGAGATTGAGTTAAACAACGGTAGACATTTGGAGAGATATTTAGGAGCAGTAGAGATTAACTTATTCTTAGCTGTCTTTCCACACAGCCTTTCTGACTAAGGAAGACTGGTGTAACAATAAAAGTCAGATCTGCTTTCAATTTTATTATTTCTGCAAATGATCGTCATACAATAATACCTTGCGATACGCCAGATGTTCCTAGCTAATGTGATTGGCCCAAGTGAAAAGTGTAAGTATGTTGATTAACATTTGTAAGGTAGGAAAACCTGTAAAGAATAATACTTTAGTAGCAAGGAAGAAGGTATCAGTTGACAATGTGTTTTCCAGCCTGCTCTCCCTAGAAAGGTACCAGACAGGAGACGTGTAAGCTTATTCTTGATTTAAAGTTTGAGTGAGTTAGCAGCTGGGCAGTATATTGTTTTGAAGAATAGAGTCTAGGCATCACTATTTATTACCAGTTTAAATTTCAGAATTCAGTCCATTCGTCATGGCCTAATAAAGACTGCACTTCCTTTTTTACCACCCTTGCTCACAGACGGGTATTCAACACTGTCCAAGCAAGACAAAGACAGGTGTCTTTGTATGGGTAGAATAGGAGCAGTCAGCATGTCTACGTGATGTCTACCAGGGTTAACAAAGCTAGCAATACACAGCCTATAAAAGAAGACCTTGGCAGGGACCTATACTACATGATTTAAGAATAATAGCTAGAAAGAACCTGTTAGTAGCTACTGACAACCTAGAGCATATATTGTGTGCCGCTTCCTTATAATATCCAATTTAGTAACTTTGAAAATCAGGAGTTGGGAGAATACTCAATATATGTGCATGAGTATATTGACTGTACTAAAATACGAGATGCCATGTGCAGTGCGGGCAGGGGTGGCGGTGGTGGTGGTTAAAGCCAGAAAGAAGTTCAGTCAGGGGTAGAGCTCATATTAGAGTGAGCCGTTGACCAATCTCTTCATCAAAGCTTGCCTTGGGCTTGCCTTTTCTTCTGGAGTTATTAGGTGAGCATTTGGATTTTGACTGTCCTATACATCATTTCAGTTTTAGTTGTGCTGTAAAGAAGTAGAGAGAGTTGAGTAAAATTAACAAAATAAGTATCTATAGACTAGGAGGAAGTATTTGCAAAACGTGTTTGATAAAAGACTTGGATCCAGAAATTTACTATCCAAAATGAAGTAGACTATTTTAAGATTTGGCAAAAACTTGAACATTCATAGGCAGAAAACAAGTAAGTGGCTGATAATCCATAAAAAATTTTCATCATATTCAGTAAAACAAAATCTAACCACTGTGATATTGTCCTTAATATTTTCATGTTGACTTGCCGTAAGCTAGAGTCATCTGGGAAGTGGGCTCTCAACTGAGAAAATACTACCCTAAAATTTTCCTGTAGGCAAGCCTGTAGGGCATTATTGTAATTAGTGATTGGTGGGAGAGGGCCCAGATGATTGTAGGTGGTGCACTTCGGGGTTGATGGTCCTAGGTGTTGTAAGGAAACAGGCTAAGCAAGCCAAGGGGAAAACCGGTGAGAAGCGCTTTCCCATGGCCTCGATTCAGTTCCTGCTTCCAAGTTCCTGCCCTACTTGAGTTCCTGCATTGATTTCCTTCAACTATGGACTGTGATGTGGAAGTGTAAGCAAATAAATACTTCCCTCCTCAAATTGCTTGTGGTCATGGCGTCACAGCACTAGAAACTTTAAGACAAATACCCAGTAGATTAGCTTTTAAAAGAGGAAGAAAAGGAGGATTAGAAGGAGCGGGTAGGGAAAAGAGTTAAATAACATGAAGAAAACCAGAACCGTTAAATTCAAGTTGCCAGTTCAAGTGTAAAATGTGATGAACAGTTAGATGGTTTTTATAAAGTTAAGAATACACGTTCCCTATGAACCATTATGTTCAAGTACTTAGTCAAGAGAAATGAAAACATTTGCCCACCAAGAATATGTTTGAGTCTATGCCATAAGAGCTCTTATTGACTAGACATTGGAAGCCACCTAAATTTACATCAGCTGTTTGGTGGGTAGACAAATTGTGTGGCGAATGTGCATACAGAATACTAGTTATCTATAAAAGAAAGCAGACTATTAATATATACCACAATTTCTGGGTCTCTCAAGTCATCCTTGTGTTGAATGATGACTTCTGGTCCAGTGTGAACTCCATGTGAGCTGATGGCAGAAGAGCTGTTATAGCGGGACAGGTTAGTCATGGTAAGGAGAAATGGCAGAGATTAGGTTGACACAGAACTCTAAGTGATGAGAACTGCATTTGAGAGCTTTAGGTTGTGGTGTATACAAATACATGTGTATCTATCACAACTCTGAATTATGTACGTTTAAGATACTGCTCATTGTACTATAGCTAAATTATACCCCAAAGAAAGACAGTTTCACTGTTTTCTAAAAGAGCAAAACCTGATTAGAATTCAAAATAGAATGGTAAACATGACTGAAGTCATAGACAGTACACATTATCAAGAATGGTGAAGTTATTAGAGGTTTGAGCATAGTGTTAAAACCCAAGCAGATCGTGTGTAGAAAAGTTTGTCCAGACTTTTTTGTGGAATAGCCAGGCATGGTCTTTCATGCCTATAATTCCAGCACTTGGGAGGCAGAGTAGGAGGGTCACCACAAGTTTTAGGCCAACCAGCCTATATATGATGAATTTCAGGCCAACTTGCACTACAGAATAAGACCTTGTCTGAAAGCAGGAGCGCCGTGTGTGCATGCACACACAGATCCATGCACACACACAGCCCAAAAATAAATGTGTATGTAAACAACAAGAGGGCACATAATAGAAGATGAATCAGATGATGTCTTCAGATCTGTTTCCATTGGAATTCTGTTAGCATTATGGGCATTATTGTTTTACACACTGTATGAAGCCCCTTATGTTTATTTTCTCATTCCAAGGCTTTTTCTAGAACATATGAGAGTTTATAGAATGTTATTTCTCCTCTGAGTCTGTATTGTCATTTTATCATTGTTCATAACGAATGTTCACTTGGCTGTCTGTATCCACTCTTCCATGGGAACTCATTAAACCTCTTACCAACTCTAAGGGAAGTTATTATTATTAGACCCCTTTTTAAGCAGAGACTATATAATCATAAGCAAAAAAGAAAAAGGAAAGAAAAAAACAGACCCAAAGTTTCAATCCTGTAATCTCATTTCAAAGGGTGGTGCTGTGCCTGCTGAGCCTACCAAAACATTCTTAACCTAAACAAGTCATTACAGTTGAATCATTTTCTTCAATGAATTATTATTACTGCAATACACATTTTAACACAAGAGTACTAAAATTTAAAATATATTTAAAAATTCATTGTGAATAAAATACAAACTCATTAACATTTACCCCGGTAAGTCACCCCCAGAAATCGACATCTGTCCTGAGAAAGTCCCTGCTGTCCGTGCAGCAGAGCTGAGAGTCTGCACCGCCCCAGGAGCCTGCACAGATTTGGTTTCAGGGCACTCCACCATTGTTTCAGCCCTGTTTTCAGATAAGGTTAAAGTGTCAACCTCACTCCAGGCTTTCAATTTTACCTTTTGTTGTTTTGACTACTTTCATGATGGGCACCTCTTCAACATAAGGATCTCATTTAAGGTTCGCTGTGGTATTTTATGTCTACCACAGCATCAGTCTTTGTGATGTGAAACTCTCCATCAATTTTGAGTTGGAAGTTTACAGATAGAGTGGTACTTTTAAACTGTTGTAAAAGTGAACACTAATATTTTCTCATAATTCCAAATAATTCAGTTCAACTTCTGGTGGTTCAGAATTATAAATGAAGAGTTTCTTTAGGTATTTACTCATTGATAACTTTTCAGTGTATATAGTTTCATATCAAATTTAAAGGAGTCCACATCACTGTATATGATCCTGTTTCAGTTATCTGTTTCAGTTATCTGTTGTATAAAAGCCATCCCTGAACTCATTAACTAAAATTTTAATTCTGTGTGCTAGGAACTGTTAGAATACAGGTGGATGGTTGAGTGTCCCTGCATCATCTGAGGTTACTCAAGTGACTGTGAGCCCAGGGCTATCTTAAGTAAGGTCTTCCATCCCAAACCTTAATTCTGCCTGTTGGGATATGCTCTATTTTCCTTTTCAGGTAGCCTTTCTTTGTACTAGCTTTGGTGCTTTAACACTGCAATCTTGGGTTCAAAGAGGACAAATTTCAAAAATACAAGCACAGTTGTTCTAAGAATGACCAAGAGTCCTCTTTTGTTTGTTTGTATTGGTATTTATTGGCCAAAGCTGGTGTTTACAACCCATCTTCTCTTAGGGAGTCATGGTCAAACCTGATATCAGGGCATGATGGATCTCACTTGCTAGTATGCTGACTTTTGTAATTTCCATATATTATTTGTATCTCAGTAGAATTTAGTTCATTAAGATATTATTTTCATTGCTTCTAAAGGATAAAAGATTATTCCTTTATTCTTACAGTTATTTATTTATTGTGGTGGGAGATTGAGTTGTACCCATGCCATGATGCAAGTGTGGGGCCAAATGGCAGCTTGAGGGAGTTGGTCGTCTTCCACCATGTGAGTCCCAGGGATTGAACTTTGCTTGTCAAGCTTGGCAGCAAGCCCCTTTTCCCAGGGAAGCCACCTTGTCAGCCCCTCAAAAGGAATATTCAGTGTCAAGCTATTTGAAAGTCATAATTCTTCTAAATTATGCTGATGTCCCTCTTTTCTTGTGCACTGCTTTGAAGAATTAAAATTCCATGCTATGATATTTTTCATGTTTAAAAGCATAGGACACTAGATATTAAGTCAGTCTGGTCTGTTCAAATTCTTGGTATCATTAGTAGAAACTCCCTTGGTTAATCTACAAATGAATGTGTAAAAGTGGTGCAACTGAACAGGAAGGCTGGCCAGAGAGGAACCTGAGAGAGGATATATGTAATTCCTCCGCCTGGGCTCGTCATGTAGACTACATTTTCTGGAAGCATCATGGTCATGGTCTACCTCCACAGTTGCTGCCATGGTTGTTCTTTTGTGGTTGCTAGATTCCATTGCATATAGCAAGTTCAGACAGTCCTTTAAAAAAAATTTTACATTACTCAAAATAATTGAAGAATCCTGGAAAGTAAATATTAATAGTAAAAAACAGGGAAGGCTCTCATCATGGTTGTCTGGTATCCTCTATCTTTTCACAAATGGTACAGTATGTGGATACACTAAAGCACAAAACTGTAACATTCATCTGTTGAAATGGACATGCATATCTATAATATTATGAATTAGTAATAATTCCAGAGATCATCTAATATCAAGCCATATTCAGACTTCTCTGTGTTCTCAAATATGTTTCACAGCTGATGTATTCCTGCCACAAGTCAGTTAAGATGCATGTGTTGAATTTATCATCTCTTTATTCTTATTTTCATCCATTTAATTTGCTATAATGAAATGCCTTAAAGCAAGTAACTTATAAACAGTAGAAATTTAGGTTTCAAAATTCTCAAGGTCAAATAAGTCCAACATGAATTCACCAGCAGACCCAGTTATAGAAGGGATACTTGCTGTCATTCTCGTGCTCACAAGAAAGGAAAGGCAGGGTGTTTCTTTGGGGCCTTCTTAAAGCAAGGACAGCAGTCCTGTTCCTGAAAGCTCTAACCTCCTGTTCAAGTCCCCATCTCTAAATACCAAATATTGGGATTAAATCTCACATAGGAGTTGGAGAGACTCAAATGTTCAGTCTCCCCCAATCTCGCTTTTTCCTCTCAGCATACAGCCTAGCTTTCCCTGCCTAGTTCTGTTCTTCCCTGAAATAGGGTCAAAGCAGTTCTTTATTCATTAACCAATAAAAGCAACACAGACAGAAGGACCTCCCATATCAATTTGTTGATGTAGCAATTTAAATTTGCACTACATTATTATTGTGTTTATTTGTTGGGTGTTGGACTGTTTGTGCATGCTTGCATACAGTTGCATATCCACGTGTGTTCACGGTGTGTGTATGGAGGCCAAAGATTGCTATCAGTGTCTTTCTCTATCACTTTCCACCTATTTTTTGAAAAACATTTCTTCCCTGAACTTGGAGCTGATCAATTTGGCTGCACTGGTTGACCCTCCATCTCCAAGAATCCTCCATTCTCTGCCACCAGTAGTGCATGGGGTTGCAGGTGTTTGCAGTCGAGCCCAGTTTTAAATGGGAATTGCAGATCAGGAGCTCACTTTTCCCAGTGAGCTGGCTCCCCAGCTCCTATAATACATGATTGTTAACTAGCCATTATGCTGTATGTTGACGCCCAAGAACTTTTCTCCTGAATGAGATGCTAATCAAAGAGAGGAATATTTGCTTTTTTTTTGTTTGTTTATTTGGGGTTGTTTGTTTTTTTGAGATAGGATTTCTCTGTGTAACAGCTCTGGCTGTCCTGGAACTTGCTTTGTAGACCAGCCCAGCCCAAGTGCACAGAGGTCCACTTGTATATACCTCCTGAGTGCTAGGATTAAAAGTATGCGAAACTACTACCCGGCTGCAAATTGTTTTTAAAGTAGTTATCCCGCACACCTTTTTTAAGTATCAAGTGTGTTTCTGTCCTAAAATATGATGTAACAGATTTTTTTAATGTTAGGAGTATCTTTAAGTATGGAAATATATGTCGTGTTGGTCAAGGAGACCACACTTAATATTTTAGCAGGACAGAATGTGGCTATTGTTAATATTTTAAGAATGACCTTTAAGAGATCTTGATTTAACTGACATGGGTTCACTCTGTAATGAACCCAAACAACCCTATTTGCCTTCATCTTCCAAGAATTGAATGTTTCATTGTAAAAATAGTTGGAAATTCTGTTATATTACCATTTAGAATCTTCTAATACAAATTTGTAAGGTTAAAAGAGGATGTTATCATGCAGAGTCATATATAGATATAGATGTAGATGCAGATATAGATATATCATGCAGGGTCATGTGTGTGTGTGTTATAAACAAGGACTTTGAGGAAGGATTTAGGTGAGAAAGCTAGTATAGAGAATGCTAGTATCACATAGGAGAAGGACTGGGTCAGTGGTTAGTTTTTGAGGTTACTTTGAGAGTAATCTTGCCTGCCTGGGTTTAGAGGGAAATGGTTTTATTTAGGATTGTAACTTTTATCATTTTGGTTGTAAGCCTGGCCTTTGATGGCTGAGCCATCTCTCCAGCCCTTGTATTATACTTTTTATTTAGGTTGATAGTTTTACTTTGTAGTATTGAATTCGTTATTTGTGGAACTCTGCCTTTTTGCTGAGTACTCTGGTTCCTAACAGCTGACAAATAAGCAAAGAAAAGCCATGATGTTGGGTGTAATTTTCATGTTTTAAGAGCTACACTTAAAGTCTTCCAGCCACATCTGTTTGTTATATGTTGTGCCTATAAGAAAATGGATCCAGATTTAAAATGTTTAGAACTCAAAACTAGACTACCTCATTATAACCAAAGCATATGAAAAAAAGTCTTAGGAAAATGATCACAAATGTACACAACAGATTTCAAAAGTTAAGGAATTGAGACAGGTGTTGTCTGTCAAAGAAGTTTCTTAATTTGGGCCTCAGTTTCCTCATCTGTAAAAGAGATGATAAGCTCAGGTTCTGTTCCTACCAGACTTCCATTAGAGTGTATGTGTATACACTTAGTTGATTATAAGAAAATATTGTAGTAATTCTATCTTTGAGTCATCACGTTAACTTTAAGACCCCCAGAAGAGCAATTCCAAATAGTCATTGCCAAGAGAGAGGCCACCGGCTGATTCTGTCCTCTAAATGCGTTTGTATGCTCCTTAGCAGGGGAATAATCAGAAAAGAGTACGAGGCTGTGGGAATAACCATATTGCTGACTTGTTTGCCTAAGGCTTATAGTATAGCAAAACTATACAAAGTACTTTTCCAGTTTCTTCAGGTAGAATGTTATATTATGAAGACTATTAACATAGGCACCAACTTAAAAATGAGCTTTTCTCTCTACAGCCGTGTCTTAGGTGTATTCCGTGAAGTTGAATGTTTGCTTTCATTTCACTCTGCTCAAAGTATTTTGATTCCCTGTGACTTCTTTGACCCCTCGATTATTTAGGAATGTTATTTCCCACTAGTTTTGAAATTCTTAAATATTTCTTTGTTCTTCATTCAAATCTCATTACTTGTTGTTAAAGAATATACATTGTTCAGTTTTTAGCCCTCATAAATATGTTGAGGCTTGTTTTTGTGCTACTGTACAGTTCCTTTGAGACTGTTTCGTATGTACTGAAGAGGCTGGATTCTACCCTCGGGTGAAGTATTCTATAGATGAGAGCCCACACCTCTGATCACCCGTAACTTAGGGAAGACTATAGGGAAAATATATAACCCTGAAATCAAGATTTGATGAAAGCCCCTTCATTGTGGCTGTTCCTCCTCTTTACATATTAGGAAGTAACTCTCTGGAAGTTATGTGTAAACTTCCCCTGTGTCACACAGCCACTGAGAGTTTGGACTACTGTATGAACTTCTGTCTCTGGCAGAGAAGCTGCATCTAAACCTTGCTTGACCTGCTAGACCAGCATCCCAAGAGAGGATGGGGACATAAAACGGTCAGGAAATGCACTTTGGAAACTGCTCCACCTAATAAAACACATGAATTCCATCAGTCCAAAAGGAATAGATGCTTTATTTGTATTTATTTATATGAGCTCTCAATTTAAGCGAATTCATGCTTCGTGTATAAAACAACCAGTATATAAAATACATTGCACTTTGATCTCCATGAGCTCTTACTACTCTTCAATAATCCAGTAAGATTTGTAGCAAGAGTCAATATTTGCCCTTAATTTTGTGAAGAAACAAAAACTTTTCTGTTATAGAACAAGTGCAATGAAGTTATAATTAACAAAGTAAAATAATTAGAGTGTCATGTCTGCTTTTTTTTTTTCTCTATTCCCAATTTCTCCAAAGTACAGTTCTAAGCATATCACATAACTTATGGCGTTGAATGGCCATATCCAAATCTAAAAAAAAAAAAAAATGATGCTGGGAAGATGACTCAGTGGGTAAGAGCGCTTGTTTACTGTTGGAAGAAATTGTATAAATTCCTCTTCTCCCCTTTCTACCTCTCCTTTCCCCTGTCTCCTTCCCATGGTTCTCAGCATAGGAAAGAATTTAAAATTAAAGAGGAGGTACAGTTTGTATTAAATATCCAAAATTACCTTCCTAGTGGCTTAGTAGACTCATACAAAAGCTGACTCATTCCCAAACTATAATATGTATCAGTGTTTTCCCTAAATGTTTCTTTTGAGACAAAAGACTGAACTAGAGCATTCTTTTTCTTTTCTTTTTAGCTGATTTGGACCTATAGTTTTATCAGTCATGTAGCCAGTTTTTAAGGAGATAGATAATAGAACCTCAGTGGAAATGTTAGGAACTTACACTGAAAGTGTCTGTCCATGCTTGTAGGAATAGACTTGTTACTTAGTACAAATTGGAATGTGCTGTATGATAAAAATCATTTATTCCACAAATAAGACATGCCACATCCTTTGTTCTGTTCTTGACTTAATGAATTCATTTGAATAATATATGATATTCAGTGAAATCATATATTGTTATAAATCAAATATATAGCCCTTAAGTATTCTGAACACTAGAATATTTCTATTTGATTAAACTTAACTTCTTAATTATGGCATGTGTTTTAATTCTAGAGAGGGGACAGAAGGAATGTTTTATGAGAACAAATACCCCCTACAGAAACTTCTTTTCTAAACAAAAATGAGTTTATGCTTATAATCAGACATAAAAATTTATAAAATCATTAAGTCATGGTGATGCATTCTGCAGGACTAATTGCTGGTTTCATTTTTGTATCTTTATTTTTGGTTTTGTGTGTAGGCATATACACACAACTTTGAACATATGGTTATGTAAATTAAATAATACTCTGGCTTTATGATATAGTGCCTATGATATGATCTAATTACTGGGAACCCACCATTGTAAACAGTATTGTAATGTACACCCAGTACACCCTTTCATGTGTGTGTCCAGATGCTTGAACACTTTTGGATTATTAGGATCGATACGTGAAATTTATCACTGACACATATTATTAAAACTTAAGGGAACCAAACTCTATTTTAACATTAAGTACTTTTTAGAAAACCTGCTTAGTAATGAAAATCAGAGCAGTGGATGCACTAAAGCAATAAATAACACTTAGCACTAAAAACTTAATTTAGTCAGCGTAGTACATTCATTGAGTAATGAATGCTGTTCGTTCATCTGCTAGTTGTTTGAGTTGCGAAATGAAATAGCAGTTCTATATTACTGTAAGACATACAAAAAAGTGAACTGGAAGACGTACAAAAAGGTATCATATTAAAATATGACGCAGAAGGGGTAGATGAAGGGACTTGAATACTGTATTGGAGTTGAGAAAAATTTTTGTGGAGAAAGTGCCAGAGAAGTCAAGATTTAAAGAGTGACATATATGAGCTGTGGGGGGGGAAGGAAAGTGGGAGAGAGAAAGGTCTTAGATGCCACAATGATGGCAGATTCCAGAAACTTGTGCAATCTTTAAATATATGGTGAATAAGACTAGCTGGTACTTGAGAAAAGCTTCTGCCTCATCCTATTTTCCTCACTTAGTCCATGCCATGTGTACTGCATTTAAAGTTGTTTGCCCACACATCCATTCTTTTACATAATGTGGAAAACATTTTAGTGTCAGGGAAGCAAAGAACTATGTTGGAAATGGAAACTCTTCAGCCATTTCTAACAGTTACTATTTCTAATGGATATAGACTTCATGGTATGACCTCATCCTATTCATGTGTACGTTGTTTTGTCTAAAGTTATGTTCTCAATGATTTTATTATATGTGCTACATTTAAGATATCCCACTGTTTTCAAGCCTCTACATTTTCCTTTGGTAGTTTCCAGGATCAGAATTCTGATACTGTTCTGATGCCTGCCTTTATTAAGCACCAACTATATACTGAGTAACTTCATCCAGACACTGTAGTTAATGTAGCTGAATAGACTATTTTCCAGATGACTTCAGCTTTTTCTGTAAATATTATGCCTAGTGGGCTGGAAAGATGGCTCAGTATATAAAGCAATTGTTGTGCAAGGATGAGAAACTCCAGAACATATGTAAAACCTAGGCAGGTGTGTCAGGAGATTCCCTGAGCATGCTCACTAGATAGACTAGTCAGAATTGGTGCACTAAAACTCCATGTTCCCTCAACAAATATCATGGAGAGAGATGAAGAATGTTTCCATTCTGTTGATAGTCATGGCATTCAGTGTCAACTTCTGGCCTCCACACTCATGTGCACCCACACCCACACATACACCTGCAAACATTCATATATACAAACACCCACACCACACACACATGCAAACATTCATATACACAAACACCCACACCACATACTCATGCAAAAAATAAATTAAATTATTAATTTTAAAATTTTGACAAAAAATGCTTCAAAATATAATTCTTTTTTATTTAGTTCACAAATGGATTCCCAATCATATATGAGAGCATATTGAAAAACTTAAGGCAGCTGGGTATGATTGTGTATCCTAACCACCCCAACGCTTTAAAGCTGTAGCACATAGATTGGGAGTTCTGGCTAGCTTTAGATGCAGAGCACAGGCCTGCCTTAAAATAAATAAAGAGAAGACAGTGTAGCCAGGAGAAAAACAACCAAAGAAATTGAAAATAACACCTAAAGATACTTAGCAATAGCCTTTATTCACAATAAAGGAATGTCTCTATTTATATACAGAGGAAAAATAAAATTAAGTAGATAATTTTATTAAAAGTCAATTATCGGACATTTAAAGATTGTTAATTTTTCTTGAATTTACTAATACTAACTGGAAGCAACAAAAAGATGTATTTTCAGGGCTGTCTTAAGAGACTTACCTTACAAACCCCTGGAAGCACTAATGCGGGTGACTGTTGTCTAGGATGTGCGGGTGCTGAGAGTGCATTCTGCTAGTCAGGGAAGAGCCGCCCTTCAGTTCCCCACCCTCGTCCTGAGTTCAGAATAGGTGTATGATGCTCATGCTGCTGATGTGCTAGCACCTACATGGGGCGGGGTGGCAGTGGTAGATCTGCTTCTGTATTGAAGTTCATTTCCCACCCATCGGCTTTTACCCTAGTAACCTCTAGTCCTTCACTGGAATTCAACTTTTAGTTACATGGCAATCTTTTCACCACATGCTCTTCTGAAATTGGTCTCACAGAATCTGTTAATCCCATTTTCTTTGTACTTGAGATTGTGTGTTGTCTTTATAACGGCACAATACTTTTCTAGTTCTAGTAGTAGGCTCCCGTTTCTTTTTCCTCATCAAGTTCTATTGGGTTTTTTGTTTCTTTGCTTGGGGTTTTTTTTTAATTTTATTGATTCTCTGTGGATATCACATCATGCATTCTCATCCCACTTACCTTCCCATCTCCTCGAATTTACCCTCTGCCCCTGCAACCTCCTCTGCCAAATTAAAACCAAATATAAAAGAAAAATCAAAATCAAAGAAAACAAAGAAGCAAAACAAAAACAAAATCGAAGAAGAGCTTTATCGTGGAGGCTGTAGTGTGGCCCATTGCCTCACACAGTTTACCCTTTAGTCCATTCTTCTTCTTTAAAGTTTTTATTGATTTTATTGAGCTCTACATTTTTCTCTGCTCCCCTCCCTGCCTCTTTCCACCCCTTCTACCCTCTCTTATGGTCCCCATGCTCCCAATTTACCCAGGAGATCTTGACGTTTGCTACATCCCATGTACATTAGATCCATGTATGTCTCTTTAAGGTTCCTCATTTTTGTCTAGGTTCTCTGGGAGCATGAATTGTAGGCTGGTTTTCTTTGCTTTCTGTTTAAACGCCAGTTATGAGTGAGTACATATGATATTTGTCTTTCTGGGTCTGTGTTACCTCACTCAGTATGATGTTTTCTAGCTCCATCCATTTGCCTGCAAAATTCAAGATGTCATTTTTTTTCTGCTGTGTAGTACTTCATTGTGTAAATGTACCACATTTTCCTTATCCATTCTTTGGTCCAGGGGCATTTAGGTTGTTTCCAGGTTCTGACTATGACAAACAATGCTGCTATGAACAGAACATAGCTGAGCACATGTCCTTGTGACACAATTGAGCATCCTTTCGATATATACTCAAAAGTAGTATTTCTGGGTCTTGAGGAAGGTTGTTTCCTAATTTTCTGAGAAATTGTCATACTGAAGTCCAAAAGGGCTGTACCAGTTTTCATTCCTACCAGCAATGCAAGAGTGTTCCCTTTACCCCACATCCTCTCCAGCATAAGTAGTTATCAGTATTTTTGATCTTGGCCATTTTTACAAATGTAAGATGGAATCTCAGAGCTGTTTTGATTTGCATTTCTCTGATGGCTAAGGATGTTGAGCGTTTCCATTAATCTTTACAGGCAAGTGTTCATTGTCTGTCATTGGTCTGGCTGGAGGCCTCTGGTTTCTGCTATACATCGAGAATGGGCTCTCACAGAGACTCACTCCTCTTGGAGATCCTGTTGTCCTATGTCATGAAGGTCCCTCTCAATCACATCACTAGAGCCAGCTCTACTGTTCTGCCCAGGCAAGGTGCATGGCCTTCTCTCCTGATTGCTGTTGGGGGAATATGAGGGCACATTCCTGAGAGCTCTCCTGCTCCCCTGCTCTCATGCCCTCAAGGCTGGCTCACCTTTTTTGTTCTGTTTTTCTTTGTCTGTGTCAAAGTCTGTTGCCACCTCTCTGTCTTTCTGCTCAGAGTAATTTGATATTACTCCCAGATTTCATGACAGTTTCACTGTTTATCCTTGAAGCTTATTAATATACTCAAGATAAAACAGTATCATTTATTTTATATTAGCTTTTCCTTACTAGGAATATCCAGTCTTTATCTAGATTCAGTTTATTTCCCTAGAGTTTACCTTTTTCTTTAATAAACAGTCTCTTTTTTTCCCACATATAGCTGTCTCAAAACACATGTGATTGGTTTCACAGGTCCTTTCAACAGATAGCTTTTCATCCCTAAGTTCATTTAACCACTAGCAAATACCACATTAAAGTACTTGAAGGCACTAAATAGAGACATACATACTACATTGTCAATGAATGGGAAATCCATAAAGCATACTGACTGAATAATGATAATACAAAATTATTTTAACTTTGATAGTGCATAATAATCTTACCAGCAGATTGGTATATACACAACCAGATATGTACTTCTGTCCAGTTTATCTGCAGGAAACTGACTGATGACAGTTTTGAAGCAAGGACTTTGGTCAAATTACATCTCACTCCTAAGATGTTTACATATTTTAAGTTTTGTTTCCCTTGGCAATTTATTTTTCCACAGTCAATATTAATGTATAGACATTGGTTGATATGTTAGCATCTTTATTACAGCTTTTACATTTTCAAGTAAAAAGCTTTAGAAAACAAGAACATTATTTACACTACCGAACATTTTCACAGTTTGAAAAAATGCAAGTTATTGCTGATGATCATTTTTCTTTTTTTTTAAATATTTATTATTATGTATACAATATTCTGTCTGTGTGTGTGCCTGAAGGCCAGAAGAGGGCGCCAGACCTCTTTACAGATGGTTGTGAGCCACCTTGTGGTTGCTGGGAATTGAACTCAGGACCTTTGGAAGAGCAGGCAATGCTCTTAACCACTGAGCCATCTCTCCAGCCCATGATCATTTTTCTTTTCTTGGAGCCTGTATCTGGGATGTTCTCTACAGGACCACATAGCCAATCTCCACTGTAGCTTCTGACCAAAGGGAAATTGGCAAACCCACAAAAAGAGGCTTTTTTTCAAAATCGTAAACATGCACCGAGAACCATATATCAATTATAACTTTGCAAATAAAAAGGTTTCATGATAGGTCGATATTAAACATTTCCTTTGAGATTCCTGGGCATATTAATAATCAAGTTTTTCATATATATATATATATATATAAAGATAAATTCAGTGATTTTAATATATTTCATTGTTAGGAAAATAATCACTTCAGTTTCACTAAAGAAGTATTTGAATGGAAGTTTATTGAATTAGAAAAGATAATAAGAAATAGAAGCCAGGTGGTGGTGGTACACACCTTTAATCCTAGCACTCCAGAGGCAGACAGATCTCTGAGTTCAAGGCCAGCTTGTTCTACAGAGTGGTTCCAGGACAGCCAGGACCACACAGAAAAATCTATCAGAGAGAGAGAGAGAGAGAGAGAGAGAGAGAGAGAGAGAGAGAGAGAGAGAGAGAGAGAGAGAAAAAGAAGAAGAAGAAGAAGAAGAAGAAGAAGAAGAAGAAGAAGAAGAAGAAGAAGAAAAGGGAAAGGAGAGAGGAGAAAGGGAAGGGGGAAGGGAAAGAGAAAAATGAGCGAGAAATGAGACTATGGCGAATGTATGTCAAAGATATGCAAGTAAAAAAGTCTCTGCACAACAGGGAAGGAGAGGAAAGTGAGGGCCTTTAGATACCAAGATAATAATGGTTTTAAAAAAGTTATTTGTAGACCCATATAACCCCATACTCAGTCCTTCCACTAATAATTAACTCTAATCCACTATAAATTTAAAAAAAAATCCTACAAAGTCTAAACTAAAAATAATATAGCAAATAAAAGTAACGGTCATACTTCATACTTTCTGCACGGAATTGAAGCTGAATAATGACATGTTGAGTCATCCATCATGCTTCAACTGTAGAAATCCTCCTGATCAACATGAGTATTTCCATCTTGTTACAGAAATCATTAATCACTTACTTATTGGGTTCGCAACCCCACTCTATACTTAAACACCACAGTGTTTAGCCCTACAAGTCCCTGCAGAAGTGCATCTATCTATACACTGTACATCTGTTTAGCTATGCACTTCATGTTTTACTCAAATATACAACGCTGATTGTAGTTGAACTGTTTCATGTTTTCATGCAAGTAGAGTCTCCACATTCTTTATTTGCCTGTTCCATCATATAAGATGGGACCTGTGCAGTGGTGCCTTTATCTTCATAGAAAGCTGAAGTACTGGAATTTACTCAGTTTGTGGTTACAGCTGCAGCTTCCCTAGACTGTACAAAGTCCCCACTTTAAAACCGAAGAGCCAGTGGCTGGTGAAGTTACAGAGAATTTAATAAAGTTGACATAGGCAAGATTGGTTAGCCATTTAGAAACTGTCATGACATGGAATAAATTATGACTATAGATAATTTTCGGCTACAGCAAATTTACTTCCAGGAAGTCGAAAATAGCATGTTTGATTCTTAACTTGTATTGTTTAGACAGAATAGTGATATCTGCTATTACTTTGGGCATTTTACATTTTGCTGTAGCATTTACTTTTGTTCAGTTTGTTTTGAAAGAAATCCAAAATGTGAAAGAATTCTCACAAAAACTGATGACATTTCCTGTCAGATGTCTAATTTCTATTAAAAACCAATGTGATTTTTCATATCAAAAAGTTAAATTATAAGTATAAAGGCTACATACAAGGGCATTTCAACCCTCTTGTCTTCTTTTGGGATTTTAGAGTACTTAGGATGGGGGCAGCCTCCTCTTTCTATATATGTATGTACCAGATTCTAATCTATAGAGAACATGCAGGACACTGTCCCTCAGATTGAACTTATGTTCTGATAGAGTGTTTCAAAATGAGTTTGCCTGATGTTTTCTGCTAGACGCCTCATGAAATGTGTAAGTGTATGCACATTTCTTCTTTGCCTTGATTATTCCTATTTTAATAGGATTATAATCAAAGAGAAGCAGTTTGGTTCTGAGCATTTAATTATAAGTTAGACTATGCTACAGATTTTTAGTTTTCTGAAACTGATATATTTTATTTTCGTAACAAATGATATTTCATTCAAGTAGTTGGTCAAACAAAAGAAACTTATCACTAAGATTTTGAAATCTATATGGCCTTGAAAAATAAGCAAAGATTTGAATTTTTGTTTGTTTGTTTGGTTAGACTGGAAACAAGTCAGTAGCTGGTGCTAGACTCTGAATACTAATATTAGTGATGTCTGTGTGGATATGAAAGTCGTCACCAACAGGAACAGTTTTGTGTTGAGTGTTAGGCCAAGCGTCACGTGAGCCTTGCTAGCTTCCACTGAATCTTTGTCTTTCTTTCAGTCTTACTCTTCCCTTCTAAGCTGAGACCGCTCAGTCTGTCTTTCTGGTTGTCTGATTCTTTACTGCAGCAACACAGAACAGGTTTGCATTACAGAAAGATTTCCCTGATTTTGCTTTCTAAGTTTATGCATGAGCTACAGATTTTTATGGTATTTATGAGTTATAGCAAATCTATATCTCTGCTCCAGTTGATACTACTAGAAGTGTAAAAGCCATGCTATACACCTATGGTCTTGATACCTATGATGGAATTTTATTCCAGTGATTCTGTGATTTCATCCACTGCCAAGTTGTTTTCTCATTATAAACAGATTGATATTATTGAGATTAAAGCAGCAAACTGAAAGTCATAGAGGTAGTACTGTTTGCCTGTCAGCCATTTTCATGTGTTATGAATTCTCATCAGATATTGGGACATACATAGCAGGCTTAAACTAACTTCAAGTGTGAAGTTCATGATCCGAAGCAGCAATGGACTTGTGTTTAGCCATCAGCTTGCTTAATGAAGTCTTTAAGCAAATTTATTTGCTATCTTATGTAAGAAACACTTGTATTTCATTTTTGTTGACTAAAGTCCTCTTAAAGGCACATAAAAAAATCAGGACTTGATAATGATGTACCAGTTTTTTAAGGTAAATTTTAGTGGTGGTCAGTGTTTGACTTCAGCAACTTATATTAAGATAATATTTGTCATTCCATAAGAACAAAAGAACAGATATAAGTTATTTTTTTCTCCAAGGAATATGCATGGTACCTGAAGAAAATGAGAGAAGTAACAGGTGATTGTAATTTCCTCAGCCTCGAATTCAAAAGTTGCATGATTAAAGAACATGGCAGGATATAAAAACCTAGTTATGTAATATAAGATGATGCAAATGTCCTGATAAAAATGTAAACTTGCTGTAGCATACTATCAATTTAAAAGTGCTTATGTGGTTATTTATTCATTGTCTTCAGTTTAAAATGTTCACGTCTAGACAAACTTTTCCTTTTGTGGGCAGCTCTCAGCTCAGTGAGAAAACGCATTAAGAACTGGGATGTCTGAGTCATTGTGTAGCTCTCCCCTGGCTCGTATTGTTTCTAACTCATGTCTGTGGCCAAGGTGAATATTAAATGATTTGACATCTCACTATTTTCTTAGATGTGAGAACTGAGAAGAAATAATTTAATTCATAATGGGCTTTAATGTCCTAAGGCCAAAAGACTTTAATAAAATGACCTCCATATAACAACTATTTAAACTTAAAATTTTGGTAATATACTCCAGAAATATTAATGTATACCTTAGCCAGACTGTTCTTGTGGTGATAAAAATAAAGAAAAGGATTAATTTCTTTCCTGTGGCTGTACAATACTGTTGGGCCTAGATCTCTGATAATTAACCCTGTCTATATGCATTCAAATGTTTTGTCTAAGATTTTAGAGTGCTAACATGGATATTAAGTTGGAGGGTCCACATGTGTGTGGAGGACCAAGCTCAGTATCTCCTGGCCTTTCCTCAGGCACCACCCACCTTAGTTTTTAAGGCAGGATCTCTCACCGAGGATGGAGCTTGCCCAATTAGCCTAGGCTGGCTAGCCAGAGAGCTCCAGGAATCTGCCTGTCTCTGCTTCCTCAGTGCTGAAGCACTGTACTAAATTATCCCCCCATCCAATCCATGGACTGCTTCTTTCATTTGTTTTACTTTTGAAATATTTTTGTTTATTCTTTCCATTTCATGTACATGTACACAAGTACTTTAATCATATCTCCCCATTGTCCTCTCCCCTCTCATAATGAACCCCTTCTTTTTTCTAACTGGCCCCTCCTATTTCATATCTTTCTGTTTGTGTCCCATTGCATCTAATGGTTGCTTAATGAGCATGGGTAGGAGGTTATTTGCTTGAGCAGGAGTAGTTTACCAGTTTCTAAATCAATGAAGAATATGCCTCCCCCACTCAGCAACTGTTCACTGGCTGTCTCCTTTTCAGAGGGGATAGAACATTGTGGACCCTCCCCTATCCATGAAGAATGTTGACGGTCCAGCTTTCTACCATTAACCACCATTGTTATCATGCCATGCGTACAACCCAGAAGACAGCATTTCAGAGCACTCGTCTCCATCCTCAGGCTCGCACATTCTTCCCATTTGCCCTTCTGCAATGTTCCCTTGGCCTTTGGGGTGATATATAGATGTCCTTTTTAGGGCTGAACAGTCAACTGTTGCTTTGTCTCAGTGCCTTGACCAGTTCTGAATCTCTGCTCAATTGCTGCCTACTACAAACAGAAGCCTCTCTGGCCTAAGCTCAGAGCAGCACTCACCTAGGAGTATATGAGTATAAGCATAAATATTTCACAAAGAGTTGCACAACATGACCATTTAGCAAATGAAGGGTTGTAGGTTGCCCCTAGGCAGTGGTTCTCAACCTTCCTAATGCTGTATAATTAAGAAATACAGGTTAACAGATAATCATCTATAATAGTCAAACTTAGTCGTGTTAGTTAGGTTTTATAGATGTGCAGAGATATATTTTAGATGGACAAGTACTTTTCAAAGACTAACAGAATATAGCATTTAAAATGTTTTAAAAACTTAAAATTTTTCATGACAATGAGACACATCTGCTCCTGGCAGCAGCAATTACTTCAAGAAGCTGCTGAGCATCGAAGAGGCTCCTTAGGGAGTTTGTTAGCTATTTGGGCAAGAAACTACTCTTGCGTGGACTGCTTGATGTCATACTGTATGAGTAGGACATGCAGGACCCACATAAAAATGACTGCTGATCTTGCCTAAAGGTGACACAATCCATCAGAGTTCCTGTTTCATGAAAGATTCTGCCAGACATTTGTACAGCACACAGAAGAAAGTGACTGGCAAACTGCCAAATAGGTGGAACTGTCTGAAATTTCCTACTTCATGGAAAAGTCTGTCAGATACTATGGGCCTGTAGGATCAAGATCGGTTCTTACAGAAGAACTTTGGGTGACTGTCCAGGCAGCGAGGTGACTCTGTCAATTCTAGAGTTTTGGAAGTTGCTTACAATGGACTTCCTGTTTACTTAGGTAATATTATATCCTTCTGGAGTCTTTGGTGGAGTAGAAGAATAGATAGCTATAGGCAAGGTGAGAATTCCAAGGAGATAGAAAAGGAGAGGGTAGGCAGAATCAAAGAAGCCATGTAGATACCAAAGGAGACAGACACACCAGAACCTTGCTGGTAAACCACGAGCCTTGTGATAAAATATAAAATAATAGAAGTGGGTTAATTTAAGATATAAGAGCTAGCCAATAAGAAGCGTGAGCTAATAGGCCATGCAGTGGTATAATAATACAGTTTCTGTGTGATTATTTCGGGTCTGGCAAGCCCTGAAATGAATGAGCAGCCTCTTTCTACACTGTGACTCTTACAGTCTTCACTCATCCTCTTCTGCTGGGCTCATCACTCTCTGAGGTGAAGAACTCAATGGAGATCTCCAATTTAGCCATGAGTTTTCAACCAGGTTTACTGTACCAGGCATGAATTTGAACAGGCCTCAAATTCAACCAGAGAGCAGTCCATTACCCCATAAGATTCATGCCACTATTATACCACTGGCCACAACTTGCCTGGCAGGTTGGTAGACATAGCTGGGCAAAGTCACTGATTTTATTTTTCCCCTAGAAGCCTGCGTAGCCTCTCACAGGACTGCGAAAGCTAGCTGGTTGGGAGGGAGCTTCCATTTCAGCTCCAGCTTGATTTGTCTGTGCTACAACCAAAATATGTGGTGCCTCAGCAGTGGTGTCATCTAGTTCTGGTGGGAAACCAAGAACAGTGGTAGTAGCCTGCATTGTTTTAGGGGCTCTGGATTATCTCTCAACAACAACTCATAGGAAGGAATCTCACCTGGCACTGAGATTTTTGCTTAATAATTTATGGCTTTTGAGAGGAGTATTACTTATCCATTCAAGGTATCTCCCTCAAACTCTATTTTTAATATTTTAAAGTTATCCTGTAACATAGTTACTTTTTCATATATATCCTTAGCACTTTACTAATTGAACTCCTCCACAGCCTTCACATGGTTAAAGAAAATGAGTGGTAGAGTAGATCTTAGTATGATATTCAGTATCATTTTTATAATTTCTTTTAAAAATCTTAATCCATAAGTTGCTGCTATAATTTAACATTTGTGAATTGGTTGTGACATTTTGATCATAGACATGACTTTCTTCTGAACACATGGTAGGTTACTTTTTATGTTAATTCTTATTTCTTTGCACTAAGCTTGCTGTAATAGTATGTTCTGAGTGGAGCCACAACTTGAGTGCTATTTTTTCCATGAAGCCTGGAAATGAAGATTTTAGTGAACAGCAATCGTAAACTAACACTATTTTAAGTTACAGAAATGGCATGAACAAAGGGTACGTGTGCCAAAGCTTAAATTTTGCCAAGATACTGATGACTAGTATGTTTTGGCTAAAATTTAGAGTAACTGTATAGTCTACATGGAAGATAAAGTAGAAAAATGTGTTTTGAAGCTAGCTCATGAGAGGACTTTAATACTTGAGAAAGAAGTCGGTGCATGGTTAGTAGAGTTCATGGAAATTAACACACAATTCAGTAGACTTATCTGGAGCTCAGGTGAATAGAATTGTAGAATTTGGCATCTATGTAAAGTTAAACTCAAATAGACAGTCAGGAAAACACTGTAATGAAAAAGGAAGGGTGTAGTATAGTCAGGAACTGTGAGAGTCCAAAGCAGGAACAATATACCTTGCAAGTCAATGGGAGACCAAAATAGGAAAAACACACCTTGCAAGTTAAGAACTCTGTTTTCAGTTAAGACAGTTGAGAGTGAGTTTTCTTAGTCCTGTGCAGGTTCAGGTTTCTATTGGAGCTCCTGTTTGTCTTGTGCTAAGTCCTTGCAAGTTAAGAAATATATTTGTAGTTAAGAATTAAGTTCCTAATCCTTAGATCTGATGTAAACTGCAAAACATGTTTTCAATGTACACTAAACTTGTGACCCCATTCACATGATATATATCCTTGCCCTTCTTCCTTCCCTTTCATTGTATTTTTTTCAGGATTTTTTATTTATTTATTTATTTATTTTATTGAGCTCTACATTTTTCTCTGCTCCTCTCCCTTCCTCTCCCCTTCCCTTCAACCCTTTCCCATGGTCCCCATGCTCCCAATTTGCTCAGGAGATCTTGTATTTTTCTACTACCCATGTAGATTAGATCTATGTATGTCTCTCTTAGGGTCCTCATTGTTGTCTAGGTTCTCCAGGACTGTGATTTGTGGGGTTTTCTTTGCTTTATTATTAAAAACCACTTATGAGTGAGTACATATGATCATTGTCTTTCTGGGTCTGAGCTACCTCACTCAGTATGATGCTTTATAGCTCCATCCATTTTCCTGCAAATTTCAAGATGTCATTATTTTTTTCTGCTGTATAGTATTCCATTGTGTAAATGTACCACATTTTTCTTATATATTCTTCGGTCAATGGGGCAATTACGTTGTTTCCAGGTTCTAGCTATCACAAACAATGCTGCTATAAACATAGTTGAGCACATGTCCTTGTGGTACAACTGAGCATCCTTTGCATATATACTCAAAAGTGATATTTCTGGGTCTTGAGGAAGGTTGTTTCCTAATTTTCTGAGAAATTGCCATACTGATATCCAAAGGGCCTGTACCAGCTTGCATTCCCACCAGCAATGCATGAGTGTTTCCTTTATCCCACAACCTCTCCAGCAAAAGTTGTCATCAGTCAGAAAGTGGAAAGATCTCCCATGCTCTTGGGTAGGTATAATTAACATAGTAAAAATGTCAATCTTACCAAAAGCAATCTACAGATTCAATGCAATGCCCATCAATATTCCAGCAAAATTCTTCACAGATCTCGAAAGAACAGTACTCAACTTCATATGGAAAAGCAAAAAACCCAGGATAGCAAAAACAATCCCGTACAATAAAAGAACTTCTGGAGGCATCACAATCCCTGACTTCAAACTCTACTACAGAGCTACAGTACTGAAAACAGCTTGGTATTGGCATAAAAACAGACAGGAGGACCAATGGAAACAAATCGAAGACCCAGATATCATCTTCGAACACCTGATTTTTGACAAAGAAGCAAAATATATAAAATGGAAAAAATAAAGCATATTTAACAAATGGTGCTGGCATAAGTATCAGCATGTAGAAAAATGAAAATAGATCCATATCCATCACCAAGGACAAAACTCAAGTCCAAATAGATCAAAGACCTCAACATAAAGCCAGCCACTCTGTACCTCATAGAAGAGAAAGTGGGAAGTACACTTGAACACATTGGCACAGGAGACCACTTTCTAAATCTAACCACAGTAGCATAGACACTCAGAGAAACATTAATAAATGGGACTTCCTGAAACTGAAAAGTTTCTGTAAAGCAAAAGATATGGTCAACAAGTTAAAACGACAACCTACAGAATGGGAAAAGATCTTCACCAACCCCATATCAGACAGAGGTCTGATCTCCAAAATATACAAAGAACTTAAAAAAATTGGTCATGAAAAGAACAAATAACCCAATAAAAAAAAATGTAGTACAGACCTAAACAGAGAACTCTCAACAGAGGAATCTAAAATGGCTGAAAGACACTTAAGGAACTGCTCAACATCCTTAGCCATCAGAGAATTGCAAATCAAAACAACTCTGAGATTCCATTTTACACCTGTAAGAATGACCAAGATTGTATAAGTATTTTGTTTTATTTTTTAAAAAAAGAAATCAAACTATCTTTTTTCATTTTGCATACCAATCCCGGTTCCCACTCCCTCCCCTCCTCCCATCCCCTTTCCCTTTTTAACAGTATCCAGTAGCCAACTCTCTCACCCCTGTGAACACTCTGTCCTCCTATAAAAGACTTTGTAAAGGCCAGCAGAAACTGTGCTCTTAAATCCCGACTTTGGGTGAGACAGCCAGTTGACCAGTCCCAGGTGTGCCCACAAATATAGCTTGCTTTAATTGGAAAGCCATGGATTTGGTCTCTCCTTGAAATTTTTAGATTTAATAAATAATGTCAGAAAGTGAGCCTGATACCAGGTTCTGGCGACTTTATCAGAAATAGGAAAGAGACAAATAAATTTTTATGTTTGTTTTTAAGACAGGGTCTCTTTGAATAGCCCAGGCTAACTTAGAAACTCACTATGTAAAGCAGGCTGCCCTAGAACTCAAACTCACAAAGATTCACCTGCCTCTGCTTCCTGGCTACTAAGATTAAAGATATACACCACCTTGCCTGGTTCACACCAAGCTTTTCTCTTTTTTCCCAGTTGTCAAGTGTGTCCAGCAAGCACCCTTACCTGTTGAGTCAATGAACCTTTTCCTTTCTTTGTTTTTTCTCCTTTCATTTTAGAACTTCCTATACCTTTTTTCTCTCTACTTTCTGTAGATTTAAGCCTACTGTTTGGGTGCCTCTTCTCCTTGGCTTCACATGGCATATTCCTAACTACTGTTCATGTGCCTCTTCTGTAAAGTCATCTCTTACTTAACCTGCAGTAATCTGTGTTTCACTGACTTCCTAAGTGCTTCAGCGATTTCTTTGTTACTTTTTATCATGCACTGTTTTCATTCTTGGTGGACAAAGGTTATGTCCTTCTTTGCAATTCAAGCCCCTCAAAGAGTTTGTGTCGCTCTCCCAGAAAGATCGTGGACTAGAAGTTTGCAGGTTTCTGTTTTAAGTTTCTAGTTGTCTCGGCATAGAGTGGTGTGACTAGAGGCAAGACTTTTTTTTTAATTTTTTTTAATTTTTTATTTATTTTTTATTTTTTAGAGGCAAGACTTTTATTTCCTCTCCTTAAACTCAGCCTCTGACTTAAACAGAGCCCATATTACAGGATATCAAGTCATGAGTGAGGTAACTGAATTGAATAGTTAATTGAATTAGGTTCCCATCTCTTCTTGCTTATCTTGATTTCCGTGCCTGTATCACAGTGCTACATAGAAATATTAGAAATTGTTGAATATATTGGTAGTCTCTAGTAAGAGGCAAAATAGTGTAGATTTACTAGATTGAAATAAAGATATATGTATGTATGTATATATATAGTGCAGTACAGAATTGTTTATTGATTAATAGTGTTGTATTCAAACTATATTAAAATTCAGATGAATGCATAATTAGAAACACGTGTATTAGACAAGAATATTATCTTAGACTTAATAACAGCAGAAACCATTTATAAAGTCACTTTCTCTTATTATTCAAACAGAAACTGGACTTTGAAAAGGCCAGGGACCTTTTTTGAACCCTAAAGCAGGCCCATTATTTTGGCAGTACATACTGACTTAAAGATTATAATTTTTATTTTTGTTTGAGCATATTTAGACATATTTTTGTGCCTGTGGATAGGAGGATTATGTTCTAAAGAATGTAAGATTGGGAATCCCTAAAATTAGCCTGTGATCTAAAGATTAATTTTTAAAGTTATACTGCATTCCAAGAATATGGATTCCACAAACATTGATAAATGTGATATTTTACTAGTCTGAAGATTTTTACAACAATGAAAGTCCTCAATCACTTGAACGTTTCAACACAGTAAGCAATGTTTAACAATCTGTTTATCTGTGGTTCTGTTTTACTTTGTCTTTTTTGAGTTTTTATTTTTATTTAATTTATGACACATGATTTAAACAGAATATCTAAATCTATGACTATTTTGGGATAGATTTTTGCTTTTCACACTTTCACAATTACGAACAAAATTAATTTCCATATATACCAGGAATGGCACACATTCAAAATAAACAATTACAAAATATTCCTAGATGATAAATAGCTCTAAGCAATAGTGCTATTTGAAATATCTGGCCTACATACTAGGTACTTTTATTGAATCTATATAATGTGTATTTTGAGTTCATCTAGATCAGAGTCCTTGAAATGTGGTTGGCAGAGATGCAATAAAAAAAGAATAAAGTAGGGCTGGAGAGATGGCTCAGAGGTTAAGAGCACTGACTGCTCTTCCAGAGGTCCTGAGTTCAATTCCCAGCAACCACATGGTGGCTCACAGCCATCTATAATGAGATCTGGTGCCCTCTTCTGGCATGCAAAAATACATGGAAGGAATGTTGTATACATAATAAATAAATAAATCTTAAAAAAAAAAAGAATAAAGTACACATCAGATTGGGAAGACTTCATACATACAAAATATGTAAAAATATCTTGGACAAAATTTAAAATTTTCTTTTTAAATGCTGAAATAAAAATATCTTTTATTAAAGATTTTCTTTTTAATTTTTATAATCTTTTAGGTGCTTATATGTTATATCTTACATTTCTTCATGCAGCATTCTTGTACTCTATTTGGAGATGTGTAATAGTTAGAAAGGTAGGACCAAAGTCAAGGCAAAGAAAGCATCCACACTAGATTTGAAAATAAGTGTATAGTGATGATAGTTGATTTGAGACTGAAGTGTCACTAGTTGATTTGAGACTGAAGTGTCACTACATAGGGGTACATGAGGAAAACTCCAACAATTTTAAGTTAAGAAGAGAAGAAATGAATGAGAGAGAGAGAGAGAGAGAGAGAGAGAGAGAGAGAGAGAGAGAGAGAGAATATAACCAAGACAAGGAGAATTGGGAAATCTTGACTCCAAAATGCTGAAAAGTTGGATTCGGATGGAATTTCAGACAGGAAGTAGTTAACATCTTCAATGGCAGCGAGACCATCTGGAAAGAGGAGATCTGAACATAGGCCATTGAACTGGATTAGTGCAGAAACAGTTTCAGGAGACTGTAAGAGGGGTAGATTGCAAGAGATTGTGAAGCAGACTGTGTATAAACTGCTCTTTCCGGATGGAGTCCATGTGTAAAGATAATAATCACTTGATTTCAGCAGACTGTAGAGAAATTTGAATTTATTTGCTCAATGAAAAGATTAGTGAGTAAGAGCACTTGATTGTAAAGGAGGAAAGATAATTTCTATAATAGAAAGCTAAACATTGGATCCCAAACCTGAGTGCATACTGGAGTATCAGGAGCATTCATTACAAGGGCAAATTTCCAGGCAGCATCTCATGGCAAAGGTTACCCTTTTCTGTAGAGGTTTGTCTCTTAGAACAGGCCTCTGAATGGATAGGGGAGAGCCTGAACCATACTCAGTTTGTCCTAAGCAGTTATGTCATATCCACAGGGTCAGATGGTAAGAAAATTAAGAGCTCTGACGAGGACAGTAGTAAAATGACTGTCAGTACAGTATCTAGAATTAATACGATGCTAATGGGATTGCTATAGCTAAGGAAGTGGCTTGTTGGCTTGCAAGCTCAGTAGAAACGAAAGACTGAAAACATTTAAAAGGTAGTGAACTTGGATAAGACAGGGTGGTTTCAGAATTTATGATCTTGAAAGCAAGTAGACCCGAAATGGGGCTGTTTCTGTAGAAGGGTGAAAGAACTGAAACATGCATGCTTCAAGACTTTGCACTTTGATAAACCTAGTGCTTGTTAGTAAGTACTGCTAGAGGACTCAGGACCATGGGGAAGTTTTATACACAGAGGTGTCCATCCTTTTGACATGGTGACAAAATATGATCATGCAAACAAAGTTCATGCTCAAGAGCTGTAAAATTACATTACAAAAATAAATTGCAAAAAAAAAAAACCTCCTAATATTTTTAGTGGCTTTGTGTTAGCTGAATTCATAGCTGCCCTTGGCCCAGGGGGCTATGGGCTGCAGGTTGGATATACCCACAAGACTGGATCACTGTAGAACTACCTAAACGTAAGGTCAGGGTGTGGTATCTGCTTAAGCTTCTAGTCTCTGTGAGCATCCTTGATCCAGTCTGGCTTTCCTGTAAATAGAGTGAATACTAGTCTTTTAAGGATATAGCTTGCCTGCCTCTAACTAATCACAATTGGCTCTAAGGGTTTGTATTAGTCATTACAGATTGATAGATAGATAGATAGATAGATAGATAGATGGATGGATGGATGGATGGATGGATGGATGGATGGATGGATGGATGGATGGATGGATATATACATACCTGGATATATTCTTATACAGCTTATAGTTTTCAATGCTAAAAGGCCAAACCTCCTAACAGCTTTGCAAAGACCCCTACCTTAGCTGTGTTACCTGGTTAATATCAGTATTGAAAGCATGTTTAAAAGACAGATTATGTCTTGAAACTAGGAAGCCAAAGATAAATTGGAGTGACACAATGCCTTCTAAGGAAAACCCCCTCCAATTAGCCTAAGGACTTCCTACCTCTCCAAGGTTCTTTCCTTACCTCTACCATGACTGAGAACAAACATTCACCCCCATGACCCCTGGGTGATTAATAAACCATGGCAAAACTAGGGTCAATGACATAAATACTTAATAATTTTGGTCAGGAAGTAAATTTGAATTTTCTGCCCTAAAACAGTGTTGCAGAATGACTTATAAATTAGCATTTGCTTTTAACACATGATACATGTAAGCTGTCAGAATATTTTGACCTAGAAGGTTTCACAGAAGAGGAAATTACTTATCAACTGTGGCATTAGATGAGGTAAAAAAAAAATGGAGTTGGGGAATTACATTAGAACAGGGTCTCACTTTGTAGCTCAGGCTGGCCTGGAACTCACCAAATAGCTTAGACAGTCTTTAAATCTCCGTATTCCTTCTGCTTCAGCCTCCCAAGCACTGAAAAAACTTAAATGACCAAACTATGTCTAGAGAGCTAAAAAAATCAAATGAATTTAAAAAAAATAACTATGAAACTACCATGAAATAATTGCTTAATAAATGCAGTCATCCAAATGCCTGAGACTATAGGGAATATCTCATTCAAACCGCCACTTAACTTCTAAAGTTTAGTAGGTTAGGGTTAGAGGTTAGGGTTAGGGGTTAAGATTAAGGGTTAAGGTTAAGAGTTAAGGGTTACGGTTAATGGTTAGGGGTTATGGTTAAGGGTTAGGGGTTGGGGTTATTTGAGAAGGAAACTATTTATAGGTTCTTAGATTATTATTATGAAAATGACAACTTAGGAAATATCATTTACCTATCCACAGATGCATGTACATGGCAGAAAATTAATTATATTATTGACTGTTTTTTTAGTTTAGTGCACCTAAAAATAAACAGTTCTTGTTTTGCTAGCCCAGTTTTTCTGTCAGCATATTATAAACTTACACATCTTCTTTTCTTCATAGTGAAGAGCTCAGAAAAGAAGCAAGGCAGCTAAAGCGGGAACTCTTAGCAGCGAAACAGAAAAAGGAGACCTCAGCAAAAGCAGAGAAAGGAAATGAAGGTAAGGGCTTTGACAGGTTACATCATCTTTTAGTGTGTGTGTGTGTGTGTGTGTGTGTGTCACAGATCACCCTCCGGTGACATTCATCAGGAGCTGACACTTTGTTTTGAGGTAGTAAGCTGCAGCTTGCTGGTTGTCTAAGCAAGCTCCAGAGATCCTTGCTGGTTGTCGCTTGGTCTGCAGGTGTGGTCCAGCATGCCCAGCCTTTCCTGTGTTTCTGGAGATCCAAACTCAAGAGTCTATGCTCGCACATCAACACTTTAGAAAATTAGCCATTGCTTTGGCCCTTATACTGTCTCTTGATAACCATGTTTATCGCCTCCCTGCCTCCTTGCTTTTCCCTTCTTCCTTCTCTCCTTCCTCCTGCGTCATGATTGGAGGTTTGGGTTTTTTTTTTCCTACACTTGCCCTGGAAAGCTACCAAATAAAATAAATCTCCACTTAAGGAGATTATTTTTCTGATAAATAAATTTGATGCAAACAGGGCCATAATTATTGCTTTTAAGTAAGCTAAATGAGAATTTACAGAGCACTTAAAACCAGATAAGACAGTGTGGCTGAAATATCACAACTGGATTAAAAGTGCACAGAAACTCTTCATTCTTTTTGTATTGATTGCATGTACTTAAGACATCTAAGTATTTTGGAACTATGCTAGGACCCATACAAACATTTGTGTGTAAGTGTGAATGGCTTAAATACCTATTGGATGCTGTTGTTGTACACACACATGTACACACACAATAAGAGTATTTTAATTTTTAAAAGAAAGTTTGGAAAATTATATATTCTCTAAGTAAGAAAATAAGAAAACTCTTAATTTCATTTACTAGCAGGGAAAACATTTAAACCTCCATTTCCTTATTGTAAATTTAGGGATAAAACACCTTACACACATTCTGGCTTCGTATTATTGAGAAAACTTTTAATAAAATTAAATTGCTGTGTTAAAAATAATAATTTTAAATTTTCAAGAAAAAAAAACATAGCTGTTCCTGCTTTTATTTTGTATCCTGCCTAAGACCTACAAATTGAAAATATGAGTTTTAATACTGTTGGTATCATGAAAAGCCCACAGTCAATATGACCGTTTTAAAACATTATAAAACTCTTTAAACAAACTTCCTTTTTATGTTTGTCAGTCATAGTTTTATAAGGTACTCTGTTTGAAAGTGTGAACGTATGTACCTTTTTAAGTGTCCAATGACTTAATGTCCTGGAGGCAGACTCTTCATACATCCTTTAGGATGTAGGGTATGGAAGTTGAATTAAAACACACTTGGGAAGAAACGTGAAAGACCAAGAAAGCCTTGCGTCCTAATGCTTGTGCGTTAAAATGCTAGTTTGAGTCTTGCATGAATGGACATCCCCTATTCAACCAGGTATTCTCATTGGTGTGGTGTTTCCTGTGGGGTACGGCCATCTTAGGAAACAGCTTAGGCTTTAATTAGTATTTCTATGAGTTTTATCTCTATCCAGTTCTCCTGGACCAGATTCATATTCATAACTGATGACTTTACCCTAGTCATTTTAAATCTGTTCTATCACACTAGGCAAGTTACTTTGAAATCTGACCTCATGCTAGTCTTCCGTTATAGAGAAAAATAAATGTTGCCATCCCTTGAGCCATACAATATTATCAGTTAATAGACATAAGTACACTTAAGAAAAACACATAATTTTGCCACTTCTATTTACTTTTCATTTTTATTACTTCCATGTATGTGCACATGTATGCATATGGGTACAAACATACCACAGAACGTGCATGTTGGTCAGAGGAGAGCTTGCAGGAATAGTTCCTTCTCTTGGTTGATTACAGAATCTGCAGTAGATTCTGAGAGTAAACACCCCAATTTAGGTAAACAAGGAACACAGTGTTTGGCTTAGATACTAGCAATGTCAAAACAGATTTACTGCAGGACATTCTAGTTTACAGCCTTTGGGTCTTGTAAATCCCACTATAAATCATCCTGGCTTGTGCATGGGATTGCTGTGGGAGGTAATACATTTAAAATAAGATCGATAATTAATTGGTGATAAAGTTGACTTCTTGTGTTTTTTTTGAGTTCTTTAATAAAATAGATAATCCTCATTAAATTATGTCTAAATCCTTTCTGAGTTTTCTAAGTTTGCCTTCTTAGAACTAGTGAAAACTGAATGTAGTCACATAGAGGTACAGGTTTGACCCTATCTTCAATCAGCTTTAAGGAGATACGGTGTCAGCGCCTTCTCGACATTCTGAGCAGATGATCCTCACTCTGTGATTCTTGCCAGAAGGGGAACCTGAGCTTATAAATCAAGGAAGAATCTCCAAGCCTCTTAAGGAAACACACCTCCAAGGTGCAGAGAACCTCTCGAGCACATGGCCATTTCAAGTTGCTTTTTACTGTCTCTTAGTACTTAATTAATCAGACAGGGCTCCCAGGCTTGACTATGTTGTGACAGTATATAGTATTTAACTACTTCCCATCTATCCAACATATAAAGTTAAACTAGCTCAATCTTGGGGACTGGAGAAATGGTTCAATGTTAAAGCACTGGCAACTCTTCCAAAGGTCCTGAGTTCAATTCCCAGCAACCACATGATGGCTCACAGCCATCTGTAATGAGATCTGGTGCCCTCTTCTGGCCTGTAGGCAGAACATTGTGTCCATAATAAATAAATAAATCTAAAAAAATCTTGCTTTTTTGAGAAACAAAAGTACACATGGAATCTTTGCTCCCTGATAACCTAACAACATACATGGTGAGTTCCCATTGAACACACTGGCCCTTTCCCTAGCTCTTAACTTTCTCCAGGAACTACTGAGTCACTTCCCCCAACCCCTTAGAGACCAAAGTTCCAGAATTTACTTTCTTCCATAGTTGCCTCCTGATGTAGGTGTTAATTTTAACTTTACTTGAATGAAAGGTGAAGTATATTTGTGTTTGATTCATAGATACCCTTTCAGGCCAGCCGTCATTCCGCTTCTTCTCACTTACAGTTCAAAACCGTTTAAAAAGTAACGAAGATGAGGGCAGTTACATCTAACAGGGTGAATGCATGTGCCTTAGTTAGGGTTCTGATGCTGTGATAAAACTCCACAACCAAATGCAACTTTGAAAGGAAAGGGTTTATGTCATCTTACACTTCCACATCACAGCCATTGTCACTGACATGATGCAACTGACAGGGCAGGAAACTGGAGCAGAAGCCACGGAAGAACACTACTTACTGCCTTGCTCCCCGTGATTTTCCCACCCTGCTTCCTTGTGTCGCTTAGAAGAACCACCAGCCCCTCAGTGGCACCAACCACAGTGAGCTAGGCCTTCCCACATCCATCATTTACCAAGAAAATGCCCCACAGACTTTCCCATAGGCCAGTCAGGTGGGGGCATTTTCTCAGCTGAAGTTTCCTCTTCTAAGAGAATTCTAGCTTGTGTCAAGTTGACATAACTAGCTAACATAGTATGTGGTGTATATCTCAATTATTTTTTACATAGTAAATTAGCAAAAAGAAAGTCAGAGAAGGGACTACTCTGGATCTTTCTAGCTCACTACTTTGTGTTTGTTTTTGTTTTTAATTCTGTTACTAAAGCCATACTGCAAATATGTAGTATGCTTCTAGCACATGGGAAGAAGTAATATGTTCAGTAAAACTCTTTAGCAGATGCCAAGATATATGCCAGTGGTTATATAAAGAATTGAATTATTTGGTAGCAAAGATGAGGACCCTGTGTGAGTTCATGGTTCTTGGGGACCATCATGTCACATGGCAAATCTCTGGTTGCAAACCTCTTCCTAATATTCCTAGAATGAATGAATACTTTTCATTTGGATCTTACAAGTTAGGTGGTAGCTTTTTTTAATGAAAAGTCTGGAGAGGAAATGAATTACAAGTATGTAAGTGAACAGAAAAAGAAAGTATCATGACAAGAGTAGTGCATCGTAGTGGTAATGCCAGCTTCATAATGAGACCCTGTTTCAAAAAAATAAGTAAATGAATCAAGATTAAGTAACGTATCCTTTAGAAAATACTGGAATTGTGAAAGAGCACAAAGATAGAGAAGATCGCCTATATAATCCTGTTGACCAGCACAACTGTGGTTAATATGTAGTACATGTTTGCCCAAATTTTGTCTTGATGATAGAAACATACCTCGGCCCTAGTAATGTGATTTTCTTAGATTCTGTAACATGCTTTTTGAAAATCTTTTTTATTGAAACTGACCAACAACTTTTAAGTGATAAGTTTGCTTTAGAAATATTTATTCTCAGTTCTTTTAGCCAACATAAAGCATTGAGCATGGTGTATATAGAAAGCGTATGAATAAAGGGGAAAAAAAAACTCCTCGTGATGCTCAGCTCTGGGTGTAAGATATGTGCAGTGTTGACAACTAAGGACTATGTTCTTGAGAACTAAATTGTCTCTATTTCCCACTCAAAAGATGAAAAAGCTTACTTTTAATCTCTCCCTAATTGATTTTTCAAATAGCTTCTAATAATGCAGCAAGGAAACAGTAGAGTTGGGGTAGCTATTTGGATTCTAAATTGAAATAATTATAGTTTTTTTCCAGTTAAAAAGTAATAGAGATGGTGGGTGTACGTTTGTGTACTTGATTGTTTTGTTTTCGTATTTAGATTCTCTCAGGAAAAAATAATATCATTAAGTTTGATTATAAATAGTGTTCCCATTTGGAAATGGAGTTTTTGACTTTTTCAGACTGATGTCAAGATCTTATTTTACATAAGATGTTTTTCTTTTATGCAACAGTTTTGTGAAATTTTTTGCCATGAGTGACAAGTGCACACAGTAGCTCATGAGTGCTGAGCACCTTCAACACCCTGCGTGCTCAGTCACATTGGGAGAAGAGTCTCCCCAGCTCTGTGGTGTGACCTGCACCCCTGTTATCTGAGAATGGATGCGGGGCAGCTTGATCTGCACTATGTCAGCTGGCTTTCTTACACAATGCAGTATGCTGATAATTTTAAATAGTTCCATTTTCAGAATTCTTCACAAAAACTCCTGGCAGGTGTTGTAATTGCAGCTCTTGTCTCAGTATTATTTTCCTTAAAAATCAGGTAATCACTAAATTGTTTTATTGGTTACCTAAGACCATTTGAAGTGTCAGAATAGACAAAAAGAGTGATGAAGTTCTCAAAACTAACATCCAGATACTAAGAAATCATTTACAAATGACTTTGGTGACACAAGAGCATTGTACACTGTTGTTTGTTTACTGTTTTTAGAAAGTAGCATAGCAGGGTGGAAGCCTACTTCAGACTAAGCTGTTGAACACTTAAAGTGACTCTGAGGTAACCTCAAGGAATGAATTAGGTACCAGAAACTGCTCTCGAGTGTGCTCTGGTTGTATTACATTACATGTCTGTAATCACCTGACAGGATCATCAGCTAGACTTCCCCATTTATGTGCAGAAAGACACAGGCCAGTCATTGACAGAGTTCAGTGAACACCACGCAGCAGGGTCAGAAAATTAACCCCAGTGCCCTGGCCCCCAGACCAGTGCTGTTTCCACTACTCATGGTTTCAGTGTGAGCCAACATTTAGAAAATTTGTTAAAATTTTATTTATTAATACTTCTCTGTGATTTTGAATAATTGCTTCCAAATCCCTTTCAGCAAACTAAGAGTTCTCTAACACATTACTATTATAAATATGCACCTTTCTAGAGATTAAACATATAATTCTAAAATGAATGGCAAAAAATAACATGGAAAATATCAACTTCTGGAAACATGGCCAACTAGAAGTCTCAACTGAACTTCCCATGAAAGACAACTAAAAACCATGGACAGAATGTTAGAGCAATTTCTCATATGCTCCTATGACTTGCAAAAGGTCAATAATAGTCAAACCAGAGGGAAAGTAAGGTAGGAACTGAGAGAAACATGTGAAGCACTTAGTCTAGCTTAGCCCAAAGGACATTTACTGAACTGGTGAATTGAATTGAACGTTGACTTCGGAAGTCTCACAATATTCTCATAAGAGAATACAAGACCTAAGGTCTTCTGAAGGCAGGAAGGATCTAACAAAATACTGGCCAAAGACTTCATCATATATAGCCGAGAGAATAAAAATAAAATTGGGTACCTCGTGCTCAAGAGAGAGAGAGAGAGACAGAGAGAGAGAGACAGAGAGAGAGACAGAGAGAGAGGAAGAAGAAGAAGAAGAAGAAGAAGAAGAAGAAGAAGAAGAAGAAGAAGAAGAAGAAGAAGAAGAAGAAGAAGGAAAGAAGAGAGAAGAGAGAGAAAGAGAGATACACAATTCTATCACCCTGACTGAAAGCTAGCAGAAAAAACATACATCAGGCTCAGATGCACACAAACTCGGATGTTATTCAGGCAGTAAGTGTTAAGTATAGCTAACCTACTTCTAAAATGATTTGAAAATATAAAGAACAAGCCACCTTAAAAGAGAAGAGAGTACCTGAAAATGAAAAGTATATAATAGCTAACATTAAAAAATCAGCAGGTTTGATAGTAAATTAAACACCATTATAAAGAATGATAGTATATTGAAAGATACTATTGAAAAATAATATTTAAAAAATATAGTGCTCATTAAAAATTGATAAAAAAGAAAAATAATATTTATAGAACTCAGCGCTAAAAGAAAGAATATACTTGGAGAATGAAGAGCTACTAAGTGTCTACTCAAATTCAGATCAAAGGAAAGGTCTGAAGAGGTGGTGAGTGAGAGTTCTCTTTAGCTAATGAAAGAGGTCATTGATGTGGGAGTGTCATATATCAATCTGTTGATTTCATTGGTTAAGTAATAAACACACTGCTTGGCCTCATAGGTTAAAGCATAGATGGGAGGAGAAAACAGAATAGAATTCTGGGCGGAAGAGGAAGTGAGGTCAGACTCTGCTCTGCTTCCTGAGAGACGCCATGCTCCGATCTCCCGGGCAGATGCATGCAATGAAGCTCCTCTCAGCTCCGAACCCAGAATGGACATAGGCTAGAATCTTCCCGGTAAGCGCACCTTGGGGTGCTTACACACATCATTAGAAATGGGCTAGTCCAGGTGCGAGAATTAGCCTGTAAGGGCTAGAGTTCATGGGCCAAGCAGTTCTTAAATGAATACAGTTTGTGTGTTGTTATTTCGGGCATGAGCTAGCCAAGCGGCCGGGGTGTTGGGGACGCAGCCCCGCCGCTCCTATTTCAACAGGTCATGTCACAAGGTTAAAGATGTCTCAGGAGCCTAAAAAGAATTTTAAAAAACTAAACCTAGGTTCATAATATGTTCAATATCAAGATTCATTAAAAGCATCTAGAGAGAACAATGTTATCACCTTTAGAAAAGGAAGCACTGCTTCCTCAGTACGTGAAGGGATAGAGCACAGCATCGTGTCCAGTACATTAAAGGATGGTGTCCTTCAAGAACACGGAAGCTGAGAGACCTTGCTCCCTGCAGACCAGCATGGAAGGAAATGCTTAACTGCACACTCCCGGCATCAGTATCTCATTCCTCTTGGTTTGAACTATGTGACTTGGGGCTGAGAGATTAGTTGTGTGATGTTCATTTCGACTTTCATGTTCCTCCATTTTCTATAAGCTTCTCCATCTAGATTTGGACTGGGAGACTGACTAGGGCACTACAGTCTTGACAGTCACTGGGGTGTTTCCTTGTCAGTTTAGGGTACTGGTTCTCAACTTGTGGGCCACCACCTTTTGGGGGTTAGATTCAGATATTTATATTACAGTTTATAACGGTAGCAAATTGCAGTTATGAAGTAGCAATGGAATAATTGTATGGTTGGGGTCAATACAGCATGAGGAACTTTATTAAATGGTTGCAGCATTAGGAAGGTTGAGAACCAGTGATTCAGGGAATTGTCTCCACTGTCCCTTGTTTTGTTTTAGTGTGTGTGTGTGTGTGTGTGTGTGTGTTTGGTGAGTCCATGCCTGCCTTTGTGTGCACTTGTAGAGGCCAGAAGTTGACATGAGCTGTTCTCTTGCTCTCCACCTCAGTAAAAGCTCACAAGTTCAGCCTGTGTCTATCACCTCAGCACTGGGGCCCACTTGGATTTCTGCCTGAGTGCTGGGATCTGAACTTAGGTCCTCATGCTTGCCTGGCAAGGTTACAGCGTCACCTCCCAGCCATAGTGTCTATTCACTTCTGTGTCTTATATTTCTTTCAACTGCTTCCAGAAAAGTGAATTCCAACTGTTTTCTGTTAATAAATGGAAGCCCTTCAGTCTGATACAGTGCTTAGTTTTATATGTCAACTTGAACAGGCTACCAATATTCTGGAAGTGCATGTGAAGGCATTGGGGATAGAAGTCACTTGTGAATTAGCCTGAGTAAAGCAGGTCGCCCTCCCAAGTGTTGACCTTTATCCAGACAGTTGAAAGTCTGGTAGCTTAATGAGTCTAACCATCCAGAGGGTAAGCAGTTCTCCTGGGTGACTACCTGGAGCTGGGCATGGGTCTTTTCCTGCCTTCAGATTTACACGGAAGCATTGGCTTTTCTTCAGCCTCAATCCTTTGGCTTTCAGTCTGGAACCAAAGTGTGATCAGTACTCCTGGGGTTTGGAGGGGTCTCAGCCCTTTGGACTCTGAATGTAATGCTATCCTTAGCTGTACAATTTAAAATATTATTATAGCCATGAAAGATAAATGTCTTATATATTTCTGTATTTGCATGTGCACTCATGTGTTCTTGCTATATCAAATTAACAGATAGGTCTTGTTGCTTCATTTTGTCATTTGGGCTCAATAAATTTATTATTACAAATATTGACCAGAATAAAATTAGAAATCTAGACCAGTCTCTTAGAATTAAACAGAGTGTATCTCTAATTTTTAAAGTGTGTGTTAGTTCAAGGCTGGATCTTTTTAACCAAATTATCATTGCATAGACTTACCTACCCCATAATACAGAGATTTTAATGAGGTCGCTTATTTATAGATAATTCCACAAACCACATTTCTACCTCTGAGTTTGGCTTTACATCTTCACATCTTTCCAGATGATTGTTCAAACTAATCATGATCAGATTAAGTGTATCATAACAGTCTCCCGGGGGCTCTGAAGAGATGGCCTAGCAGTTAAGAACTGTCACAGAAGACCCAGATTCAGTTCCCAGCACTCATGTGGCAGCTTGCATCTATCTGTAACTCCCCTGTTCCAGAGGATGAATCCACTGCCTCTTGGCTTTTGTGGGCAATGTGCACACATGTTGCACATGCATACATACAGGCAAACTCAGGCATATAAAATAAAAATCAACAATATTTGAGGGGTGGGTGGAGTTGCATGGAGCCAGGCTTTCAGGAAGAGGTGTGTTTACCATAACTGTAATACCAATTTGTATGGTTATTGAAAAGATTAAATCTGAGATGTTAACAAAATTCCTTCATGTGTTCTCATCCCGACCCCTCTAAAATATTTACATATTCTTCAAGATCTACAATAATGTAGACTAAAGACCCTTTTTCCATTTCTTCACTATACAAATTCAATATTCTCACTAAACCATTGTTGATGAATCCTTGACAGAATGCACTGTTTCTTATTTGTGTCAGGTTTCTCTTACAGTTCTATTGACCAAAATATGTTCCACCATTTTTGCCTATGAAATGTTTGTTCTTCATGGCTTACCTCAAACACTTGGCATGAGTATATCTCACATTTATTGCTGATCTAGTAAACCAAATATAGTCATTTATTAGAAATAATGGATAAAAATTTAATTTCTAATCATAAAAAAATCATTTACATCAGGCTTGCTCTTTTTGTTTCACTCATTAGAAATCTCCATTTGATTTTCCAATCCATGTTTAGTCTTTTCTACAGTCTAATCATTTTTCCAGGATAATTTATAAAACAAACATACTGTTGAAGTGTCTGTCCTCTAGGGCTTACATTCCAGTAGAACACTGAGTGAATATGGACTGTCAGTAAAGAAATAAATACACAGGAAAATGACAGGTAATGGCAATTCTAGCTTTAGTTATCAGGAAAATAGCTCTCAAAACTTCTGTGTTGTAAGGGAAATTACTGGGTTACAGATTGCTATAAACGGAAAGAAAAAGCAGAACTTACTTCAGATTTACCTTCAAAGAATGCCTTTCTCATTTACTGTCCTAGCTTTTAAGTCTCGGAACTGGACTTAGTCATGTTTTTATATTATGAACTCTTGGTCTCCTTTGGTTTCTCTAAAAACAAGATAAATCCCTGGAAACTATTCCTAAAGAAAGGGATGCGTAGCTATAGAATAGCAGTGTTTATTGAATTTATTCTCATAGGTACATAGATTAGAAATATAGTTCCTTCTATTATTGTTGCAAGTTTATAATAACAATATGAATGTGCGTATATAATCACAAACATATGTTACTAAGTCAGATTGAACAAGAACTGTAATTTTTAAATTCAGCTTTTAGTTGAGGTGATATGTGGCTTGTGATTTAATGGAAAAGTTTAATTTTTTTAGTCCGGTAATAGAAAGATGACAATAGTTTCAGAATGTTTACCTCATTTTGTCATTCTGGCCAGTGTTTACCAAATAAGGACAATCAAAAGGCTCACTTATTGCCATCATTGGTGTTCACATAGGTTACATGTATTCTGCGTTATAAAATTCCCACAGCTGAAGAAATTCCAGCAGAGACTGTCATGTTTACAGAGTTCACCATGCACATTGCCTGTTTTCAGAGTCCTTGCATCCCTGGTGCAGACCCTGTCCCTCATCTTTACCCCGTGAGCATGCTGTCTAGCGTGTTCCCCTTGATTTGCTCCTGGACCCCAGGGCTTCTGCTCCCCACACAGTTCTCCAGCATGCCCGTTGTCTTCAGATAAGGTGACACTAATTCTTTTCAATAGTAGCCACCACATCCCTTCCCACAGACTTCAGGAACTTTCTCTTGTGTTCTTGTGTGAAAGGCTTTTCTCTTGTCTCTCACCCCATCATTCCTTCCATTCCCTCACAGATAATTTTCAAACCTCCTTTCTTTTCTGTGCTTTCTCCTAAATCTGATTTCTGCCATCACCTGCTTGTGAAAAGAGTAGTTATAACTCCTTGTTTAAGTTCCCAGGTGTGTCCTGAGATCTACATTGTCATTTCTCTGGTGTCCTGAGATAGGTTATAAAAGGCAGTGGCACCCACGGCCACTTGTCAGTCCTCATTTGGACTGTTGGAGAAAACGCCTTTTCAAGAGCTCTGCTTGCTTGTGTTTTGGGAATAAGTGGACACAAACTGAGTGCAAACACTTATGGTGCATACCTGCCTCTTCTTGCTCTTGCTAAAGGACACCTAGAAAAGAAGCCAGGAAACTGTAGGTTTGGTTGGTTGTAAAGGAGTGAGGTGAGGCGTGGAGAAAGTGCCGGGAGGCAGCAGTACCTCCCGGGGTCTATCTTTTGGAGGAGTTTCACTTGGGAAATGTATTCATGGTCTAATTTTTTTGTAAAACATTAAATCAGTAAGCACAAGCAGGAAAAAACTGAAACAATAAAAGTAAAAATAAGCCTCATTCTCCTTGAGATGAGTGACATCACACTGTGGAGAGTTAGCAGCAAACTAATTCAAGCCTAATTAGAAGCTACCTTGTATTTTTCAAATTTTCCATTAAACATACTATGATGAAATAGCAAATCAAGATGATTGTAATGGTTTTTATGTAAAAGAAAAATAGTAAAAATGTGTCAGAGTATTAAAATTGGTGAATTGGATACCAAATTATTTTAAGGGTTTTAAAGTTTATTCAAATTAATAGCCATCATTTTTTCTTTCGTTTTCCTTTTTATAATGAAATGGGGTAAACATACGAAAGCATATAGGGACTTTGCATTTTTAACCAAACTTACCTTAAAATATTTTATATTTGTTTTGGACTGTAATATAATTGAGCATGAATATGGTATAATCCACTGTTTATTCTCTAATTTTCTCCCTTCCACAAAATGCGCTCCCTATCAGAAGGGAGTGTGATTTCTTTGTGTGTGTGTTTTAAACCTTGTAGCGTGTGATCCACGCGGTCATCAGAGTGATGCTCCCACCCTGTGCTGCATCGTGTCATATCAAGCACTTGGTTTCCGTTGTGTGCTTTCCTTTAGCGTTACACCTCACCATCTGTCTGCCTTCAGGCTCAGCACACTCCTTCATCGTGCGTGAGTGTGCATGTTTCCTAGTTCAGGCATGTAACAGCTCTCACACATGTCCCCTGGGCAGTAAACAAATCCTGGAGTAAAATTCTCCAGGATTTGTCTTGGGTGACTTGTAGAATTATCAGGAGGGGAAATTAGTAACACTGGCCACCAACGTTTTAGCTTCATCTTTTGTTTTTCTAATGGGCTTTGCCGTTGTCTTTGTTTTCCTAGCTGGGATCTAACCCATGAGAATGCCAAATATGTCTCTATGGGAGCCTTTAAGATTATGTGTCTCATGTCTCCTCGGACTTTCACCATTAGTTCTAGTATTTCTCTAGAATACTTAGTTTTTCTCCCACTGGACAAACAGCTCTCCTTCTTTCCTGGGCAACTCACTGGGTCAGGTAAACTCCCGGAACCTGAGCCCGTGCACTCCAGACTGTGGGTCAGCTCTCTTGGTCGGGGAGCTCAGCTCCGCCCTATGTTCTTTTGACCTACTCCTGATATGATAGTGTTGTAAGTACTTGGTGCTCCTTAACCAGCTATTCGAGTTGTGAATTGCTCTTTGCCTTCCTAAGGACTGAAATCATCTTGTTTTCTAAGGAGCTGTGCTTACCACCATGAAATGATGTTTAGCAATCAAGGTCTGGTCACTGGGTGCTCATGGAATTTGCTGCTAGTTTACAGTGTAAGGAGAGGCGCTCATAGTCTTAACTACAGCCCTACTTTGCAGGGCATGTTCTGGTCTCCCTGTTTCTTCTAATTTGATTAGAAGTAAGGATCTTCAGTTCTTTGCTTTCTTTTTTATCATAAGAGAAAAAAGTTACTTTTTCTCTTAGTATCACAGTATAATTATACTTCTCTTCATTTTTATTTTATGATCATATATGTATAAAAACAAAGAAATAAAGGGTTCTTATACTTTTAATGAGGTTGGTAATTACATAACTAAGTGTTTATGAGGCATATTTGCCTCCCTGCCACACTATCGGGAGTGTGTTTTCCCAGTATACCGCTATCACAGACATCTAGATTTGGGCTCCCTTACTCTGATTTTGTGGCTTGGAAATCTGTAGTATGCCATTTCTGAGCCTAGTTTCCTTGCCTGAAAGTAGTAATGTATAAATAATTTTATTGCAGTCTATTAAATTGTGTGTGCGTGTGTGTGTATCACCACTAATTACTAATTTGTTAGCATAACGGTCAGAAAATTATAACTGTTATATAAATATCAAAACACTTAATGCATATGTAGACAAATAATTCATTAATAATTTGTTGGTATGTGGAATATATTGTTTGAGATTAAAGCACTTTTTTTCTTCATTTTTGTTGCAGTTGGTTTTTATGTGGTATTGAGCATCAGACCCAAGGCTGGTATATGCTAGGCAAGTGCTCTACCATTAATCCACACCCTTATCCTGAAGCACTTTCAAGGATAAGAAATGGTGTATTTTATGCTAGTAAAACTTTGCCATAAATCCTTTTTAAACAAATGAGTGGTGTGAAAACATTTAAGACGCATATATAATATATATTTTATATAATACATTTAAAACATATAAATCCATAAATTAGGATTCATGCTTTGTATAACAAAGGCATGATGAATACATGTGTTATTTGCTGGCAGAATGTGCTTGGTTAGCCTGTTTTTAGCTTCATACTTGCAACACGTAATGAAAACATTGGCTCTCCACAGCCCACCAAATATTTGTTTTGCTGCTACTTACTCATTACTGTAGACTAAATAATTTTTCTTGCCTTCAGCAGTATAAATATGGTTTTAGTCCAGACTTTGGTCACTTCAGGCTTAATTTTACGTCTGTTCATGCAATGCCCCATGTGTGTCTCATAATAAAATTGTAAATATTTTATCTTCCATTGAACAATGGGTGAGTCATTGGGCTCAGGTATACAGAAATAATTCTAGAAGAAAAGGGTAATGGTATCTGCTGAAATGAAGCAGGGGGAGGGGAGGCTCCAGGCACAGAATGTAGAGCTACACTCTTCCAAAGGGAAAAGCAGATCCTGAAACTCTTCAATGTTTAAAACAGGCTATCATGTATGCCTTTCAGTACAAACTGGTGATAGCTGTGGTAAAATGTCCCATCAGTATGGTGATACTGCTTGTTTAAAAAAAAAAAAAGAAAAGGAAGAAAAAGACAGAGACAAAGGGGAAGGTGTAAAATTAATGAATAAAACAGCCGTCACCCACATCATGTCTATGTATATCTCTTACTAAGGAAAAAATCCTGTTTATAAAAATTTTGTTGTTGTTTTCATTTTAATATTATAAAGGAATTGATGTCAGAAATCCTAACAGAGAAAAGCGTTGGTAATTAACATTTACAGAGTGGCAGGCTGCTTGTCATTATGATATGCCGTGAAGGAAGCGTATTTCAAAGTCAAGAGTCTGTACGTAGGTCTGCCTCGATTACTTATCCTCCTGTACTAACCCTGTTACCACTTCTTATCTTTCCCTCTACCCTCTGGAACCCTTCATCCTGTGTTTACTGATGGCCAGTTTCCTCTCCTAGTCCTAAACATCTGCTCAGCTCTCCATGGCTTTCTTTGGCATATAATTGTTCAGAACATGATCTGAGCTGCACATGATCTAGACCGTCCCTGGGGAAGAGTAGAATTTCCTAACTGTAAACAACTGGAAGAAAACTACTGTTGCAGTTGCTACCAACTCACCTGAACCCATGCTGTACTGCCAGCTTGTGGTGCCACAGCTTGTGCTGCTGGGCCAGTTCTTCTAGCGGTGTCTTGCATCCGCCCATCACCTACTTGCAGATGGCATTGTAGCAGTTCTTTCTCTAATCAATCTCCTTTGAAATCTATTAGACCCTATGAACGCTTTCAAAAAACAAACAAACAAACCTAAGCGGGTTTCATAGAAAACCAAAGTCCCTCCACGTGTCTAAGCACTCCAGGTATTTCTGCACCCTCGGCTCCTGCCTTACCGTTCTACCCTCATTTCCTTGTGCTTCTCTCTCACACTGTGTTCTAGGCTCAGCAGCCTCTTGGATCAGAACCGCAGGGAAGGCTCATTTCCTTCCCTGCTCACATCAGCCCTAGACTCCCGTGCCCTTCCTGGCCGGCCTCAGTTCCCCATGGCATCCTCCCTGTGTTACTTATCTCTCACTCATGTGATATGCATCACATGTTGTTCCTTCCCTCGGGAATTTTTTTGTCTGTGTTCTTCATTGTTTTCTGCATGTCTATAACAATATCTTACCTTTTCTTAAAAAATTTTGGAAAGTAAGCTGCATAAATGAGTATTGACCTAGAGTGACTCTGAGCAGTAGTGATGTCACTTAGAATTCAAACATTACGTAGTATTCCATTGCCAAAAAAAAAAAATCAGAATTTGGTAGTGAAAGAGAAGATAGAAGAATCATTACTTAGGCAGTCCACCGTGTTTAGCACATGCTCATACTTGAGAAAAACTTGATACATGTTTTTCTTTGTTCCCTCCCTTCATTTATCTATGACGAGAACCATGGGAAGATGGAACAACTGGTATTCACATAAAGCAACTGTGATCAGGGAAGTCTGTTAATGTTTTTCCCCACAGTGTCACCCTGTGGCTGATAGGACATACGTTGCCCAAGAATATATACAACTATAAAGCAAAATCCTGTGCAATAATATTTTGTAAAATATGATATAATCCTTGTAAGTCAAGAAACTAGCCCTTTCCCCCAGAAAAATGCCTATCCTATGTCTATAACTTGAAAAGAAATGGACTGTACTGGGGATTTTAGGGTTTTTTTCTGTATTGTGAATTAAATTCTTGTATAATAACTGAGAGGTTGGTCTTACTTACTAGCAGTGTATACTTTTTGCACAATGAAATGGAGGCTGTGTTCCTTCATGGCCAGCTGCCTCCATATTTCACTCCCATCATCCCCTTCTCAGCCAGCAATTACTGCCTTCAGCACCCATTCAGGTACAAGGCCCAGCCAAATACTCAAAATCAAATGTAATGAAGACTGTCAGTAAGATCATAAATTAACTGATTAATCTAAAAACACTGTGTTACTTTTTTTTTTTTTTTTTTTTTTTTTTGGTTAGCTTATAGAAAGACGAGATACCTGTAAACTCTCTCACTGAGAAGTTATTCCTAGTGATTACAGCATGCTGGACTCCAGTACAGCCACTATGTCTGTCACTGATGATGATGTGAGTCACTGAATTCCCCGTTTGATGCTTCAGAATGCATTCTGGGTTTCTAAGACTCCTGTCTCTGTCAGGGACCTGCTGATCATTACACAGATGCTTCATTCACAAAGCCTGTGGAGACCGGTGATGGCCCTCAGACTTAGTGTTCAGTGAAGAAAGCACAGTGGGCACCCTCTTGTGTGAACACGAAGTCGGACGTTGAAAGAGATGAAAGTGATGGGCTTTTGCTCTGTGGCTGAACCAAGACATCTGTGTTGAGAAAGAGGTCTATTGAAACTGTTTCGCCTCGCCCTTAGTTTAGCCTGGTAAAACTGTCTCAGGTTTTACTTCTTTTCTGCAATTAGGCAAGCAATTTGATTTCCATCTGCTTTTTATATTTGCAGCGTAAGTTGAATGTGGTTTTTGATTGGCATAGTAAGTAGTCAGGCCTGTCACAGACTAGGACTTACTATTTTTGTGTTCAGTTTTTGTCTGCTGTTGCTTAATCTGCCTGAAGCAAAAAGATCTTAAATCAACTAGAGTTCATCTGAGCTGCGGGCACACACTTTTAGGCGACCGTTTCATTCCTCGAGACACGTGGTTCATGCGAGTATTTGAGTAACTTCTTGTACACATTGGCCATTTATTTGACATTCTTTGATTCTTCGTTTTTTAAAACTTAGAAACATTTCTTGTATCAGCAGCCTGTGATAGTCTGTTCCACCCTGGTTTCCACATATCGTCTTACTGCTGCTTCCTAAAAAGGAAGCGTTCCCTCCAGCCAGCCTGTTCCACCTTGTTTCTCATCAGTAGGTTTGGCACCAGGCCAAGTTCTGTCAACACTATTCCATCAGATAAATAACTGTTGGTAACACAGAGGATGAGGTTGGTGCACTGTGCACCGACACCAACGAGCAGCCTTAACAGCATTCCCGCTACGTCTGCTTAGCCTGCATTCATTGCTCGGCTGGAAGTCTAGTGTAATTTATCTGTACCTTGGTGCTGAGGGTCAATCCTTGCCCTTGCAAGTATGAGCATCTCTCTGATAACAGTTGAGTCATTTGAATAAAAATGCATTCTCCTCTCCTGCTGTGTGTTAACAAAACTGTTAATCGGCTTTTGTTTGTGCTCTTTAAGCTATAAAGCCTAATCTGAACACAGCAGTTTATCTGCAATCTTATCATCTGTGCTAGTTCACTGTTATTAATAGAACCAGCTCATCTTCATGATCAGAAAACGCTCCATATAGCTGAATCCCAGCTCACCAGTGATCTTCCAGAAAGCACAGAATACCCTCCGGCTCTCCTCTGTAGACAGAAATTTGGTGTTATATATAATGTCATCATTGTTGTTGAATTCAAGGATCTCCATTCTGAGCATCAAATCACCAAAGAATCGCCTGTGTTACGTGATCAGTTTAGTTACGTCTAATCAGCAAAGCTTGAGTAAAAATTTTTCAATCTTTGAATCACCTGCTTTTGCTATGGTTCTCATCAGTTCTGCCAAGTACTCCTAGGTACTCAGTTTCCAGACAGATGCGTTATTTTAAGGACTTGTATTAACACAGTGTAGATTACAGGGTAGAAAAAGGTTGTTTAATTATAGGCAGTAATTCACTGGTGGAACATAAAAACAATAGTTTGTCTCAATCAGATTTTGTTGTTTTTATTGTTGTTGTTACTATTATTCAATGGGAAGGCATAGGCCAGAAAATGCTAGTGTATGTCATACAGGGTAAGGGTAAATACTGTTTGTGAATTTTCAAATTTTTTATTGTTAAACAATATGAAGCTGATGTTTTTGTTGATAGAAAATACTTTGTAATTTTACAGCCTTAATCTTATTATGCTAGTTTTATATATAAACACTAAATGTATAAAAATGTATCTGCCACATGTATCCAGTCAAAAGAATTCAGCCGCCACAGACTTAGAATAAGTATGTAATAGCACTGTGGTCCGCCCAAAAAATTCCACAGTCATCACTGCACAGTGTTCATTCTTAGTGATCAGTGTTCTGAGTGCTGAGATTTGTTGTGCATATGTACCAGAGGCATGCAGATCAGCAGGAGTGAGGTTGAGAAGTATCCACTGGGCTAGGTGGATGAATATGAGGTTAGCAGCAATCCAAAAGACTTAATTCCATAGACAAAATAAGACATGTTAATCAAAAATTGTCAGTAAGTAGATAGTTCTCTTGAAATGGGTTCAGAAAATAATTTTCAACTTTAATTTGGTTATCAGTGAAATTTTGTTAGGGAAGACTTAAGTATCTTACTTGACTGCAGAATTTTGGGATGTCCTGAGATTATATATATATATATGTGTATATATATATATATTTATATTTTTCATTGCATACTTTCCGTATAAGTTCCTAGCCAGAGTCTTAGGTCCTGCCATTACCATTTTAGCCACTGTGTCTGCCGGGCTATTTTAACAACCTGCTAACAGGCTGCCAACAGATTGCTGTTGCTAATCTCAGAACCTGCCAGCGCATTCTGTGTGTGGCTTTCACTAAAAAACAAACTTGATCATGTGTCAGTCCCTTTCATAAAGTTCTTTAATGGTGTCTCATTTCCTAGTGGGCGAAGCCCTTTGCACAGAACACGGGCCTTCTAGGGCCTGCAGTGTGACTGCCACGCGGATCTCATTGCTCACACTGGGTCCTATGCTCCATACAGACTACATTCTTTAACACTCAAGCCTATCTCACCAATTGGCCTTTGGCCTCATAGCTCCCACTCTTGGAAAGCCCTCTGTATCTAATGAATGCCAGCATTCAAGTGTTTATTTAAGATCACTGCTCTAAGATGCCTTTCCTGATGCCTCCTAATTGCCAGACTGCTGGCTTTCAATCTTTTCTGCATTTTAGAGTCTCCTGAAGCTCCCACAATCTAGAATGTAAGACCTAGGCATAAGTAATCCAATATGACTTGTATTGTGCTTATTCTAAACTGCAGTGTGCTATAAATGTGACTTAGAAACCAGATTTTAGTCTTAAAACCAAAATTTACTAGTTAGCTTATTAGTAACTATGTTAATTGCATATTGATATAGTATTTTAATTAGATTAAATATTTTAATTATTACAATTTCATCTACTTCCTTTTATTTTTAATGTAATTGCTAGACTTTTAAATTCTACTTGTAGCTTGTATTATAATTCTATTGATAATGAATTATCAATATAGATAAATCATAATTATACTGAACCGTATTCAGTCAGGAAAGGACTGTTGTCAGGTTTCTCAGAGCAGAAGAGAGAGAGAGAAAAAAAAAGAGAGAGAGAGAGAGAGAGAGAGAGAGAGAGAGAGAGAGAGAGAGAGAGAGAGAGAGAGAGTCAGGGAGGAATGANAGAGAGAGAGAGAGAGAGAGAGAGAGAGAGAGAGAGAGAGAGAGGATTTATTGGAATGACTTACAGGCTGTGTCCATGAATGGAAAGTCCAAGAATCCAAGACCTGCCCAGTCTACAAGGCTGGATGTCTCAGCTGGTCTTCAGTGTATGCTGGAGTCCCAGAGAAGTAGTCTTCATGCCAGTGAAGGACTGAATGTGCCAGCAAGGCAAGGGCAAGAGGCAAAGAACAAAAGCTTTCTTTTTCTATGCCCTTATATAGACTTCTAAAAGAAGGTATGGCCCAGATTAAAAGTGTGTCTTCCTGCCTCAAGATCATGAATAAAATCATGTGTCTTCCCACTTCAAGATGTGGACCAAGTGTGTGTCTTCCTGCTTCGAAAGTCAGTATTAGAAGTAGATTCACCCACTTCAAAACAAGCAAAAAATCTCTCATAAGTATGCCCTCCATTTTTAGATTGTAGTTCATTCCAGATGTAGCCAAGTTGACCACCGATAATATCTATCACACCTGCATATCCCACTCGTTCCATGAGATTACAGAGGAGCGGGAAAACTGTCACTTAGAAATGTGGTAGTTCATCAAGCTGTTCATGGTTTGTGACACCGCAGCCATGTACATAAGACTTGGTGACTATGTTACTTGACTATGTATTTACTATACATATACATTGTTACTTTAGAATTTTTTTTTCTACTTGTAAATTGATGGCAAAAGAGTATGTCATGCTGTTCTCGCAGCAGACCCATGTTTCATGCTTCGCGCTCTATTGATAGCATCTAGAGATCACCTCAGGACTAGGGAGATGGTTCAGTTAGTAAATGCTGCTCAGGCATTAGGACCTAAGTTTGATCTCTGGCACCCTTGTCAAAGCCAGCATGTCTGTAACCCCATGCTGGAAGGCAGATCCTTGTAGCTCCCTAGTCAGTGTTCCGGTCAGTGAGCTCCAGCTTCAGACCCTGCCTACACACACACACACACACACACACACACACACACACACACACACACATATACATACAAGGCCATATCACATGATTGATATTTACCTCCTAGATTAGTGTGAGTTCCATTTCTTGGCCTTTGGCTAAGACTAAGTGTAGCTTAGTGTAGTAGCTATGTGGTATGAACACTTATGAAATTGTTCTATACACTTTTATACCCCAATACAAAAGGGAAAGAAGACAAAAGACTGCTTTAACCTGCTTTAACATGATACAAAGGACAACTTTAACAGTTACTTGCTTCAACACTTGAGACATCAAGTTATTAATCCTTGAGAAAAGCATTTTGTTGTTTAAGCAGTGAACCCACCATAGACCAAGTATCCTGAAGGCAGCCACTCCCTAAGTCAGACCTATTTCAAAAGAAGGAGCTTGAATTTCCTGACTTTTGGTCAGGGTGGAGTGGATCTATATGTATGGGTCATCTTAATGTTGAAAACACCAAGTAACCACACCCTAGGTCAGGGTGTGTAGCCACACTTGTCAACAACCTTGAGCAAACTAAAACTCACTGACCTTCAGGCAAGGTGGAAATAGGCTCAATTTGGGGCCTCCATGGTGTGACACATACCAAAGCACTTCTTTCCCTCTTAATAACCAAATATTATTATATACTTGTCTTATATTTTGAATATCTGGAAATTGATAGACAGGGGGGTTGTAAAATACATCTGAGATATTTCAAGTTTATGGATTGTATATATATTCTTATTCGTGAGTTGTTGCTGGTGTTGTATACTATTTATGACGGTCAAAAAAAGTATAAAAATATATAGTAGAAAGTAAGTAATATTTCAACATTTTCTTTCCGTCTCTCAGTGGGTCATCTTCTGCACTAGAAGGCCCTTGCTTATATACAGTTTTAGGCTACTGGTTCTGGTGAGTAAATGTAGCTAAATAGACAGATAAATAGGATACAGTCCTGCAAGCACATGCAGATGAGAGCAAGAGGGATACAATTTCTAGTAAGTTGTGTGTCTGCAACACAGGGTAGAAAAGGTGTGAAATCTGGTATTTAATCATCTCTACTCTTCCTCCACCAGAATAATTTAAAGAACAGGGCAGAAGACCTCCTGGCTCTTGAGTACCTAGGAGAGACTGTTACATGAGAGCGTGTTCCACAGTGTGATCTGTGGTGTCTTGCTGCTCTTTGGCAGTGTGTACTAGGCACAGTGTTACCATACCTTATCCCTAGACCTTGGACTCCCTTCAGATGATCCAAGCCAAGAATCAGCAACCTTGCTTTCCTTTTTTCCACTCCTCTGGTTATTTCTGCACATCTTAGCTCAGCACCATTGAAGACTTCAGGAGACATGAGTCAACCATAGGAAAACAACATCAAAAAGAAATCTTTTATGTTATGCCCACTACAAAACTCACTGAAATTCCTCATACTTTATTCCATGTTCTACTAAGTTGCCATGTGAGGCATCTATAGAAGAACAATTGTGTTTATTTTCACTCACTTGGGTGTGGTTGAAGGGAAAATAATTTCAGAATTTACTCTGCTTTTGCCAAAGATTTTGCTAGTCTGTGGCATGGATTTCATGAGGGTGCTGGGTGAGGATTGGGAAAGAATAGAATAAACTTGGCTACTCAGAACTAGTTCTCAAGGTTGCCTTACTTATTTTTCTGTCATTCACACTTATTAATCTGTGTGACTTAATGTATTTACTACATGCCATGAAGACAGTATTAATTAGCAGTGTTTTCTCATCTGAAAATGGAGACAAAACATTTACAGAACAAACCTGGAACCTTGAGAGGCTGCTAACCCCAAATATTCAATCCTATCCACTCATTTTGTTCTTTTTGTTTAGTGACTAAGCCAAAGATTTTTTTAATTAATCGGTGAAAATGTGACTCTAATTATGTTCTAATCCAAAATAAAAGAGTAAGTGTGTCATTTATAAAGATGCATGAATCACCCAAGGCCATGGTAGGTCCCCTGGCAGGTGGCCTGAGCCCCATTGGGAGTAGACAGATATGCTCTGTAGAGAGAGCTGGGGTGTAAGAGTTTATTTAGTGGGTTATGGAAGGGGAAGGGAGAAGGGAAAGGGGAGAAGAGGGGAGAAGAGAGAGAGGCAGAAACTGCCTCTCCAGAAGAAGGGCTGAGGGAGCTCTGCTTGCCTTGGCAGAAGGGGGAGGTTGGGAGTAGACAGGGCTTGTCTCTTAAAGGTACAGGGTACCCAGGTTACAGACCAGGTCAGCAGATTACATTCCCATCTTTTTCTTATAATAAAAGGCAGGGAATTAGGCATTATAGGTTGAAGGAATTGGATTGGTGGATTCTCAAGACTGCTTCCTGCTTATTGGTAGGCGTCAAAGTTTTTCATGTGGTAGGGGCTCAGAAAGCTGGGTGCTGGTCACATCCTGGTGTAGCTGGACACTTTACTCCTATCCATGATTCATAGTGTGGAACTGTCCAGGGTCTCTTGGACTTGGCAAGGTGTTGGAAGAGCAGAGGACCAAGTTAGGTTTAGGAAGGAAAAAAAAATTTCAGGACCAGGGAATTGAGAGGGTGTATCTGACCTGTTTAAGGTGCATCCTTTAATTCGGCTCCCTGGAACGCACAAGAATTTTTGAGTTTGTGAAAATATAAGTTTTAGACATTTATTATGTAAACAGCAGCATATTTATGTCAGAATGACTGTGACGGGTGTTTTTGTACAAGGAAAAGTATTTTTAAGACTATGAAAGACAACATGAGAGAGAAATTTAATAACTTGTATTTATCCTCATACCTTTATAACTTGCAGGTACACATTTTAGTAACTTGCATTTGTATATCTTAACACTATAAAAGACAGCATGAGAGAGAAATTTGGGGTAATAGACCAGGCCAGCAGATTACAGTGAGAAATATTTCACTTCTCCAAGAAAGAGTGTAAGATTGCTTTAATGGCAATTCTGTTTACAGAACTTACCAGACAAACCCAAATAATCCTCCACATTAAAGTATTAATTCATGCTCTTTCAAAACAAGCCATTTTAATTTTTTTCCTTTTACCTAGAAAGTATGTTTTGTAATACTTTAATTTGGAGACTTTAATTTGACAAGCCACCTTGATGAGCAATATATTTCTATTACATCTTTTTTAATGAACATGTGTTGACTATATATAATAGGTTTCCTTATGACATTTTATACACGCCCAATATCTTTTATCATAGTCACTCATTACCCTCTTCTGCTCCCCCTCTGTTCCTGCTAATCCTCTTCCTCACCCCACCTAGTCCCTTCCACTTATTTATTTATTTTGAATGAGTTTTGTTATGGATGCTCACAGGTCCTAGGTGAGGAATTACTTACAGGACCATGGTCTTATTATCAGTGACTACACTATTGGAAATGCCTCTCCTTCCCTAGTGACCATTATGTATATACTCAGGGATGGGTGGGGTGAGGTCTCGTGAGCGCCTCCCCCAGTTTCCATTATGGACCTCTAGGTCCTGAGAAGGGGAACCTTGGGGGCCTCTCTTACCCTTTTTCCTTCTTCCCTCATGACAGACCCAGTCTTGCACAGAGATTGTGCCTGTGGTCTTCAATGTTGTGGATTCAGGACTGAAATGTCGTATTTCATAGGACAGAGGTGTCACAGTCTCAGACAGCATTCTGCAGCACTCCACTCTTTCCTTGACTCTTTACTTTCTTTTCACCCTGTCTTCTGTGAAATTCCTGAGCCTTGGAAATCCCTGACGTAGCTTAACATATCAACAGTCACTTTTCTTAGCACTTTGACCAGTTATGGGTGTTTGTAGTTACCGCTGCCCACTGTGAAAAGGAGCACTAATCTGTAGGCATAAATGTAATTATTTAGGTGGCAATTTGATGGTCACATCTTGCCCACTTAGCAAAGCAGCAGCAGCACTAGGCCTATGGACTCCCCAACCACAGGCTTTTGACCAAATGCAAGATGTGTATTTCCTCCTGTGAAGTAGACGTCAAGTCTGGTCAGAGAATGACTGCTTATGCTCCGTTGTGACATGGTGCTCTCGCAGCAGTGGCACTTCAGCTGAGTAGGACTTTGGATGACAATTTTCCCTCAGACACTCTGAAAAGCTAACCCATAAGGAAGAGGTTTCTATCTCAGCCCCAGCTTGATTTCATGTCCTATAACCAAAGCAAAAAGTGTCTTCAGCAGTAGGATTCTGCCATCTACTTTTGACAGAAAACCAACACCAAGACAAATACTTATATTACTTGTATTGTTTGGGGGGCGGTGGTGGCAGGGCCAGAGGCCTCCCTAACAAATCTTATAGGGAAGTAGCCTATCCGGTGCTGGAATTTTCACTTAGCCTATCATTTCTGGGAACAACTCGTCTATGTAGGTTACTTTCATTTAAACTTCAGGAAGTTTGATTGGTAAGGGAGGGAGCTTTTCTTTGTTTATTTTCATCAGCTCTCCCATTATCAGGACTCTTTTTAATATTTTTAATAGTTCCTTAGTTTTGGTTGATCCTTTCCTGGCCAGCAGTCTAGCTTTTAAAACTTCCTAGGAAATGCTTGGAGACAGTCAATAACCCTAAAAGGGCTTGGTTAGCACAGCTTGCAGGTTCAGGACCAGGGAAGCATCAGCTTAGGCCACCTCTCCATTCTGCCCTCCCCTTCTCCTTTTTACTTCCCCTAGATGGAGTCTCACATTTTTGCCAAACTGACCTCAAACTGCTGGGCTCAGGCCGTCCTGAGCCCACTACTGTACCGAGTTCCACTTCTCTTGCATCTGTCTTCCTAGGATGCATTTCCATTAAACGGTCACTTGCCTTTTTTAAAACATTTACTGATCTGCTCAGATAGACTGTATCCAGTGCCGGATAACTGAGGCACTCTTTGGATCGTAAACATAAGCTAATGAAAAAGAAACAGCCTTTCCCTTAGGAAACTCACCTGTGGTGGCCTCGGAGTGATGGACACTCAGGCATCATACACTTCTCCAGCTTTCAGCCTTTACTGAATGGATAGGTTTCCAAGTGGAACACTGTGGCCCTTGCAGTGCACCCGGTTCCCGGTTGTAATTCAGTGAGTCGTGCCTCAAGCTCTCGCTCAGGGCACTGTCTATGAAAACGCTCACTATAAACAGAAAATGGGAATGGTGAAGCCTGTTCTACCAGCCGGGATTCCAGCAAGAACACTTGGTATATGAAGCAAGTTCAGAATTATAGGAAAACCTTATGGTAGGCTGTTCTACATCTGCGCATCCACATGTATAGAAATATAAATTCAGTTTGATCATTTCACAAAGGAATTTTTAACATTTCTCCCCCTTAGACTTTTATTGGTGCCTTAAAAATAAGGTTGAATATACAGAAATATATTTTATTCTAACATGTATGTACTGAAATGAAAAATTGTATCTACTTTCTGCTTCTTCAAGTGAGTTTTAATTATTTGAAAGGAGTTATGACTATAAAAATTGCTTATAGCTGTAAAATACAGTGTCTATTACTCACTGCCAAATAATAATACCTCATATTTATATAACACAAACACTGTGCAGAGTCCTGCCACAGCCTTCATTACATTACAACTCGTTCTTACCCATCCTGAGAAGCAATCTAACCAAGGAGAGTTTCCACTTTGCAAATGAAGAGTCCAAACCATTAAAGACCTTTAGTACCTACCCTAGCCTGCTAGTGCACTTCAGAAGTCACACTTTTACCAAGAGCTTGTTCTACTGTAAAACTGCAGAGCACAGTTTCTTTTAGAATAAACGAGCCATGGACAACAGGACCTATTGCTGGGTGCTCAGCTCAGCAAACTGAGTGCTTACCTGCAATACACAGCATCAGCCCAAGCTAAGCAGAGTGAGCCCTGCTCCACCCACCCTCCAAACCCAGCTTCCAGAAGGACATTTGGCCACAGTCACTTATCAGAGGCAGCAGCAGTTTGGTGACTTTTCCCTCCATCTCACAATTTAATTTGTTAGGGCTCTCAATAACCATGGAGACTAGGAAAGACCATTGCATGTGGACTGAGTTCATAAGGAGGAGACACTGTCCAAGCAGGTAACTTATTCAGAGACAGTAAAGCGGAGCAGAAGCAGCTGTGGTTTCTCTTTTAGACTATGGTATTCTGAAAACGCTGGCGAAAAATAGCTTTACCTAAAGTAGGAGAAAATCCCAGTGTTTGGAATATCTCTCTCTCCTCTCTCTCTCTCTCTCTCTCTCTCTCTCTCTCTCTCTCTCTCTCTCTCTCTCTCTCTCTCTCTCTCTCTGTGCGTGTGTGTGTGTGTGTGTGTGTGTGTGTGTGTCCCTCTTTTCTTCTCTCCTTCCCTTCCCTCCCCTCCCTCTCTTTCTCCCCCTGTCATCCCCCTCCTTTTTTCTGGACTCTCTTAAGACTAAACTACTGATGAAAAGAATTGTGGGTAAGAAACTTGGAACTGTGGTCCCATCGACTACCTTAAGCTAGAGCTATAATTTTTAAAATATCCCTTTAAATCATTCTGGGGTTTTACAAAAGACTCCACACATTTCAGAATGGCTTCTTGGAGTGTTGGCCCAGATTACATGACCGCCTGCCTTTCAGCAAGTCTCGGTTCCTTGACTTAGCGCTTTCATGATCACATTTTTGCTTCATTTTCTCTTCCCCATCTTATTCACTCATTCTTCGTTTTCAAAGAATGATATCCGTCCCACCCCCCCACCCCCCCACCTTTCTTGTGTGCATCTTGCACTGAGTCATTTTAACCCGTGGCTCTGTTGCCCCTTGCATCTGCTGTGGCTAAATCCTACTTCTCCTTCGAGGCCCATTTTGCTCCCTCACTCTCGTCTTTCCCTCTCACTCAGCTACAAGAATTTCCCAAAGGCTTCCTCTAAACCTCTTGTGTCGCTTTGTCCCAGCCCAGTTGGTAAGGTATGTCCAGTGTACAGATATTTCCTGTCAGGAGCTAGCACTGTTTCCTTCTTCCTTGCACCACCAGAACTAATAGAAAATCAATGGCTTTGAAGTTTGAAAGCCCTGATTTCAAATCTTCGTCTTGCATCTATTGACCCTCTAACCTAAGGCAGGAGGCTGAACCTCTCCACACCTCTGCTTCCCCGGACACAGTCAGGATAAGAATGCCCCTTCTGTCACAGCATAGAATGAAGTAAGAGAGCACAGGCAGTCTTCTTAGAACTGTGTCTCTGTCACACCAGGTCCCCATCCAGTATGGATGGTAGTTGCTGTATTTTAGAGCTCACTTTATTGCTTCAGTTTCTCCAGTCACATAGAAATAATGAAAGCCCGGGCATTCCCACTACAAGGATTTTGACAGACTAATGTAAACCTTACAGCTATGTGGAGAGTGTTGTCTCTTGCATTAATAGAAACAGTAGAGCCTTCCTTTAAGGACACTAAAACCATACATATTCTGCAGTGTTTTAATATGCTGGGATAAGACCATAGCAGGAGGCTACTCTAATTAGCAATTCTGGAGTTCAGAGGGCCTTTTTTTTCTTTTTTCTTTTTTTGGTTTTTCAAGACAGGGTTTCTCTGTGTAACTTTGGAGACTGTTGTCCTGGAACTCACTCTGTAGACCAGGCTGGCCTCAAACTCACAGAGATCCACCTGCCTCTGCCACCCCTGTGCTGGGATTAAAGGCGTGTACCACCACCACAGTTAATTAGTGATTCCTTTTAGTCCTTCTAGTTGGCTCCAGAAATCTTTTTATCTTGAACCTTTTTGGTTTTGGTTGTGGTTTTTTCTCTTTCTCCTACAATGTTACATACATAAATTGTAGTTTCTTCATCCAGAATAGTAGGGTAACATGGTGATGTTGTCGAAATGACTGTTGAACTGTAAGAACTGTGGGTCACTCCGTCTGGAGAAGTACCAAGGGTGCTCTGTAGAGGGCCTGTGAGAGCATCAGTCAACATTTGCGGAGAATGCAAACTGAACAGAAGCAACAAACTATAGCTGATAAGTAGAAAGCTGAATCCTCTCATGAAAAAGCTCAGTAATTCTCGGTAAGCCTTGCTAGTCAATTGCATGTTACAGTTCTTTCTTAGAATCGTTAAGAATGGAGAAGGGTGGGAAAGGGCTACTTATCAGGTGGAGTAAATCCACTACTTAGTAATGAATAAAACCCAATTTAACAGCTTTGTTCAGAATCCATCCTTACTGATTTAAGATTTCTCTACAGTTCTAGGGAACTGAAGGCCTTGTGCAGTCAGGGAATCTATCATTAAACTATAATTCTAACCCTTTACTTTTTCTCCCTGACAGGGCTGAACTTGAGCTACTTCATTTCCTGGCTGAGTCTCCCAATTGTTGAAATTATAAACATTCACAACTTCACCCCTCTTTCCCTATTTTTTTTAATACAGTAATATGACCAAAATCCATTTAAATAGATTTTAGTATGGTATTTTATGGTAGCCTCAATTAAGTGCTCTTATGACTATAAATTGTTACCAAAATAGCTCTTACTTGAATTATAAACCCAACAAAGTAATATGATCCCAGCATGGAGGAGCAGAGATAGGCTGATCGCGAGAGCTGGGTCAGTGAACAATATAATATGTTTAGTCAGACCTTGCCTCGAAAATAAGGTAGGACAGAAAGATGTTTTGTAGCTAAAAGTGCTTGCTGCCAAACCAAAGACCTTGACATTCTTGTGGAGAACAGAACCAAGTCCTGCAAACTGCTCACTGACCTATACATGTGCACCGTGGCCCGTGCACTCTCTCTCTCACAGAAAATAAATGCATGTGATAAAAACAATTCAGTAACTTGCTTTCTGGAGTTCCCAGTTTAGCACATTAGCTTCTTTAGGGCTCATTTTCTCCATCTGTAAAATAAGCGGATGCCTAAGGACTTTGAGCGTTCATGTTTCATGTTGTGATTCTGGAGTCAGTTCTCTGACCCATAATTTAAAAAGTCAAGATGAGGCTTTGACTATGATGCAAATGTGCAGAAGTCCTAGATCTGAGTTCTATAAATGCCTAATGGAAAATACAGCTGGAGGTCAGTGAGCAGTTTTATACTTTATAGTCCAACTGGAATCCAGTCTGAGAATCTGGATACATTTTAGCTCTATTGTTCTCGGAAACTTGTTACCTGCACATTTCTCAAATTAGCTGATAGAAAAGCACAAAGGCAATCATTCTGTGTTATTTAGGAATTATCGTTTGATTGAGGGAGATGTTATGGTGCAAGCAAGAAACCTGGATCTGGAAAATTCCCAGGAATCTACAAGGATGAGTCCAGCTAAGACCCTAAGCAATAGAGGACAGGGTGCCTCAACTGGCCTTGCCCTGTAGTCAGACCAATGAATATCTTAAATATCGCCATAGAACCTTTATCCAGCAACAGATGGAAACAGAGGCAGAGACCTGCGTCAGAGCACTGGACTGAGCTCTCAAACTCCAGTTAAACAGAGGGAAGAGTGAGAATATGAGCAAAGAGGTCAAGACCATGATGGGTACCCCCACTGAAACAGTTTACCTGAGCTAATGGGAGCTCACCAACTCCAGCCAGACAGGGAAAAGAAAAGAAAAAAAAAAAAAAACAGCATAGGTCCCTATAGCTGGGCAGACTCCAGGGCCACTGGCGGTGGCACCAGGATTTACCCCTACTGCTTGTACTGGCTTTTTGGGAACCTATTCTCTTTGGGTGGATACCTTGCTCAGCCTAGGTATAGTAGGGAGGGCCTTAGACATTCCCCCAAAGCAGTGTACCTTACCTTCTCTGAGGAGTAGATGGGGGATAGGTGGAGGGGATGGAAAGAAGGGATGAAGTGGGAACTGGGATTGGTATGTAAAATGAAAAAAAAAAAGATAGTTTGTTTTCTCTATCTTTTTTTAAAAAGCCCCTAAATACTATGAAGCAGTGAGGCTAAGTATAGAGGGGGGAATAGCACTTCTAAATAAGATGGGCTTAAACTTGTTTAATATCAGTATTGAGATAGTTCAGTGTTCAGATATATTTCAAGTAACCCCTAAGTTCTTCAACCACTTTGACTGAATTTCATGAAACTGCTGGGGCTTATTGACCACCAGATGGAGCCAGTATTGTTTCATTGTAGCATGAAAATACCCAGCCTCTGTATACAATGAAATTGACAAAATAAGTTTCAGTCATAGTTAAGTCAACTTTCTGTCCAGTTTTTGTGAATGTGTGTATATACAGAATACACTACTTATTAAATTATTTTTATTATTATAATCCTAACATGTATCTTTTAGACAAGGTAAGGATTTATATTCCGGTCACATAATAAATATTATTTGTCATAATTATGAAAAATGACAGTAAATAATGTACTGCATTGTGTAGTCATCTAGATATCACAGGTACTTTCTATCATTTCCATAATAGGTTTTCAAAAGAAAGAAAGAGCAGTCGTTATGGCTGGGTTGGGAGAAATATGTCTCTTATCCCCAGCAGCTTCTTAAGGAAAAGATAAAGATGATGAATATTACAACTCCTGCAGAGATTCTACCCAGAGCACTTGGTGTCTGTGGGCCTTCATCATTGATAACTGCTTCAAGTTCCCCATCAATTTAGCAATGGTATTAAATCCCATATTTCTTTACAGCTGAATTTAATTAGACCACTACCTATTGAAAAAGTCTGCTTTTTTTTTTTTTTTGCTTTTTTGAGACAGGGTTTCTCTGTGGTTTTGGAGCCTGTCCTAGAACTAGCTCTTGTAGACCAGGCTGGTCTTGAACTCACAGAGATCCGCCTGCCTCTGCCTCCCAAGTGCTGGGATTAAAGGCGTGCGCCACCACCGCCCGGCTAGTCTGCATATTTTGGAGCCCTACGACCTTTAACAACCCTCAGAGACCTATCCCATTGAGTAAAATTAAGGAATTCTGTAGGCATTGTTATAATTCAGTGCCTTAAAATGATTCTCTATCCCTTTCGCTACCCTTCATTGAGCACCTAATACAGCACAAGGCCTCTGCAAGGCCAGGAACAGGCTGTGCTTCAGACGGAAGCGGTCACCATACAGTCCCTTTGGAGTTGTGGGGTCTGATGCGTGGTTGAGGGAAGAGGAGCTGTGATGGGGGAGTCGAGGAAAGGCGTAAGGAATTGTTTGGAGGCAGAAATCACTGTTCCTGTACTCTTTCCTTGTCCATTGAGCCGTATATTTGAAACTAGAGGGGAATACAGGACCTCTTTTTTAATTAATTTATCTTTATTTTATGTGCATTGGTATTTTGCCTGCATGTTTGTCTGGGAGTGTTGGATTTCCCTAAACTGAAGTTACAGACAGTTGTGAGTTGTCATATGGATGCTGGGAATTGAACCCCGGTCCTCTGGAAGAGCAATCAGTGCTCTTAACCACTGAACCATCTCTCCAGTCCCACGGGGCCTCTTTTCTGTATTCAATTTCATTTACTAGAATATGGTTGTATTACCTTTGCATGTTCAATTATAACTCCTTTTTGATTGTCTCTCTCCCTCTCTTTGTCTCTCACACATACATACACACAAGCAACTAAACTAATTAAGAGTATATTATTTTGGAGCATGGGATTACACTCCACCCCCAGTTTAGTATCTATGAGAACTTGATTAAATCTTCTGGTACCTTATACCAATCAGCAAAAGGGAATTAGTAGCATGCCTTCCTTGATGGTAAGGATTAAGAACATAATTCACTTATAGTATTTGGCATATAGTGAGTCTTTACTTTAAATGTTTACTCTTGTGTTAGTTATTTTCAAGGGTGGCACACTTTTCCTGGATTTAAGTTCTAGTAAATTAAAATCTTGATGAAAAAATATTTTGTCACTTGTAGACTGATGATAAACATAGCTGCACATAGGTAGCAGTCTATCCCTTTGGTCATTCAAATTTATTTACTGCTATTATGTCATCACCTTCATTTACATAAAAGGTTTTACTTATTATGGAAATTTCACAAAATACTTTTTTGAGGTGATGGATGCAGTGCCACTTAAGACCATTTATAAGCAGGCTTCTGGCCAGGCAGTGGTGGCGAATGCCTTTAATCCCAGCACTCGGGAGGCACAAAGCCAGCCTAGTCTACAGAGCAAGTTCCAAGACAGGCTCCAAAGCAACAGAGATATCCTGTCTTGGAAAACAAAAAATAAAAAAACAAACAAAAAGAAAACAAAATGGGCTTCTGGCATATAGAAGCCATTAAATACATTGGTGATGGCTGGCTGGTTGGCTGGTTGCATCCTTGCTGAACTACTTGCTTGATGCATGCTCACGTGCTTGATGCTTGCTTGGTTTAGTGAATACATAAGCTTGGCCAGAGCTGCTAGCTTCTTGAGTCTCAGAGCTATAGAAGACACAAACTACCTGTAGAATGAAGTCTGTGCATAGATATCATCAGTGTATTTGCTGGGTAGACGAGAAATCCAAATAGAACAAAGATTAAAGTTACTGATAGTTTGTAGAGGAAGGGTTATGACAGGCAGAAGCAAAGGTATTTGTACTATTATTATAGTTGGATTCTAAGTTGTAGCTGCGGCCTCACATGGAGCACTAGATAAATAACTTTACTTACTAGGGTGTGGTCCTGGTGTTGCAGGATGCTTAACTCCCCAAGCCCCTTCAATATCTGACTTGACTCTGTCTCAGAGATCACCAATAGTTTTAAATTTTTTATTCTAATGCTATAACAAGAAATATTTATACTTTCTAGAAAATGGTATTCTACATATGCATTCAATTTTGATGCTTGCATTATAGTAAGTAGCTTGATTTCTTACTCTTTTACCCTTCACATTCCTTTCAAAACATCTCTTTGAGCATTAGGCAACTGAATGTTCTGAACTTTTAGTTTTAATTGAAAACCTCAAGCATACTGTAGGTCTCTTATTTCATAGACCTGGACTCAGCCTGTCATCACTAGATCTTATTGTGACATCCTATATTGGTGGTGGTTCTTTTCTTTTTCTCATTTGTAAAATGAGTTTTTGGACACTTCCTGTTGAAATAGGAGCGGCGGGGCTGCGTCCCCAGCACCCCGGCCGCCTGCTAGCTTATGCCCGAAATAACAACACACAAACTGTATTCATTTAAACACTGCTTGCCCATTATATCTAGCCTCTTCTCGGCTAACTCTCGCACCTGGACTAGCCCATTTCTAATAATCTGTGTAAGCACCCCAAGGTGCGCTTACCGGGAAGATTCTAACCTATGTCCATCTTGGGTCGGAGCTTCATCGCGTGTGCCTCAGAGAGCAGAGCTATCGGGAGAGCGGAGCATGGTGTCTCTGCTCCAGAGAGCAGCTATGGAGTCTGTCTGAGGAGTCTTACCTCACTTCCTCTTCCTCCTGTTTACTCCTCCCACCTATGTTTTAACCTATCAGGGCAAGCAGTTTCTTTATTTAATTAACCAATGAAATCAACAGATTGATATATGACACTTCCACATCAACTTCCTTCATTGCTACCAAAAGTACCTCAACTTGGTGGCTACCATGCAGCAGGTCTTTTACAAATGTTCTCTCTTTCTACCCTAAATACTGGTTTATAAGTAGCCATGCTGTATTACTGAATCATGACCCAATATAATAGCTTAATAAAATATAGACCACTCTAGAAACTAAATGTTTTTTAATCTCTCAAGTATTTTATTCTCCAGTTTTGTACTATTAGAAACATCCAGTTGCTTATTCAATTTTTGTTTGCTCAGGGTACTCAAACATGTAGGAAGCAAGTGCACTGCTTCTGTCCTGGCAGCTGTCACACACTCCATTCTCCTACACAAATATGGAAGTGCTAGATACAGTATGGCCCAACTCCATTTAGGCAGTGCTTATGAGGAAAGCTGGGGAAGGGAGAGACAGAAAGAAGGGGGAGTTTTTGGTACCAGGAACAGACGGAAGTAGAACCAGAATGTCAAGTGAGCCAGCTGCTGCTAGACACTGGGGGTGCTGGACCCAGATGTCTACCCTGATAGTTAATTCTAGTAGCTCGAAGTTGAAGCTTTAATCTCATAGTTGAACAGAATATGCAGTCTTGGGTTCGACAGATCCAGAAAAAGTGTCCACCTTGCCAGGGAGGTCACCAAAAACTAGCTTGGTTCTTTTTCATAACTATGAAGGGGAGGAAAAAGAAAGTTTCTCACTAAAAACAAAACAAAAACTAAAATAAGACTCTAAGCCTCCAGTGGACATGATTATAAAGTCTGACCACCTATGTGGTATAGTAATGTTAAATCAAAATGTCAAAAGATAGCCGTGAGCCAATAGAATATCTTTATTATCTTGGAGAAACATATGCAAAGGAACTTTTACACAATAATGTGCCAAAAATTTCCTATGGAGTGTGATGAAAGTACATACATGACTGAAATAAACTCATCTTAGAAACAGAAATTACCTCTGTAGGTAGAGCTGGAAGACATAGCTAAAGGACCCGAGAGTCTGTTTTAATAGCTTGAGAGGTTGTTTGAGAATATACAATTATTTTAAAAAATAAATGAATTTTAAAAAGAGCCAAATAAAACTTGTATAAATTAATAAAAATATAGCTATTTAAGTCAGTATCTAAGTAGGTAATTCAAATACCGATTAGATATAACTAAACAGAGAATTGATGAGTTGGAATTCAGAACTAAGAAAATTAATCTGTTTACTAATGAGAACTGAAAACATGGAAAATAAATGTTCCATGACTCTATGAGTATCCATAGTATATCATCTTTGTATGAATATGGACATAACACACACACTGTTACAAAGTGCATTTGTATAAAGATTTCTTTACCTTTAGCTGAGCTTGTAAAACTGTTTGAGCTATAGTTTCCAGTCAGTCAGATGGAACCTGACTGGGCTCAATCCTGGTGTTCCAGACCTACGTACTGAAGCATCTGCAGTCCCTGCAGCAATCTCAAGCCCTTTATCTTCCTGACTAGAAATGAAAGCAGAAGGAAAAGACATCCTTAAGACACGTGATGTTAAGATTAATTGATTTAGTTAATTAATTAATTAATTAATTTTAAAATTACCTCACTTCAGTAAACAAAGAACTAGAATAGCCAGAGAGTATATCTTGAAAGCAATATGCCTACCTAGACTTGTCTGAGGCTGATGATTTAGAATTACTAATTTGTAGAAAATAAAATGACATATGATGAATTTGATTAGGTCTTTATATTTGGTCTAGTATGTTTCCCACATAAAAAAAATAGTGGCCAGCTTATTTTAATTCCTTTTTTTAAAGAATTTATTTTTATTTTATATGTGTGAGTGTTTGCCTGCATGTATACATGCGTGCTGTGTGCAGTGCCTACTATCTGTGGAGGCCAGAAGGCAGTATCGAATCATCTGGAACTGGAATAACGATGGTTGTAAGCAGCTGTGTTGGTGCTGGGAACCTAGCCTGGGTCTTCTGGAAGAACAAACAGCAAATGTTCTCAAATGCTGAACCATTTCTCCTGCCCAGTTATATTAATTCTTGACCCAAAGCTGACTTCCGTCTTTAAACCTTTCTTTGCCATCGGAAAACAGGTCAAATAAGTTATGTAACGAATCTTTTCTGCCTTTAATTTCTATGAACATATTCAACAAAATCTTGTCATTATTTCCTGTGCTTGTAAGAGATGGAATTTATCAGTAAATTTATATTTCTGAGAAGACACTCATTTACTGTGAAACAGTTGTAAATATTAATTTTGGCAGGAAAATTGCTTTTATAAGAATTAAAGATTTTAAATACTACTTTGGGGGATATGTAGGTAATTTTTCAGCTGTAACTGAAATGATTTTGTTTACGGACTTTAGTTTAGAAAATCTTTTAAATGTTTAAAAGGAAATACCATTTCCATTAAATATAATCTTTCTCAGTATATCTCAGAAAATAACATCTAATAGTATATTGTATTTTAATTACTTGGAGGGAAGTCAAAACAGCTAATGTAGGAGGAAGCCAGGGGAATCCTACATCAAGCTAATCCTTTTCTGTAGAGATTGTTCAGTGGTTAAGATCACTGGCTGCTCTTGCAGAGGACCTATGATCGAGTTCTAGCACACCCACATGACTGCTCAAACTGTCTGTAAAGCTAGTTCCAGGGAATCCAATGGACTCATCTGGCCTCTGTGAGTGTGAGGCATGCAGAGGTACAGGCATACTGCAGACATACAAACAAAACAGCACTAAGTTGCCCTTCAGAAGTACTTTAAGCACATCTGTCTTTATTTTATAGCTGTGTGAGAAAATTATCACAAGAGAAAATCAGACTAAGCCAAAGTGCAACATGTGTCACTGCTAAAATTGTTCTAGAAATAAGCAGATTAGCGAGGCCACCCTTAAAACACCCTGCGGGGCCCAGCTGCCTGACTTGCCCTAACCCCAAACTCAGGGAATTCATCTGTGTTTCAGTTCCTACTAGTCTACTGTAAATAGAAAGCAATGGGATATGTTCTTACTTCTATTGAGATTATTCAGCATATCATTATTAAAAACACTAATTAAATTAGATTAAATGACCAAATAAACACAGTTAAGCACTAAGAACCTCCAAAATGCATTCAGGTAGTCAAGCCCAAAGTAGTTAGTTATAGCTGAAGAATGTAGCTTCTGTGCTACCAAAGAATCTGTGGGTCCTTCTAGAACATTCTTAAGGGATGGGGAGCATTTACAGCTGTGTTAGGTTATAGCCTGTGGTTTACCTATTTAACCCCAAGGTCCCAAGCATTCACATTCTTAGTTCTCATTACAAAAGCCAGTAAATTATATTAAAAGTCAAAGTGCTTTTACTTGTGACTAGAGAGTTAAAAGTCTAGTTTTTACAGTTTCCCTCTTCGGAAGCCAAAAGCTATGGTCAAGATAAGATTACAGTCCAGGACTGTGTTGAATCCTGGTTGCTTTAGCGATTGGGGGAGAGGTGGTAGTCTAGAGTCCTTCATAGTTTCCGTGTGTTGTTGAAAACTGTTGAACTGGAGCCTTCCTGAGAAGGATGTAGTTACAGGGGATAAGTGCAAGAAATGCTCGAGACCACACTTAGATGCCGGTGGGGGGGGGGAGGAAAGGGGGGAGAGGAGAGAGAGCGATGGCTGTTGTTTGACCTGGAATAATTTAAGTAATGGTGAGAAGTCCCACAGTTTTTTGTTGTTGTTGTTGTTTTTAATTAAATTACTGCTTGGCCTGTTCGCTCTAGCTTCTTCTTTTTTTGTTTTTTTTTTTTAATTTATTCATTCATTAAAGATTTCTGTCTCCTCCCCGCCACCGCCTCCCATTTCCCTCCCCCTCCCCCAATCAACTCCCCCTCTCTCATCACCCCAAGAGCAGTCAGGGTTCCCTGCCCTGTGGGGAGTCCAAGGACCTCCCAACTCCTTCCAGGCTTAGTAAGGTGAGCATCCAAACAGCCTAGGCTCCCACAAAGCCAGTACGTGCAGTAGGATCAAAACCCAGTGCCATTGCTCTTGGAAGTCCCACAGTCTTATCCAACTATATCTGTAACATTTTTCACAATAAAATGGATTCTGCAACCTATCAATTAGCAATATAAATTTCCGTCCTTTTAATTTGACTTACTATTACTAAAGAGAATGCGTCTAAGAAATCCTAGAATTCATGAGTGACTCACTCACTTGTCAGAGACTTGCCATTAACACCACCAGTTACATTATACTCCACTTCGGTGAAACTATGTATGATGAACATACATTTAGGAGGGATGACTGGGTGTCACAATATTGGGATATTAGCAGGGCAGCGTGTTCAGTTATATCTATACTACATGCCCATATTTTCATTATCATCACTAGGAAATATATAAAGAATATTGTCAGATTAATATGGAAAGGATAAAGTGATTTGTTAAAGTTACCTTTTAGAACGTGGCAAATGCAGAGAAAGTGAAACTGAAATACTTCCATATTTAAACCCATACAGGGGTCCATATCACAACCAGACTCCAAGTAGCTCTAGAGTCTGCTCAAAGTAGCCTGTGTTCCCTCCATCAGAACAAATTGTCTTTGTAATGAAAGGAGTAGAAAGTACATAGAGAGAAGGTACAGATCGGCCTCCTCAAGCCATAGTGATAATATACCTCGAATGTTGATCAAAATCAATCAGAATAGAGTAAAACTTTCTTACTTTTATACTGTATAATGTAAAGAAAAAACACCAAAGAAAGAACGAATGCAGTCCTGGAATGAGTGAACAATTCGGAGAGAGAGAGAGAGAGAGAGAGAGAGAGAGAGAGAGAGAGAGAGAGAGAGAGAGAGNGAGAGAGAGAGAGAGAGAGAGAGAGAGAGAGAGAGAGAGAGAGAGAGAGAGAGAGAGATTGCATATAGTATTTAAAAAAAAACAATAAAATGCCATTTACCAAAATTTAATTTCTCCTCTGCAGATGGCATATTCAAAAAAATAAAAAGATAAACTATAGACTAAGAGAAGTCATTTGCAGAAGAGATGCTGACAAAGGCCTTATACTGGAATATTTTTTTTTACACTTTTAATACGTTATCAAAACAAAAATGAACAAACTATTTGAACTGGCAGTTCAAAAGAAGCTATATGAATGATCAATAAAGTCTACCAGTTGTCCTCAGGAAAGTCACAATTGGAACCGTAAGAAGAAAGCATTCTCTCCACTAGAATGTTAAATACATTTCTAGACACAGCTGGGAAGGAGGACAGCTCAGTGTCCTGCTTCACCAGGAGTCATGATGCAGGGAGATGTATGTTCTTTTCAAACCAGTGTGACAGTAACACAAAAGGAGTGCAGATGACACTCAGCTAGTCCAAAAAATAATAAATTAGAATATGGTCATATTGTGAAATGCCATCCAGTTATGTAAAGGATTACCCAACAATGTGGACATATTTGATAAGTGAAAGAAGTCAGACATGAATGATGCTTACAGAATAATTTCACTTATGTGTGCTTCTAGAATCCAAAACTATAGATGCAGAAAATGACTGTTGTCTGAAGAGGGCAAGAGGCCTACTATCAGAGACATGTGCTCAGATACTATCAGAGACACACACTCAGATACTATGAGAGACACATGCTCAGATACTTTCTTAAGGCTGAAGGTTATTGTACAGTAGAAAATATTGATTGCAGTAGAAAAAGACATTACAAACAATACCAGCATAACCATATTGTGTACCCTGAATGAATTTCACTATATATATATAAAGTATCCCTTAATGTAGCTTCTTTAAAACTTCAGTCATTACTGGATTCCAAGATGATGTTAGTACTATTCTTTAAATTATTTGGAGGCTTTGAGTCTAGCCAGCACAGCTGTAGAATTTTTATAAGAATTCTTTATTATATGCCTAAATTTATCTATTGCTGACTTTTAGATTTTGATATATAAGGCTTCCTTTACATATGCACAATTTAAAGAATATATTTACTGAAGATGGTCGTGGTAGCAAGCCTCTGTAGTTGTAGCCACTGGAGGGGCTGAAGCAGGAGGATCTTAACATTTGAGGGCAGCCTGCTACATGGTAGGGGTTACTTTATTTTGGTATTCTTAAAGTCTACTTTGTAAGCACTCCTTATGAGTGAAATCGAGATCTGACCCGTGCTAACAGAGCTCATTCATGAAGGAATGCATGGCTAAATATTAACTTAGTTATAGCAATGGCAACTCAACACATCTATCAATATTCCCATTTTTAAAAAAGTTCTCACCATGTAACATGAGGGTCCTGCTAGTTGAGGTTTTCTGTTACGCCCGGTACCCCACAGCCAGCAAGCCCCAAAGAAAAGCACACAGAGATCTCCATAAGTTATAAAACTGATTGGCCCATTAGCTCAGGCTACATATTAGCTCTTGTAGCTTATATTAACCCATTGTTCTTATCTATGCTAGCCACACGGTTCGGTACCTTTCTCAGCAGGGCAGCTCACATCTTGCCAGTTCGGAGTCTGGGCAGGAATGGGAGGAATGGGCTTCCTCCTTTCCAGCATTCTCCTGTTCTCATCGCCCTGCCTCTACTTCCTGTCTGGTTGACCCACCTATACTTCCTGCCTGGCCAATCAGTGTTTTTTTTAAAACATGATTGACAGAATACAGACAATTCTCCCGCACCATCACCACAAATGAAGGATTGTACCTGAAATCTAGGAACTGTCTTTCATATTGAACACTGGCTAGTTCTGAGGATATTCATTATCATTAGAATTTTACAAAATTCTCCTGTTGGAAAAAGGCAGATGAATGTAACTGACTGTCTAACATGACAGAGCAGAAGATCCCAGATGCCAGGCTAGTTCTGCCACAGCAGTGTAAGTCTGAGAAGCAAACTGACCTGCTACCTGCTCATTTATTTCCTGTTTATCATCAAGCTGAAGTTTGCTTTTGTTATAACTGTGGAAGGAGCAAAGTTGGTGAATAATTGAAACAGCAAACAATATTTGAAATGCATATTATAAGGAAAGAAGCAATGTAAAGTAGTACTGTTGAATTTTAGAAAAATCTAAATTATTTTAAAGTAAAATCAATTACTTTACAGTCAACTTTAAGTGAGTACATAAAAGAAAACCAAAATGGTATAGTATAGAAAAAACTGCAAAATCTAACAAATTCGGTGCCAATCACTCTGTAGTTGAGAAAAAATAATAGATTTTGGTAGATCTTGTTATATTGTAATTTTGCTTTGTTTTGTTTTAATTAATGGGGAAAAACAAGCCCTACTTAGAGCTCACTATTTGGAGAGCTGAGTGTGTAACGACTTCCAGGCCTTTGTGCTCCCGCACTGAGTCTATGCTCCTGTTCTGCAGAGGAAGAGGCTGCCCCGGATGGTGCTGTTGCAGAGTACAGGCGAGAAAAGCAGAAGTACGAGGCCTTGAGGAAGCAACAGCCGAAGAAGGGAACTTCCCGGGAAGATCAGGTAACTTCAGAACTGACGTCCACGTGCAGTTCAGTGCTTGTTTCTGTTCTCTCCCTGCTTGCGCGTCCAGGAAAGCACTGGAGAAGAGGAAGATGTACGGGGCGGAATGCCGTGACCTTGGCCACTCATGGGGATCCAAGTTTTAAAGTTCTTCCCAGATATTTATGTGAAAAAACTTTGAAACTGGGAAATATCAGCTGGTCTGCTCATGTCAAGTACAAGAGCTTCCTAAAGCCCCGTGTTTTCAGAAATGCAGTGAGTAGTGCCTCCTGTGGTCCATGGAGCAGCCATGGTTGTGGGAGGACAGTGTGAGGCCGTCTTCCAGCCCAGTGAGTCACATGCTGGACATGAAATAGTGTGCTGCCTGATATTACAGCGTTTGATCTGTAAATCGATTTCCAATGATTTCCCTCTTTGTTACAAGAAATTTTCTCAATGGTTTTAAAGCAGTGATGTTGTAAAGTTAGCAGGTAAGAAGAGCTAGAAGAAGCTGGCCAGCTTGCCGGGGGTGGTATGTGACACTTGATAAAACAAATCTTTCTTTCTGTTGCCCTTCATGGTGGAATTGAACTAAAATACCAAACTTCTCATTAGGCCCTTGATTTTACAGGCAGGTCGTGCTCCATCCCTCCTCCTCACAAGGAAAAACTCTTTAAGACCTACAACAGAAAACTGTCATCCCTAGCCCATATTTTCTGTTCACATGTCAGAAGACTGACAACTGTAGCCAGGAAAAGATGTGATTACAAAGGTGTAGCCATTTGTTACTTCCTGCCCACAAAGGCTAAGAGAAAACTAAGAATCCAAAGTAATGCTCTTTAAAAAAAAAAAAAAAAAAAAATGCCTACTGAGATCCTCGTAGCCTCCTTCTCTAATCATTTATGTTCTGTGTAGATGAATATTACTGCACAAGCCATTTTCTGGCCTCAGATTATTTTTTAAAGTGTGTCCTCTGGTTGGAGTTGCTGCATGAGAGGCTTCACGTCAGTTTCTAAGACATGTCAAGAGTTTCCTTAAAATGTTATATCACTTTCCCCGCAGTCCACCAGTTATTGGGTTCATCCATTCTCCCCACCAATGTGGATGTTTTCTCTCCTGTATTTGAGTCACCTTATGCTGGTGACTTGCTCTTCTGTTGGGAAAGCTCTAAAAACTTGCTAATGAGCATATATTTTACAGAGTGAGAATGTCTGTGTGAGCACATTTAAGTCTTGGAGCAGAAAATATTGAAATGTCTCTAAGGAAAGATGCCAGTGTTGGGATTTACCAATGCCACTACTGTACCCTGAAACCAGTTTTATTTAAGAAAAAAAAAATCTAGCATTTACCTGTGTCTTACGTCCAAGTAAGATACTTTTTTTCTATTGAATGTCTTTCTTCAGATGAGCTTTATCAACAGTTTGGCATCTCATTGTCGTTCCAGACCCTTGCACTGCTGAGCCAGTTTAAATCTAAGCTCACTCAAGCAATTACTGAAACGCCTGAAAACAGTGTTCCTGAGGCAGACGTGGAAGATGATGAAGGATGGTAAGGACGTGGGTTTCTCTGTGTTGACCACGAGCAAGTGGCTCAGAGTAAAGACCCTGGGGTATTTCCACTACAGCAAACTTTACTCTCAGCACTGTAGGGCCTCATCATCCATCTACTTCATTTCAGTTACAAAGCAGAATAAGTGAACTTCCCCAATCATTCACTTAATGCCAGCATTGTGTGAGCCAGGAAACAAATGTGTAAGAAAGATTTGATGCCCTAAATAATTTTTAAAATTATAAAAAAAAGAGAGATAAGATTTATGTTAGACAGCCAGGAAGCAAACAAAAGATAGTAAATCGATATATTTTTATACTTTCCCACAAATATTTTAGAATTCAGTCATCTATTTTAGTAATATATTCCCTACCAACTTCCTGTTCCTACAGGATCCTAGGAACACATACATGATTAATTTTATCTTTAGGTACTTTTCAGCTTTTAAAGAAAAGACATGCATGTGCCCTGTGCTTAGAACTTGATCTTAGTCTGAGGAAGAAGGTGTAAGCCAAGACCAAAAGCAGTCAAGCTGTGTTTTCCCTTATCATAGCCCTGTCCTCAAGCTGACTTCATATGCAGTATATTAGGCCTCCCCACACCTTCCTGCCTCCACCTCCCACAAGACTCTGGCTCAGGAATATCTGAAACGGGCCAACCATATAGTACCCCCCACACATGACTCACCCTCTGGAGCCTCTGGACTGTCACGTGTGCCATCACCCCAAACTAGAATCATGGCCCCATGCTCCCTGCCAACAGTATCTCCCCTGTTTCAAACTGTTCAACACTCCCATCCTCTAGGAAAGCAGTCAGCAAGATTTGTGGAGCGCTCACAAATCTAGTGGGTGGAGGAAGAGGGCTGGACACACATTTAAAAAGCCATAAAAACACTTATTAAGAAAACATTTAAACAAGTAAGACTTTGCAACTGAAATGTAACTTTAGCCAATAGGGCTACTTGAAAATGGCTTGAATGGAATGAAGCCTACCTACTCCTGGATCCTGAAAAATACCTATATAGTTCTCCGTTAACTTATAGTTTCCGAAGAATCTGGGCTATGATGCCAATCTTATAAAATCCTTGATCTCTTGTAACCAGTTTTGGTACTTATATAGTGTTTATACACAAATTCAAAGCTGCTGGAAGGCAGAAGCTGGCTACTCCTGTAGCTCTGTGCCAAGGGCTCCACAAGTGTTGATGACCCATGGAGACAAGTGCACGCTGTATAGAAGAACACGCTGTCTTTATGTAACTCGACAGGATTCGTTTCATTTTTAATTCTTTTAGTGTCTCAAAATACCTTTCAAGTATTTATTTGAGGGTCAGCTGACATGCACACACACACATTTTGCCAAGTCGTGTTCCTCTTGTTTTTGAATCTGTCTGTGTGTTTTTAAGGAAATATGACCCATGTGTTTCTGATTCATTTACACTTAACTCATCGAGAAGGGCATTTTGTAAGAGCAGCTTGATGCCCATTCCGTTTTCTTAACCTTTGTAGAAGCCATCTAAGCACTTTTTATTGAACAGGAAAGTCACCATCCAATTCAAACCCCAGAAGTTTCATTCAAAACTCATAACCCACAGGAGTCAGATTTACCTTCTACTTGGCAAGATCAGTTAACTTCCTAAGATTCTTCTTAGCCCCTTGGTTCAGTATTTGATAGTCCTGAATTACTCTTTATCTTCAGATACTTATTATGTGTTTTCAAAAGAGTCACTTCCTATTTTTTAAAGGACTTGACCATATAATCAATGTTCCATCTAATCTTCTCATTAGAAAGTTAAATCAGAAAATTTCCGTAAATGGGGGTTGGGGGGAGGTGGTCAGTGGTCTGTGATGTTGGGTGATCCTCCATCTGTGGTGCAGGAAGTTAGAGTGGTCACCAGCTGGTCCTGGGCATTTGTTTTTCCTTCCAGTTGTTGTCTTCTAAACAGAAGATCAAATCTGTATGCTAGATACCTCCAGGATATTTTTGGTATGCTTAACGTAGCATCTTAGGGAGACTATCTCTAGGGATGAAGGCACTAGGCGGAATCTTCTAGGAGGCACAGTGTCCTTACGTAGGCCTTTGCATTGCGCTGCAGATCACGGAATTCTGTAGCTTTATGAGAACAGCAGCACCTCTGTTCACAAAGAGGTCAGCTCAGCTTCACTGGGTCACTGATGGTTTAGAGTCTCTCTCATAAGCGTGAATTCTACCCAAGAAAGGGGTCTTATATTCAAAACAAGTTACACAAATGTTGTGAGTACATGGCATATGCGTGTATGTTATGCATACGTTACATGGTTCCCAGACTGTTTTGTAGGTCATGGTTGCCGATTTTTTGAGACTTGAAAGTCAGCCAGTATGCTGTATGGCTCTGTCAGGGTCTGTTATCTGAGGTAAAATGATTGCTTCTAAGACATTTTTATGTGTCCACATGAGTGGCCACACATTGAGGGATCATTTTCAGTTTCTGTCAAGATAGAAACCATTACCAATTTGTTATGTTTTCTTTTACTTGGCAAACCATTCTATTCACGTTTTTGGCCGAGCTGCTGTGTTGGCATGGTATACAACAGGCATTTGGGTACCATTCAGCAGCATTCTATTTTTCATGCAAAAAAAAAAAAAAAAAAAAAAAAGCAGGAGGGGAAAAGAAAGAAAAGAAATAGGAGTCTATTATAAACAGTGTGCATGGTTTTGATAATTATTCCCAGACTCCACTGTCTAGCAAGGCATCTAAAATGTGTTATTGGTAGACGAAGCTCAAGTGCATGATAGAAATTTCTCATTAAATTACTAGAATTTTTTCTTTGTCAATTTTTTTTTGCCAGTTTTTGGTGGCAGCGATGGCACCAGATTCAGGTTGAGCAGGTGGAGTGGTCTCTGTGGTACTATATTTCTTAGTCCCACGCATCAGACTCATGGCGCTGTAAGACCCTTCTTCAAGCATGCGTTTCATAAAACGATTTAGACACATGGCAGCAGGCATCAGCCAGAGGACTCATATGACCGTGTGCTTGGAGTCAGTATGCCAGTTTGAGTTTGCCTAGATAAAGCTTGATTAGCGCAAACAAGGCTAGAGAGACGGAAGCTGTAGCTGAAAAGGCAGTGGAGAGACATTTGTTTCTTTAAGCCACCTGCTTCATCCACAGAAATATTAACCTGTGAGAGCCAACTGAAGTCCTGGAGATATCCACTGGGAACTTGCAGGTTCTCTTGAAAATGTCTTTCCAGGTTGCTAAACTGAAGTTATCTTAAAACTGAACAGCAAATACACATGATAAAGCAATAAATAATACGGTGGCCCACATCCTTCTTTTCTCTCCATCCCTTTCCTGTACCACTTTCCTCTGTAGTATATGCAGCCTTCCATATTGTAAGGATTCAAAAATTCTAACATTGCATTACCTCAAGTCAATACTTTAATGATTATTACAGAAGCAAGACTCCTTTCTATAGAAAAACAAGTGTTGTACCCTTCAAAAAAGTAAATAAAGCTCATTTACAAACTCAAAGATAAATGCCATAAATACTAATTTATATGTACAGTTTGTAGAATGTATAAAACTGTACTAACATTGTATATGAATATATGTACATGTATATAGTTAATTAATTTAACCCCTCCAGACATGTTTATGCATGCATGTTTTAAACAAAACTGAAATGTCTAATTTTCTACCTAATTTCTTTCCTTCAGAAATATATAGGAACTACTGCTTATATAACTTTTGTATGATTTTAACGTTTTGTCTTATGTAATATTCCATCATGTGGTTAAGAACAGGTTTACTTGACCATGTAGTTGTATGTTCAGGTTCTTTCCAGTTTTCAGGTTTTGATGTTATGAACAATACTGTAAGAAATCTCCTTATAACTATTTCACTGCCCAGTTCCTAAGACTGGAATTGCTTAGTCAGTGAGGGTCCATGTTAGGCCTCTGTTAAGTATTTTCATTGTGTCCCTCTCCAAATGTCATTCCAATGTGTACTCACAAGTAAACATCAATTCAGATTTGTCCTTAGGACAGTTAAGGTCTCAAGAATTATTAAGGATCTTTGCTGGCCTTAGTGAAAGTGAATAGCATTTTAAAAGACATGCTTTGCTTTGGTAAAAATGAAAATACACTTATGGTCTGGTTTGCTTCTGTTTTTAATAAAACTGTACAAGTTTCAGCGCTGCTGCTCTTCCCGAGCGCCTCATCCCTGTCCTCTCTTCGTCTCGACTCTGGAAAACTGTCCTTCCAGGCTAGCCCTGTGTTAGGACCTTAGGGTCTGCTCTTCTTCCTCTCTACTTTATTGCCACATCTTGGCTTGCATTAAAAAACAGTTTTATACATCAGTTGTAGTTTGTTTCTGCTAGAGATTAGATTTTGTGAGCCAAGATTTGACTTGAAAAAATTTTAAAGTCTTCCTCTGGAGTTAGCAGTACAGAAGTAATGAATACCAGTTGTCTGAGTAGCCAAAGTAGTGAATTTTTAATAAGGCAAATGTTTTTAGAAAATGATTATTGACCTTCAGACTCACCTGGTCAGATTGTATCATAAAGCAACATTTTTGAACTAACTTCATCTTATTGCTTATCTGGTAAAGATTTGATGAATTTTATATTCACTACATACTATTATTTGTAGATAGTTCAGCCATGTAGTAAATGAAGGGTATAGTGACAATCAGTAAATGTTTTGATAATAGTCTTTCCTTCATACAGGCAGGAGATTGCCAGCCCTGAGTAACAATTTGGTACACACACACAAGCCACGTTGGGGATTCTCATCACTTTTTAGTGCTGGCTGTCAGCAGGTCTCTAATTTCTGGTCTCAGGACCCTAGAGATTTTTATATGGAGTATTACTACCAGTGCTTGCCTTATTAGAAGTTAAAACTAAGAAGGCTTAAATATCTTTAAAATGATTATCTTAAACCCATTATATGTTAACGTAAGTAGCCCTTTCTTTCTTTTTTTAACCCCTCCCATGTTCCCTCACTTTCATGCCCCCTCCAATTCATGGCCTTTATTTCTTTAATTGTTATTGCTACATATCTGCATTAATATATAAATATAAATACAACCTACTGAGTACATTTAACTGTTTGAGTATAATTTAAGGGCTGACTACTTGGTATGGATAACCAATTAGGGTCATCTTTGGGAAAGACTAATTCCCTTTTCCTTAGTTGCTTGTAGTGTTTTGTCTAGAAGTGCCCCCACCGCAAGAGATTTTCCCTTCCCCATTAGCATATCTCTTGGTATTGTCATGTTCAAGTCTTGTTTAGGCAGCCGTATTGGGTGAAGCTTCTCTGTCATTTCTAGGTGGTACAGTATCATTGCAGATTCTCTGGTCCTTACAGTCTCTGGGCCCTCTGTCACAATGTTCCCTGTGCCTTACATTCAGGAGTTACACTGTAAATGTATTCACTGGTGCTGGACCCTGGTGATCAGCTGTTCTCTCTCTCTCTCTCTCTCTCTCTCTCTCTCTCTCTCTCTCTCTCTCTCTCTCTCTCTCTGTGTGTGTGTGTGTGTGTGTGTGNAGAGGGAGGAGAGCCATGCCCTCTTCACTAGAAACCTCTTGAATCTACAGGAAGAGGGTGCAGGTGGTCACATGTAGGCAGGAAGAGCACAGGGGCCAAGAATTGGAGGGGATTTTCGGGCCAGCACAAACAATCAAGACTGGGTGACAAGGACTTGGCAGGCTACCGTGAATGCTGGCTTCAGGACACGAAGAGGCCAGGGAAATGAATCTTAGAGGGTGCAGGCACATCTACCCACCAGGTGCTACTGATGTTTGCAAGTGTTGTTCCCTAAATTGAGCTCTGACCCTTTAGAACTGTTTGTTTTCTGTAATATGCCTCTCTTGCTTTCAACCTTCCTGGGTCCACCTAAAGCCCCAAGTGTCTCTCTCTCTCTCTCTCTCTCTCTCTCTCTCTCTCTCTCTCTCTCTCTCTCTCTCTGTGTGTGTGTGTGTGTGTGTCTGTCTGTCTGTCTGTCTGTCTGTCTGCTTCTGTTGCAAAGAGGAGCTTCTTCAGTGAGGAGTGAGAGATCTACTTATAAGGATAAGTATATAGAATGTAGTTAGGAATCATGGTAGTTTAGTAAAGTGGTGAAGATTCTCCCTTAAGATCCATGAAGTCATTGGCCATGGGTTCTTGGCTAGATTTCCAGTTCCAAGCATGATTTCCTTCCAGCTGAAGACACCTGAAGTCCAATTAGGAAGCTCTTGGTGACTGCCAAGATACCAGTGTCATTGTCATACCCTGAGGGGTGTTTTGCTATCCTGGTCATTGTTGTGGTTGCAGTTATAACCTCAAAGCAGAAAGATTTCATGAGCATGGCATTGCCTCACTCCTTTCTAATCTCTAAAGTCTAGCATGGTGGCAGCAGGTAGATTCCCATGTGCGCTTTACAATGTTGTGATCTTCCACATCGCATACTCTGAACACTCTCAGCAGGTAAAGAAAGGTTCTTGCCACCAAGCCTGACAACCTGAATTTGGTCACAGGGACTCCCATGGTAATAGAACCAACTTCTGTAAGACATCCTCTGACTTCCACATGCATGCAGCAAGTAACATACATACATAGACACAGAAACACAAATAAATAAATGTAATTTTAAGATGTCACTATATGCTCATGAAAGAATGAAAATGAAAGTGGCAAATAAATGTAGCAGAATTTCTTGGACCACCAGTTTCCAAATCATGGCACAGGGACTTGGTATTAATTATGAATGCACAACTTTAGCTTGGGCTTGTTTCTAGCTAGCTTTTTTTAACTTAAATTAACCTATTTCTATTCATCTGTGTGCAAGCCTGAGGCTTGTTTTTCTCACCTACATACTGTCCATCCTTCTTTCCTGCTTCTTCCTTGGCTGGCTGGCTGGCTGGCTGGCTGGCTGGCTGGCTGGCCTCTTGCTAGCTGGCCCCCTTTTCTCTCTGCCCATCCCCACCTATCCCTCCTCTGCCTAGCTATTGGCCTTTCAGCTTTACTAGACCAATCAGGTGCCTCAGGCAGGCAAGGTAAAACAGCAGCACATCTTTACATAGGTAAACAATTATTCTGCAACACAAACAGATGCAACATATTTGGATAGATAAAGAAATCTTCTATTCCACAACAAATAAATGTCTTAGTGTTCATGCAGATGTTTGGCCTGTAGACACAGTATTCCCACAACCATACTTGGAGGACTGATAGACTCAGACTCTAATTCTGTGGTCGTGTTGGTCCCTGTTTATCAGATGCTATGACCAAACACGTTGGTCCTCAAAGCTTTGTTCCCGGGATATCAGTTGAATCTCAAGTAGTACTGGTCTTTTCTGCATTAAATGTGTTAGATACTGAAAATACTGTGTAGCATTTATAGACTTTAATCATGTCTCATATTACTTATCTGTGCCTAACCTCTCAAAATAGATAATCATCTTAGTCACATTTGATTGATTCTAAGATACATAAAGAAGCAAATTAAGTCAAAATGACATGTGATTTTATATAGTATTTAATAAAACTTAATTTGTGATTTATCTGATGTCTGGTCTATGGTAGGCTTTCATATACTTTTTCTGATTTCATGTGCATCTTTCCTAAGGAAAGGAGTGTTTGAATCTACGCCACATTGTTCCCACTGAACCTGAGGGTTGAGCTGCACCAAACATAAACATGTGTACAAAGATGCACTAACTCCTGCTTGGTGCCTTCCAGCTGTGTCGCTACTGTTCTGAAAGGGAACTGTCATTTTAAGTGTGTCCTGTGCTTGCCTTCTGGCCTTTGCCCATTTTCTTTTAGGTTGTTTTTGACTCCTGAGATTTCAGAATTCTCTATATGATCTAGAGCAGATTTGCCAGTTTTCTCTCATGCTTTTAATTTTTTAATTTTTATTTTATTTCTTTTCATTCATAGTGCCTCACTGTTCATATAATGTCCGACTTCTCTTTCTTTATGGTCTGTGCTTTAGTGGTCATATTTATGACCTCTTTCATATAGAATTTTCCCTAAGTTTTCAGTAACTTTTATTCTGTCACATTTAGGTCTATTGCCCATTTTTTGTAAGAGACTATGTGAGATATGAGGTTCAGGCCAACTTTTGTTTTCTTCATTTGGGTGTCTGGATATTATAGTGTCATTGTTTCAAAAGCTGCCTTACTACAACACTGTCAGCTCTCAGCTCACTATGTGCAGGTTCTCCTCCTCTGTCAAGTTCACGACTCCACGTTCTCTTGCTCAGAGTGCTTTTGAAGCCAGGTAATGATCAGGTAATAGAAGCCTTGAAACTTTTCTCTTTTCTAAGTTGCTTTGGCTATTCTAGTTACTTTGCTTTTCCATGTAAATTTTAGAGTCAGTTTCTCTTTAAGTACAAATAAATCTGCTATGGTTTTATTTGAATTCCATTGTTTATCAATCAGTCTTAGGAGAATTGGTATCTTTGCCATGTTGGCTTTCCGGTGTTGAATTTTAGACTTTTAGTGTTTCCCCCACAAGTCCCCACGCTCTGTTAAATTTTGTTTCCACTTTTCTTTCAGTTCAGACTGGATACTGGGTATTTTCTGATGATCTGTCTTCAGATTTACTGAACTTTTCCTCTGTCACAGCCGTTCTGATACTGAACCCATCCAATGATTCTTCAGATTTGAACTTTGTGTTTTCCAGTTCTAAAACTTTTACTTATATTTATTTTTACATTGAAGCCTTCCTTCTGTTTTTCTGTGTATTCCAAGAGTATTTGCCCTTTCTTCCTGGAGCATATTTTTAAGTCTTTGTCAATTAATGTCAGTGTCTGTCATTTTGTTGCTAGTATCTGTTGATTGTGCTTTTCCATATAGCTAAGTTTTTCTTAGTTCTTTATATACTGATTGGTTTTTGTTGTTGAATATTACAAGTTTCTGACTATTCTTTGAACCCTATGATGAATGCTAATATGTGGTTATAGTAGCCTGTTTGGTTTTAGTCCAAGCAGCCTTGTGCAGAATCTAATATCAGTCTAATTTCAATATCAGTCTTGATTCTGGTGCCTTAAATTGCTGTGCCTCTATCTTATATGACCATTGCCAGTCTTAATCCTGGCTATAGGTCTACCTCTCATTTAACTTTTCTTTGTCTTTATTATAGAGTTTAGAATAAGGTTCCCAATGCAATGACTTTGTGGGGTCTCGTTCCTTCTTCAAATATTGACATATTACACCGTCTTTTCCCTTCTCCATCTTTTAGAAAGGTAGAGCATGAGCTCACCTTCAAGACCAGGCTGTAGTAGCATGAAGACATGGAACCACAAAGCTTTAAGCCACGCTCTTGTCAGTATGAGTATCAGAACCACACGCACACTTGGGGGTTCTTATCTCCACCAAGCTGCTGTTCTTGAACTTATGCTTGGGGAGTGCCTCAGACCGTGTCACACTGCATCATGTCCCCCAGCAGACTCTCCTCCTTTCACATGCTATGTGATTCTTTATCTTTAAGGAACCTCAAATGCTACAGAATTCTTAGTGTTAGAATAGTAGTTTTCTTTTAAAACTCTTAACGGCTCTGCGTTGTTCACTGTGAAATAATGCATTTCTTGGGAAGAGTTCTGTGTCTTGGCTGCCTCACAGGCTGAGGGACACTCTTAGGAGCACTCTGAATTCAGTCATAGAAGGGGATCACCGGGCTACTGCACGTGAGAAAGAAGGGGGAAACTTGGCAGGTGCAGTGGGTGATGTATTGCTTTCATAGCTTTCATATTTGTGGTCTTTGCTTGGAGACTTTAGAAAGCTGCTATTCAAATCTGTCGTGTAGACCAGAGCAGACCGAAGTGCATGAGGCAAAGGAGGCCTAAAGAGTGTAGGCATGATCACAGCTAGCAGAAACCCTGGAGGGCCCCCAGCTGAGAAAGGGTACATAGCAGAACAATGCCTGAAGCCACAAATCAAGTTATAAAACTTACTTGATTCAGTTAATCGGAACGAAATATTGGTAGTACGTGAAGTCCAAAGGAGAGTGTGTTTTGATATAAACACTTGTTATTCAGTAATTTCAAAGCAGCCAATCTGCCTCTTATTCACTATTGAAGTCCTCCCCTTGCTCTGTCTGCCTACATTCAGTTGAAGCGTCTCTTGGGCTCTTTAAACCATGGTTATTTATCAAGTAAAGACTCTAGATTCAATAAATAAATAAACAAAAATAAAAAAAGAACAGACAGTATGCCCCCCCCCACAAAAAAATCTGCTTTAGAACATGTGGGGCCTCTCATAGGTAAATACAAACCACCCCTTTTTGTGACTTTGAATGACCTTGTGACTTCAGCCTCACAGTGTCATCGTCCTGTGCAGTGTGTATGGGTTCCGTTTGCATGCTGTGAAAGTCATCCTTATTTTATTTGAATGCTCTTCATGTAAGCAATGGACATGAAGTGAGGATGGACAGGACACTGTCCCAAGTGCGACAAGCTGTCACTGTGAGAAGATTTCTGCTTAAGATGACACTGAGAATGAACGATGTGTGTGCCTTCACAGTGGGACTTTTAGTGACCCTGATGTTGGGACTATTATTCTCTTGTCTATAAGAAGATTCTAGGATCAATGGTCATAGGAGGAAGTATGCAGTAATATGCCAGACCTGAAACCTTTGGATATTATACTACAGGGCCCTTCAGTATTTGGCTAGGTATTTACTTGGCCTGAGAGAGGTTCTGAAGTGTACTATTAACTTGTCTAACTCAAGTTTGATTTATCTCAGCACTCTACAATAATGTATAGAAGCCAAGTAGAGGCTTAAAATGACCATATTTGTTCTGCCCTAAGTGGGATGTAGACTTTCACTGGCTCTTCCACTTGTTTGGACGGACTTCAAGAGTTGCTTTAATATGGAATCCCTTCATTTCTTTTCAGGCATTGATTGATTATACTTTAACTAGCTGTCTTTTATTCCGATTATTAAAATTATACAAAGTAACTCATAATAGAAATCATTTACTGTTGATAAGATGTGCTCCCTTCTCTCCCCATGGTCTTTCATTCTAACACTTGTGCCTGTGGAGGTGGCTCTGGTTCCCACCAATTCATTCAGGAAGCAAATGCTTGTGTGCACTGTATTCCAGGCGTCCTGCAGGTCCTGTATCCTATCTCATCCCTGTTACCTTTCACAAGAGCAGGCTTGTAGGTTAAAGGTCTTCTGTGGCAGGATACTTTTTCCCAACTCCATCAGATAATTTGTATTAGTCCCATTCTATAAATGAAGGGCTGAAGTTAAAAGAAACTAAACTATTTGTCCCATGGTAATGATAGGGTTGCATACAATTCTTTTTTCTTTCTTTTTTTGTAATTCATTTATTTTTATCTTACGTGCATTGGTGTTTTGCCTTCATGTATGTATGTGTGATGGTGTTGGGTCCCCTGGAACTAGAGTTACAGACAGTTGTGAATGTGAGTGCTGGGAATTGAACCTGGGTCCTCTGGAAAAGCAGTCAGTGCTCTTAACCACTGAGCCACCTCTCCAGCCCTGCTTGCAGTTCTGAAAAGCACATGTTCTTTTCAGAACACCAGCTTCTACCAGCAGTGATTCCACTGTGAAATACTGACCACTGGGACAAGAAAGAACTTGAGCCTGAATTTCAGAGATGACTTTCAGGTCCCTCTGATTGTGAGCAACAGTGCCCATCTCTGGAGCAGGTTGTAGGGCATCATCCATGCTCATCTGTGCACCGCTTTGCTCATTCTTTCTACCTCCTAAGAGTTCAAAAGCTACTGTCGTCCATGTATTGAATTATCACATACTTATCCAGTGGACTATCTACTTAGACTGCGTGGGTTCAAATCCCTGCTCAGACACTGATTGCTGGATGCTCTCAAGGAAGCAGCCTACCTTCACCTCTAAAATGGAGCTATCCGTACTCAGTGCAGTTAGCAAACTCATGAAAGGCATTCAACACAATGCCTAGCACTTAGCAGGAGCTCTGGAAGCAGGTGTGGGAGAAAGATGGGCATGCGTGGAACCTGGGACAGTATCAGCAAGATTTGACATACTGCTAAACAGTCTAAAACTGCTGTAAATGGACAAAAAAAATCTACTGAGACAAGCTGTCTTCACCTAATCCCCTGAAGGAGATGATATGAGAAAGATAATGTTAGTTATCTGACCTAGAGAGACGGTAGACATGTTCAAGCACTCATAACTGCTTCTTCTGTTTTAGTTAGTGTGCTGGTTACAGTGGACCTGTTTTTAGAAACCGTGGAGTTTTTAATTTTTTAGCTGAATCCAGATTATACAACACTAAGGCTGGCAGTTTAATTAATATAAATTTAGCAGAGAGATTACCTTTTCCATGTTGGAAATATAAAGCCATGGGACTCTCTTCAGGATGCCTTTTTGTTAGTTTTTTTATTTTATTAGCAAAATCATCTTATATAAACAAAAACCCATGCACACATGAAGTCCACAATTTCTATTAAAAATGAAGTTTAAGGAGCAGGAGTCCTAAGGGTTGATATAACGTAGCAGAGAAAGTCACTTATAGATAGAAACAAAGCCTGTGCTAGGGAGACTGTTAGTTTCCGTGGTACACAGCAGCAAATGAGTGATCACGTGATCTGAGACTTTAACTGTATCTCAAAGTCAAACGGTACTTAGGAAAGCCTAATTAAGATTCCCCCAATATTTCTTATCATATGTTCTGTCTTTTCAGTAGATCATCCATGTCCTCCATGTCATTTTTTGCAACATATCATTTGATGTGCTATAATATTCTAATTTAAGCAAAATTTACTGTTTGCCCGTTTTTGGAAACATTTTGGTAATTTTCAGTTATAGCCCTTCATGAGTAAATGAACTGAGAAACTATTTTATAAATTGGTTGTTATTTCCTGAGGCTAAGAAGGTTTGGGGTTTTTTAGCCTTTAATCCCGGAACTCAGGAGGCAGAGACAGGCAGATCTCTGTGATTTCAATGACAGTCTGGGTCTACAGAGTGAGTTCTGGGACAGCCACGGTAGTTACACAAAGAAACCCTGTTTCAAAAAACAAATCAAATTTTAACCAAAGTATAATTTATAAATGAGAAACAGTTGCTATCTCTGTGGTGAATTTTGGCAAGTATATGCATCTACATAAACCAAACAAGATCAGATATTTGCATCACCCTGGAGAGGCCACCCCTTGGCAGCTCCTGCTCCTTTAACCGCTCTCTACTGTCCGCTCCAGTGGGCCCACGACAAGTCTTCCTAGAATGTTGAGTCCCCTAAACCCAAAACAGCAAGGCAGAGGCTTTTAGTTGCCCTGTCTTGAAGAATAAGTGAGTAAGTGTGTATTATATCACAGATCAGAGATACATACTTATTAATCTCTACAACTTTGTTTTACTTTGTATTTCTTGGTTTAATGGTGAAACTGAGCACTTTTAAAAGATTATCTGGCCATTTGTTATGGTAGTGAAATTTGTGTTTTATGCCTTTTGTATTTATTATTGGCTTTTGTGGTTTTGTTTTGGGTTTTTTGTTCTGTTGTTTTTGTTTTGAGACATGAGTTCCTATATACCAGATTGGCCTTATACTCACTGTGTAATTGAGGATGGCCCTGAATGTTGGACAAGGAGACCACTTGTGTGTTCCCAGCTGCTCAGCAGCTCAGACCCAAAATAATCACACAGAGACAATTAAATCACTGCTTGGCCCATTAGCTCTTGCTTCTTGTTGGCTCTTACATATTAATTTACCCCATCTCTAGTAATGTGTGTATAGCCACATGGCTGTGGCTTACCGGGTAAAGTTCCCAGTGTTTGTATCTGGCTGCGGGTACATGGCTTCTCTCTAACTCCTCCTTCTTCCTCCCATCATTCAGTTTAGTTTTCCCTACCTACCTCTCTATTCCCTCTGCAGGCCCAAGACAGTTTGTTTATTAACCAATGGTATTCACAGCATACAGAGGGGAATCCCACATCACCTGAACTTCTAATCTACTTGCCCCCACTTCTCAAATGCTGGGATTACATATATATGTTACCACACCAAGTTTATGTGGTAATGGCAATTGAACCTAGGTCTTCACGCAAGCAGTTTACCACATGAGCCACATCCCAGCCCTATTTTTACATTTCTTTCTTTTTTTTTTTTTTTTTATTTTCGAGACAGGGTTTCTCTGTAGCTTTTTGGTTCCTGTCCTGGAACTAGCTCTTCTAGACCAGGCTGGCCTCAAACTCCCAGAGATCCGCCTGCCTCTGCCTCCCAAGTGCTGGGATTAAAGGCGTGCACCACCACCGCCTGACCTATTTTTACATTTCTAATTGATATGCAAAAGCTACTAAATATCACAGGTATTCTTTTTGTTTAAAATATTTTACCCTCTTGTGGCTGCCTTACAATTTACTTACGTGGGGTTATTTTGTTGACATATTTGCAGTGCCAAAGCTGTCAATATCTTCCTACATGTTTTCTGCCTGATGTTATGCTGAAAATCTTCATAATCCCAAGATTGTATGAATATGCTTATATATTCCTCTAGGATTCTGTGCCATTATTTTTGTTTTTAACTGCCATCAGAGCCCACCTGGAACTGATTTGGTATATTAGGCCAACATTAAAACTTTTTGTTTCTAAATTGTACACTACTAAATGAATAATCCTGTTGCTTCAACTGATATTATCAGAGTGAGACCTTCTGTATTTTTAAGTTTATTTCATTATTTTACATTATTTTTTTTGTCTGTTCTTCTGCCAGCACCTCACTTTTTATTACTATTGGCAGCATGTGAGTATGTGGAGGGCAAGGGGCACCTTTATTGTCCTACATTTACATTTTTACTTTCAAAGCTTGCATGAATAATGTACTACATTTTTATTTTCTTTTAGTTATCCACACCTGGAAGAAACTTAGACAATAGACCATGGAATCAATAATAAAAAAAAAGAAAAAAGCCCCATTATTTAACAGGTGGCCTCTACCTGAATTGCAGCCCTGGTGCCAAAAAGGAAATAATTAGTCTTTAGACAAACCCTTCAAAGAAATGGAAACGATCACATGTGGAAAATAACTAGCATGTAGAAAAAAAGAATGGATACAGTGTTTTAATTGCCATCTTTCTGGTCCAGGTATATATGCCTTCTTAATGAGACATTTGGTCAGGTGTTTTCCATTTCCATCTCTCTGGTACACTGATCAGAAACACAAGACATTTTAACCAAGTACAGAGTAGATGTCTCAGTTCCTCATGCTTTATCCATTGTGAATCCCCAGAGCACCTCAACATGGCCAAGTATAAATGGAAACTACAAAACCCTCTTCCAAAGATACTTAGTCTTTCAACTACTTGACATTTTGAATTAGTTTTAATCCCTTCCCTCTCTGGTACTAGTGCAGATAACTGCCAAGTTAAATGTAGCAATAATGTTTTGTTCTTTGTTTAAATGAATTATTTAAACTGATAAACTGTTGCTCTTGAACTCTTTAGTTTTGAATTTTGGTTAAATGGTGAGTGAGTGTGTTGGTTGATGGGTGTTGATTTGTTGGTTTCTTTTGAGGTAAATATTCATGTAACTCAGGTTGACCTCAGTCTTGGTCTGTAGCTGAGGTGGGCTTTGAACTCCTAATCCTTATGCCCTCTCAGTGAGAAACTTAAATTGTGTGTAGCATGGTATATAAAATTCCAGCACCTGAGAGGAAGCTAAGGCAGGAAGGTTGCCTTGAGTTCAAGACTAATCTGAACTACAGTGTGAGACCTTGTCTCAAAACAAAAGGCCGGGGCAGGATTGTTGCAGGGCAAAGGAGTAGCAGGTGCCTTTAATCCCAGCACTCAGGAGGCAGAGGCAGGTAGATAGATCTCTATGAGTTTGAGGTCAGCCTGGTCTATATAACAAGTTCCAGGTCATCCAGTACTACAGAATGAGACCCTGTCTCAAAGAAAAAAGAAAAGAAAAAATTATTTAAATTGGGCATGGTTGTACATGTCTGTAATATCAACACAGAGAAGATGGATGCCGGTGGATCAGGAATTCAAAGCTAGCCTTGGCTACATAGTTGGCTTGTGGCCAGCATAGGCTACAATAAAACCATGACTAGGAAAATTAAAAAAATAAAAGCTTACTTATACTAAATGTTCACATATCACCAATCCCATTTAACTCTATAAGATAGATATTGTTAGTATCTTATACTAGAGGAACTTGAGATAGCATAGCAAGCTATACAAACTAAAGCATTACTCTGATGAAACTGGTTGTTTTGTTGGTTGTTTGGTTGGTTGTTTGGTTGGCTTTTGTAACAGGGTTTCATATAACTAGGGCTACACTGAAACTAAGTATTTGAGGATGACTTTGAACTTCTGGTCATTCTACTTTGCACGTGTGTCCCCACCCCCACCCCACCCCCGTGCAGGGGTTACAGGTGTGTACCATCATGTCCAGCTTTAGGCAGTGTTGGGGGTCAAATCCAGGGCCTTCTGTATGCCATGCAAACATTCTACAAAATTAGCAACATTCCCAGCCCTTAGAGGAGGACACTTAATACATCAGTGTTTTGTGGCATTCTGTTTCAAATGCCGTCTGAGGTTTTTCCACCCAAGCAATGATTTTTCTGAATTAGTCTGCATATTTTTCATGTTTTCTAACAGTAGTGTAGTTGTTTTCAACTGTAGCAATATGCCGCCAAATGTAACTTTAGGACTTAGTAGCTCTTGAAATAAAAAATTGTCCAACCTCTTCTAAATCTGGGAAGATGTTAAATTTCACAACCCTAACATTATTTGTATTATTTGAAGAATTAAAATTCAGAAAGATTTAAAGGTGTGTTTAGCTTGACTTAGAAGTTCCTATGTGTTTTTATAGAATTATAAACAGTAGAGTGGTTCTGAGCATGAGAGTTTAATTCAAGATTAATCTTGAATCCCAGCTTGGAAATTTCCTAGCTCTGTGATCTTGGAGAAAATATGGAGTCTTTCTATCATTGTTTCTCAAATTATAAATGGGGGTAATCCTGACACTTTTTGTGGGAGTGGAGTCAGCTTGCAATCAAGCTAAGTTCTGTTTATAAAGGGACTGGCAAGATGTTGAGAGCAGTCGGAGCTCTGTAAATGTCGCTGTCATCTCTGATGTTGTCTGCTGTTTTTAAGATTCACCACTGACGTCAGTAGATCTGTCAGGACCATGATTGGAACTTTTACCATTTCTGTTTCAGTTGATAATTTTTGGTCCTTTAGTTGACTAGCTTGAGCTTGGTTTCTATCTTAATCTTTAACAGTCTGAGATACGGCTTGGGGGTTTTGTATTTTATTTATGGATAGTAGTGCCTCATTAATGAAGCAGTGAGTGTCTCCAGGGGACTACACTCGAAAGTATGGAAACAAGAAGTCATACGACAGAACATGCATTGTACATGTAGTTTAAAGGCATAGAAGTAGCTCAGCTTTGGATAGCATAAAATTGTGAACTTACATCAACACAATGTTTTGTTCCATCCCTCTCTCGGCCAGGTTCTAAGGTGGTGATCAGATGATTATAGACCAGGTCCCTGGTTAGTGTGTATTTTATACGGTACTATAAATAATCCCACAGAAGGCCAATGTGGTTCGTTATAAATAGGCCTTGGGAGAGCTGCTGACCCTGGAACGGTGATTATTTTAATTCTAAGCTCTCTAGCCAGCCTCTCAAGTCATGCTGCTTTTGTCTTCTGAGTGAAGAAAGCTCTTGAGCATTGACTCTGTTGTTGCATGCTGTTTGTCCTGAAATACCTTTGTATCACGAGGGAAGCTCTGATCATGGATATGATTTGAGGGCGATGAACAGCCAGCCCTGTGCCCTAGTTCCTTAGGAGAGCGTCTGGTTGGGAGCTGTGTCTTCCCCTGCGGGACTGATAGTCTGCTGGCCACAGAGTTATGTTCCTGGCTGAACTGTCAGCTATAGCTCCCAGCAGGTGGAAGGACACACACCACGGCTGTATTCTGGAAGCTTCCTAAATCTTTCCACCTGGTGCTGCTTGGTGCTAAGCTGTTAGATAGGCGAGAAAGCCGAGGAAGCACATCCTCCTGCTGCCGGAGAGGTTTGGAAAATATGTCCTCCTCATTTAGTCTAACAGGACCCAATCCCTACTAATATTTTCTAACAAAGGAAAATGAAAGATGTTATTTAAAGTTGGCTTTTCAAAACCCCAGAGGGGCAGTGTTCCTTTAAAACTCAGAACGAAGGCGCTTTCCCATGTCAGTGGTGAACAGCGACAGTGCACTGATTCCCCTGTTGGTTTCCACAAGTCTGTGCCTGTTTCCAGATCTCCTCTTTTCCTGGACTTAATTCTCTTAACGCAAGTATTTTAAAGTTCTGTTCCTACTTTTCTCCTATTGTCATTTTTAAACATTTCTTTTGTGTCTGCCTTCATTTCTTTCTCTCTATTCCTTTAGGTAACTGTCCCTGTTGCCCATGTAAGCCTTTCTTCCATCCTGATTCTCCTTCCTGATCCCACTGCCCCTTTCTCGGGCATCTCTGTCTGCCACCTGCTCTGCCGGGCCCGAGCAGTGCCCTGCCGCCCTTTCCTGGGGGCTCTTTTTTCTACTTCCATCTCAGGACGCCTGTGTGTTTTTCTATCTGTCCCTGTCTTCTTGCATGCATTACTGTGGCCTTAGCTGCATACTTCATTTTGGAAAAAGATTTAAAGTTTTTTTTTTCATGCATGCTGACTTAAACCCTAACTTCTTAATTCCTAAAGTTGCTTGTAATCAGTAATGAAGAACAGTCTAAAAAAAGAAATTCTTAAGTTTTTAACCTAAAAATGACATTCTGATAGTTAAAAACAGGAATAAAGGTGTTGTTTAGAATACATTTAAACATATCTTAAGAGGTATAAGAAACATTAAATTTTTAATCAAATAGCCATTTCTATTTTAACTAGCAGCTAAAGTACAGGTGACTTTTGTATTGAGCCTACCTAGCAAACTTACAGTGAGTACCAAGTGTTTGTGAGCAGTTTTCAAATCTCCAGCAACTATTTTGGTCTTTAGTTTTCCCTAGCAGAAAGTTTCTCCAGCAGCAACAGTTATATTTAGGCTTCCGGTGCCTCAGGACTATGAACTGGGAATCTGCCTTCAGACAGGAGCTTCCTCTGTGGCCCTCCATAGCTTCTGGTCTGTTATTTGTAAAAGGGAGTAGAGAACTCCAGCTACCTCCATGTCTTAAATGTCCAACGCTCTACCCAAAGTATGCCTTCTGAAGGCATGGCGTCCAAGCCTCACTTGAGCTATGTGAAGTGAATAGGCCAAGTCTCACCATCTTCTCATCAGGCCTGAGAAGCATGGTGATTCCCACAGCCATGCTATGCGAGACAAACTCGGGTCTGACTTCATGAGGGCTTCCCTAGGAAGTGTTGAAGAAATTCAAATGTAGGAGCAAGGCAGTGAGAAAAGGTTTTAGGATGATGTGGGAATTAAACTGGGCTTAGAAAGGGCCAGAAAAGGAGGGAATAGAACCTTCCAGAAAAGTACCATGGAAAGAAAGAAGTATGCTGTAGTCTGTCTCTACAGAGCAGGGTGGTCTTTCAAAGACTCGATGGAGGCAACACTTGGAAACTGTGTCGTCTCGCTGAAATGTATACTTACAAAGGCTGCTTCCACCTTCCAAACTGTCCCCCAAATCATGTGCATTTGTGATCTGTAGTCTAAAGAATGACAAGCTTAAATAATCACCAGGAACTGTTTGCTTGGGGTTCTGAAGAATTCTAAGGTAATAGGGAAATACAGAGTCATCACAATATGCAAACAAATTATGTTATAACAAATTATGTGTATGTTCTCAGAGAGCGACAAGGTCATTCAACCCAGGAAGGACAAGGCTGTCTGAGGACAGTAAGTGTGTTTTCCCACACATGAGTAGATGTTAATGTTTAAGCTGTTTAATTGGCTTATCTGAGACGGGTCAGCACTAGACTATTGTAGCACAGATGTGCTAGCTGGAGAAATGTCTTGTTTTTAGCCCTTTTCTTTGCTGGAAAGTTTGAAAAGTAAATTACTTGCCTGAGAACCAGGGAGTTTATACAACCTGTGATTGCTAAATAATTTGGGATTGTATATGAAAACTATCAAGGAGAAAAGTAAAAAAAAAAAAATCAATATTCTAGCCAAAGGGTCTTTTGGGTGTTTTTAGAGGTGATAGGAGTCCCAGAAATACTGACTTGTTTACAAGTACTTCTCATCAGCGTTCTTCTGGCCAAGCATCGCAGGATGATGAGGTGCAGAAGCCAGCGGAAAGGCCTCTGTTCTTCACAACACCCCAGAGGGGGGCTTGCAAAAAGAAGCCTAGACCCATAGACAGGACTGTCAGGGAGGCCCTGAGAGGACCTCACTGTAGCTGGAGAAAGCAGATCAGGCCCAGCAAGAGCCAGGGCGATGCAACAGGAGGGAAGAAAGAGAGAGGAGTCTTGGAAATACAGCAGCAGCAATGAGTTTGGAGAAAGTGGACGTTCAAGAAACTACAAAGAATCTGCCATGTCTGGAGTGGAAGATAGGGTATCATATAGAGAGAGCATGGTCAAGCATGCAAAAGCCAGATTAAAGAAGGTGCAGAAGAAATTTGGGGTTTCTTCTGTAGGCAGAGAACCAAAGGGTTTAAACCGCAAGGGTTTTCACAGTTTTCACAGTTAGATTTGCTGTGTTTTCTGGAGAAAAAAAAAAAAAAAGAAAAAAAAGAAAGAAAGAAAGAAAGAAAGAAAGAAAGAAAGAAAGAAAGAAAGAAAGAAAGAAAGAAAGAGGAGAAAAGCCTGGGAACTTGTCATGCACCACAGTACAACCCTACAGTCCAGGGTAATTTTACACCCAGACACCCATCCTCACAGGGACGGATCCTGGGCCCTGCTTGCCCCTTCGTGAATCTGCAGCTGAATGGGGGCATAGCTGGAAGAAGTTAGGGCTAGGATTCCAGAGAATAGGGATTTACGCCATTAACAGGATTCATCACAGAGTTAATGCTGTTTTTAAGCAGTGTTTTCCCGACAAAGTGACTGCATGGCTTGGGGCCTTTGCAGTATCCCTTTTAAAGGCCAGGCTGGGGCTCCCAGATGACCCTCCCTTTATAGCTACAATGTAATTGCTTGTCCTTTGGAATAGGCACTACCCATTCTGATTTTTGTCTTACTAGACCTAGCACTGAACTTTTGACTGATTCCCCAGATTAAAACTCCATCATTGCAGATAAAAGCTTGTTACCTCTGAAAACTGTCATGACTACGTGGCTTCCTGGTCAACAGTTTATAGATTCCTCTACCCGCTCAGAAGTTGCCTGTGAGAAGGGACTGGTCAGCTAGAGGTGTAGCTCAGTGATAAGGTGCTTACCCAGCATGCACAAGGCCTGGGTTCAACCTCCAGCTCTGGAAAGAAAAAGAAGGGGGGGTGATAATCTCTTTCCTGCCTGTCCATAGTCATTGCAAATGCCGCCAGGCAGTATGGGAACGCGTTTTGAGAACACTATCAGTAGATGCTCTGATTATTGTCTCACGCTTTGTTAGCATTCCAAAACACATGGTTGCCACATTGTGGTGTTTGTGTGTTCTCCCAAATAAACAATTTGCTTCTGGAGAACAAAGCTTGGGCCATGTTTGACTTTTTATCTTCGGAGCTAGCACTGGACTCAACCATAAGAAGCCCTCAGACATTTGTTAGGTGAACGCTGAGTCTAACTTGTTGCCATATATGAGGACTGGACTATGCCCTTATGGTTACTCAATTTGAGGAGCAGACTCAGGACCACTTAGCCTCATCCCCTGTGTGAGTAGTTTGTCATTTTGAATCCAGTCTTGGGACTGGAGAGATGGTGAGCAGTTAAGAGCACTGTTGCTCTTGCAAAAGGACCTGGGTTGGGTTCCCAGCACCTACATAATGGCTCATAAATAGCCATAACTCCACGTCCAGGAGATCTGGCACCCTCTTCTGACTTCCATGGGCACCGGGCACACACGTGTACACGTGTACAGATATACAGCAAAACACTCATACACAAAAATAAAATAAAGTTTCTTTTCACCAAAACCCCACTGTTCTATCTGAAGGAACAAAGCAAAGGTAAATGGAATGAAACCAGCCAGTGCAAAAGTATAAAGTTTCTTAATCTTTGGCTCTGTGCTCTTGACATTTAAAAATAACTGGTGAGAAGTTTTTTAATAACTGGTTCTGGAACCCTCATCCTAGGATAGTTAAGTCAGTACCTTTGAAGATAGAAGCCTGGCAGGGGTGGTTTTTTTAAAAAATGCCCAGCTGATTTTCACATCTGATGTGAGGGTTCTAAAACTACTTAGAAAAATGTTGCTTTAAAAAAAAAAAAAAAAAACCCTCTCCCCTTTAGGAGGGTTAACATCTCCACATTAGGAGCTGTGGGAGATGCAGAAGAGCAGAAGGCATCTCCCACTGACGTCCGCCAGGGAGTAAACCCCGCCGTACCTGATGGTGCCGTGTAAAAGCAGCCATGAGTGTGTGCTGAGTTGTGAAAAGTCATGGAAAGCTGACTTGAGACTCTCTGCAGTCCAGTAGGTGTTTCAGGAAGCCTATCATTAAAATAAAAGACAGCCTCTGCCCACAAAAGGTCAAGTGGTTGCCTAACAAACCCGGTGCCAAGCTTGGCCAGTACTAGGGGTCTGAAGATTTCATTCTTATTAAAAAATCACCAAGCTCAGCATTGGACATACAAGGTGAGCCAGGCACCCACTGTCTCATACCTGAGCCTCCTCCAGTTCAGTCAACAGACAGTTTTAAAATACTGAGAGATGCTGAGCGGCTATGTAAGGCTGGTGAGCTAGGAAGCAACACGTTGGAATGCCGCATGCTTCTGCCGGAACTATTTTACTCTAATCCGATAGTGAGTTGTTCCTGACAGAGGTACATGATAAGAAAAATGAATAAGAAATGCTCTTCAGAATCTAGAAAAATCTGAAGAAGAATGGTTCAATAATTAGAACAATAAAGTAGAATAGCAAAATAATTGTTTCTTGAACAGGGCATGGTGACACATAGCTGTAATCCTAGCACTCAGAAAGGTATCAGGCCAGCCTGGGCACATAGCAAATCCATCTCAGCAAACAAAATAAACATGTTTCTTTCAAGGAGGGAAATGCTCTTAAGTTAGGGTGACTTGGAAATAAGTAGGAATGGCTGTGAAATCTTTTAACAAGAACTGTTTACATTCTCTCGGGATAAATCATTTCAGTTCGTTTTCATCAGAAATGAGTTGCTGATGTCGGGACTCTGTACTGAGCTAAGAATCAGATCTTCTGGCTTTTGCACAGATGTCACCACCATCCCATAATTTGTCTTCCCAGTTGTGTGAGAACTTTAATACTGAATGTCAGGTCGACGGGGAAGCACTTGTTTACTTTTGCTTATGCTTTTGCAGTCCCGCATCACAGTGACATCCCTTGTGTGGCGTGACTCTGCAGGTAGGAAGTTTCCATCTTATACACCTGTGCCGAGGAGTTTATTAGTCAGAACTAAATTTCTGTCTTTGCCGTCAAGTAAACAAGTTCTGAAAATCTCACATGTAAATGATTAACTCTTGCCTGCATCAAGTTGACATAAAACTGTCCCGCACACCAAGTGAAGCAAACTGCAGATGTTCTGTAGATTCCAGGAGGAGAGGAATTGCTTAGGGCTCAGCATCAGCCTCAATAGTAGAGACTCTTGCTGTGTGGCTGGCTTTCAGAAGCTCCTTACTGGGCGAGTCTGCCATGGATTGGCCAATTTCAGAAGCAGGAAGTTGTTGCTGGTGATTGGCTTTCAGAACAACGTGAGCTGTCACTGGTTATTTAGACCTAGGTAAGTCAGCATTAATTGGTTCAATCCAGTTATGTTTCCAGATATATTTACTGGTCCTTTGTTTCCATGGTTACTGGGGGGGAAATGACCTTTTTCAAGGAATTGGGCACTCTCAAAATCTAACACCCAAATAAATGCCACTGGAAATTTAAAACACAAGAAAACCAAGCTCTGTAGGGAAATCCACACATGTACGCAATGGTTGTAGGATGCTTTTTCTAATTGACAGAGTTTACTGTTAGACGTCAAACAGGCTCTCACATATAGCGTGCCCATTCCTGTGTTGAGATCAGTTATTAAAGTTAGAGCAAACTGCATTGTTAATGGTAGCACGTAGTGATTCAAATGTGGTTTACCTCATGGAAGTACAGTGTAGGTCGTTGTGGGTCACTGATACCACTGCATCACCATGCCCTTCTGAAGTAGAACAGAAGGAAGTAGTAATGGTCCATTTGCTACTGAGTCACCAACATGGCAGTTGTGTAGTAGTTTCCTCCCAAAGTCTCCTTAGGAATCCTCAAAATCTGAACACACTCATAGGAGTTTTCCACACAGACAGATGTCACTCATCATCTTTGCTGCTTCAGGGAAACGAGTGGGGGTTCCTCACTGGAGTTCCCGACTGTGCCGCCTGCCCTTGTACAGACCAGGGAAATCAGTGTCATGTGTGGGCCCATCTCAGAGTTGCAAGGGATGTATGCCAGGTTTTATTCCTGTCTGCTGTGATGAAGGAAATACGTGTGTAAGATGCACTGATACTAACTGAATTTTTAATTAAATAGCTAGTAGAAAATTCTTATCACTTTTGTCATTCACATAAAAACTGAATTTTTCTCCTTCCTAGTTCATCCAGTTGCTGAAGTCTTTTGACCCCCCTCATTACTGCTGACACCTCCCAGTGGGGGCACAGCTGATCACTGGCGTGGTTCCCTGCTGCTAAGGATAGCTAGCTTATGGCCACTTAGGGATCAAGCACATGCTGATACCTTAAGACCAGTAAGCATTCGCTAAAGTAGGAAGGCAGGATAGTGAAACTTGCCGTAATCAACAGTAAGAGGAGAAAATTAGTTCATGGAGTTATGCCAGAAGTTCCAGTGCCTTTTGGATACAAAAACTCAGCTCGTCCCAGAAAAGTCAGCCACACAGCATTTGAACATCACTGTTGTATTTTAAACATTTGTCTCATAGAAGCACACTTTTTGTTCTGTTTGTCGCTGCTTATTTGGTTTTTGTTTATTTGCTAGTGCTGCTGGGGAATCGAACTCAGGACCTTGTGTATACGGGGCAAATGCTCTACCACTAAGCTACACACCAGCCCTGACACATCAGTAAAAGGTGGGGCTGGGGGGCTGGGTTTTGTTTTGTTTTTAGCATAACCCTTGCTTTTGACCCTTTGGCCCCCTCAGAACACAAACATCAGATAGGTCTGGTTATTGGCTGGCATCTGGCTCCACAGCTGGCTCCCTGTGGTTGAGGTACTCTTCAAAGAAAGAGGACAGAGATCCAAATATGGTTTTAGGAGACTCCCAGCTAGAAATCAAAGCCTCTCACCCTGGAGGATTCCGCAGTGAGCATGAGAGTAAAACTCCCAGCAATGCAAAGTAGTGGGACAGGCAGGCATGTTCTCCAGAGTTTTGTTTGGTTTCTGTTATGCAGATCTGGGGACCCAGCCCAAGGCTTTGCACATGCTAGCCACTCTGCCACCGAACAGAATTCCTCCCCAGCGCTTGACTTGTGTAGAACTGCTTTCCTGTAAGGAGCGGCCCCTCCTGGTGCTCCTGGCTGCTCCTTCTCTGTGTGAGAGTGGGGAACCACTTTCCTTTAGGTTCTCAGCCTGGGCTCACCCAGCCTTTCTCCTCCTCCTCCTCAGGATGTCACATGTGCTCCAGTTTGAAGACAAAACCAGGAAGGTGAAAGACGCAAGCATGCAGGATTCGGACACATTTGAAATCTACGATCCCCGGAATCCAGTGAACAAAAGGAGAAGGGAGGAGAGCAAGAAGCTGTTGAGAGAGAAGAAAGAAAGGAGGTGAGAGGAGAGTGGCGAGGCCAGAGTTGCTGATAGCCTGCAGTGCATGACTGTCTTTGTGACAGCCATTGGCCCACCGCGCACACGGGTGTGAAAAGTACTTCTGAACCTGCTCTCCAGTTCAGAAAACAGATACTTTGTTTTGTAAATTTGAGATGATGTGAGCAAATGCTTTTGGTTACTGATAGATTTTTTTTCTTATTTGACCTTTTCTATTGCTGAATCTGAAATAAAATCAATTTATTTCCAGTTTAAATGTTAACCGTTTACAGATTTTATAAACCTGTTTTTGCTCCTTTACCCTGAAATGTGTGAAAGCTTGTGAGTGCTCACAGAAAGAATAAGAGGAACTTCCCGGACCCTTTGATATAAAATAAAAATTATAAAATACATTAACATTGATGAGTCTTTTTTTATATAAACATATAAAAATACCCAGACCAGTAAAACTTTTGCTTTAATTCATGAGGAACCCACAGGCAAATCAGTATTGTCTCAGTCCAGGCTACCGCCTGGGTGTTGTGAATGCATTCAGGACACTACATGCTGCTGCTGTGTTCACCAGCACTACACCCTGGTGCCGGCCACCTGCCGCTCTCGGCCCCCATTCATCCACACAGCAGCACTGGGAGCAGGTAGGTGCACAGGGACCCGCACCACCCGCAGAACACATCAGGAATTTAGCTCTTGATGCGGTCATTCACACTGAGTATTCCTGTTGCCTATTTTTAGTTCTAAAATCTGCTTGCTAAAATTGTACAGCAGGCTAACTTCAATCACCTAATAAAACTGCACCAGCCACGTCTTTTCAGGAGAAGTAATGAAATTGGTTTCCTCTTCCTAGAGCACCGGTTCTTCAACTGTGAGCCCAGGTGCAGCGCTGGCAGCAGACATACGGAAGGAGAAACCCCAGTCCCTGCCTCGCTGCCCGCCAGTCACCACCAGCACCCCTCTCCTAGACGATCAGTGTCTAGGGAACTTAAAACTGCCATATCCCATGGCCAGAAAGCTAGACTCCTGGCCTGTACCCTGAAGAAGTTTTCAGACCCTGTTCGAGATGAGGAGGTGCTAACGTATATTGAAGCCTCATAAAGCGGAGTGTAAGCATGTTGTAACATAGCCTCACTGTGCAGTACTTCAAAACGATGAAGACCACTGAACTCTGGGGATGGATCTAAAGGAGCAGTGTCTGCCTAGCAGGTGCCAGGCCCTGAACTAGATCCTCGGGGTGACTGTATCTTAAAAGGAACAAACAAAACCAGCTAAATAAAAATCTAAAGCAGATAACAATCATTTGTATGCTGGATGTGCACACATGTAAAACCAGTGGTTACCTCTGAGGATGAGAAAGGAGTGTCTGGGGGTCACTGGGGTTTCAGCTAGAGAGTAGGTGCACGGGTCTCGTCCTGGCACGTTCTGGTGTACACGGGACTCTTAGTGTTCACAGAATGAGGAAGGAAAATATTTCAGAGGAAAGAAAGGTGTGAGAGAAGAACTCTAGAGAATGTCAGTCAACTCAGAATTTTGGATGATCGAGGCAGGATTTGGTTGTCCAGATATCGCTGCAGTTCTTTTTCATTGGCATATATTCCTTGTACATAGTGATAGGTTTCATAGAAATTTTCATATGAATATGTCAAGTACCGTGACCATATCCACCCTCTCCCTTCTTTTCCCACCTCCTTCATCCAGCTAGCAGCCTCATTTCTACTTCGTATCCTATGTGCTTATACGGTCTTACATGTTTATACAAAACTCTAGGACCCACAAATGAGAGAAAACATAAGACTTGTCTTCCTAGCTCTGTCTCAGTTTACTTCATACACTCTGGTCCTCCATCCATTTCCCTGCACAGGACATAAATTCAAACTTTATAGCTGTATAAACCTCATTCTGCTTCCATACACTTTATCTTTATTCCTTCATCCACTCCCAGCTCGGCTGAGCCCATGCCCTGACTGCTCTATCTTTGCTGACACTGTAAAGTGGATTAAGCCCGAGTCCCTGTGTATTGAAATGCCCTCTCTGCCGTTCCTCCTCTACTGTGACCGCTTTTACCAACTCAGTACTCACCCACAGAGCACACTGTATTTCTCCCTCAAGTGACCAGAGAATACTTGCAGTTTTAAAAGACGGTTCGTTGTTTTATTTTTGAAATTACGATTTAATTATATCATTTCATTTCCCCTCTTCCCTTTCCTCCCTCCAAACCCCCACATATTCCCCTCCTTGCTCTACTGTAAATTCATGCCATCTTTTTTCAGTAATTGTTATTATATTCATACATGTGTGTGTAAATATATTTCTAAACATAACCCGGTCAGTCTGTATAATGTAATCTGTGTGTATGTTTTCAGAGCTGACCATTTGGTATTAGATAACCGATTGTGCTCTTCCTTGGGGTAAATAATGTCTTTCCCTCTCAGCATTTCTTAGTGCGTTATGCATGGTTATATATGGTTATGTATGGACTCACCACCACGGCCCACATTAGCATGTCTCTTGTCGCTGTCCTTGTTCAGCTCCTGTTTAGGCAACCACATTGGTGAGACTTTATGGGTGTAACTTCTGACGTCATGAGGTGGACACAACCTCGCAGCAATCTCCCCGATCTCCTGGCTCTTAGAATCTTTCTGCCCCTGCTTCTGTAAAGTTCCCTGAGCTTTAGGTGTGGGAGTTGTTTTGTAGATGTATCCATTGGGATTGGGCTCCACAACTTTATTGGGGGATCCACATTTTTATTGGTTGCATTTTTTTCTGTAATGATCTCTGTCACTTACAAAGAGTTTTCCCATGAGGTGAAGACTACACTATATATACCGTCAAATATTTAGAAAGGGATTATGCTGGCTTAGTAAAGTGCTGGATATAGGTTTTCCTCCAGGATCCATGACTTCACTAGCCCTGTATAGCTGGCTGGGTTTCTAGTACTGTGCCTGGTTTCCCTCTTGTTGAATGGGTATTGAGTTCAGTGAGAGGGCTGTTGGTTACCACAGAGGGACATGTGCGAGCCACTACAGCACTCGGATTTACAGTATCATGCTGGTTGGTGTGGTGGATTGGTCTCAGAGCTGGGGAGAGCTGTTGGCTGCTCCCCTCCTCTGGAAGCTTGCGTGGCACCTTCGGATACCACTGAATGACAAAGTTAAGATCTTAGTTTAGCTAAATATTCATCTTATTTTAACTACAAGAATCAGAAGATTCTGAAATGTAGTAGTGATTAGAATGTTGTGGGAATCCGCCATTACAAAATCGAATAGATTTAACTAAGTAAGTAATTTTCTAAAGAATAGAAAACTAAATTGTGTATACTTGTAGTCACAGAAAAATGTTGAGGCCAAATAAATGAACTGGGGGGGGGGGACTAAAAGCAATGTGAAAACATTAAAAATAGCCTTTAAATTCACTTAAGCTTTGTATTTGGGTTTATTTTTTGCTTACGTGTTTTGGTCAGGGGTATTATCCTGAGACAAAGCAGCCTGTCAGACAATACTAGAAAGAGAAAAACAATTGGCATTTTTGTTCTCGTGATGGCAAGCTCTGCCTTCCACTTCAGATGAAGCTGGTGGCAGGTAGGAGCTTGACTTTTCCTTTCTCCAAGAGTAACTGAAGTTAGTACAGATCCATCTGGGAATTTTAATGTTATAAAAATGCATATCATCCCATGCCCTCAGCTCTGTCTCCCCTGAGGCCACATGGTTAGTAATGCATCTAAAAATGGGGCTATCATAAAACGGGTCATTAAAACGTGGGAGGGGCTGAGTGGCTCGCTGCTGTTTTTAGAAGCCCGTCGGCGACCTATGGTGGGCACCTTTATCAAAGCCTCACTGCCAGGTTCCTGATAAGGTCAGATGTGTGAGGGACATGAACCTGTCATGTTGTGCCGATGTGGCCTGGGTGGGAAAGGTTAGAGAGAGGTAGAATATGCCCTAAGCAGGCTGGTTTATCTTAGTGATACCGGAGCCAGAGAGGGGAGGTGTGAAGTGAGTCCACTGAGGGTCTTATCCGTGTGAACAATTTGTATATGCGGTGTCGATGTGGAGAAGTTAGGAGGGCTTACATTCTTCACTGCCATTCACAAACAAGAGGAGGTCTGCCCGCACCCTAGCTGTGACAGCCAGCATCCCAGCAGTTGGTCCAGGGGCCCCATCTCTGCTGACAGGAAAGCACAGTGCATTTTCATCTTTGCCTCTTTTAACTTTTAATGGAGACATTGTGGAGAAATGCTTGCTAGATGACACTTGAACTCTAAGGCATCAGATGTTGGAGGAGGCTGCTTGTTGGTTCCCGGCCGCCCGGCTAGCTTAGACCCAAAAACACATCCGTCAGACCTTACTAGGATGGCGTTAGCAGTACTGGGTCTGTAGAAAGACTGTTCGTTAACACGGCCATCACCACCACCTCCCGACACACACCCCACCTCACCCACACCCCACCTCACCAAACCCACAGACCTGTTAGTACCTTTTGCCATTCACTTCTGGCTAATGCCTTTGAATACTGACTCTCTATTGTGACCCCTTTCCTAGAGCCAAAGGCTTCAGGCTTTTTGATTTTGTATAATTACCATTTCGTGATGGATTTGTATCTTTAGATTCTCTGTTGATGAAGTTTTTTAAAGTCCCACTTTGGGGTTTTTTTTTCTCCTCCCCCCCCCCCAAGTTAATTTTAATGCTAAGCCCAAAAAAAGAAACAAACCGTCTGAGGAAAAGGAGGCCTAGGAAACAGTGAGGGTCTTTGGTTTACCTACTTTAAATGATAATGCACAAATTCATGATTTAACTTAAAAGAGCAGGGTTGGGTTAGAAGATGGGGATTCCCACCTGAAGAAGAAAAACATGGATTCTAAAGGAAGTGCAGGCCAGAGTCTGGTCTCTCTCCCCCACATCTGCTGGAAATTATTCCCTGAAGATTGCATCATGGTATTAATTCATGTTACTTGATCAGCTAAATTCTCTTTGGAGGCTTTCTTCACAGCACCAGTTAAGAAAACAAAAGATTTTTTTTTTGTCTTTTAGAAAATTATTATTTTCTTGTCCTCATGATGGCAAATGTGATCATTATGGCCAAACTGCTAGCACTTTTCTAAATAATCGGGCTAATTTTGAAATTAGGAAACACTCAAGTGGCTTTTGCATCTATTTTCTGTGCCTAGTGTAGGTTAAGATTGTATCGGGATACTCACATACCTTAATAAAGATACACTGGAATTGAAGGGTTCCACATAGAGGAAATAGATTATGCCACCTAAAATACATGCTTGTAGTTAGTTCTCAACCCTTACAGCGAACTTGCAGTCTGTGGGCTTCCTTCTCTTTTCCATGTGATATATATAAAGTGTTATTGAATTTTCAATTGGGGGAGGAAATAATTTTATTGGGGTGAGAGGCATGAACCGTTTTTCCTGTATTCCAGAATCTCATTGTGTTACTGTTTTATGGGTGCAAGTGAATAAACTAACTAAGAATTAGTGATATTTCCCAACCAGCCAAAGAATTCAGCAAGTGATTCTTGAGCTTACAAAAGGGATACGTGATCTACAAAGTTTAAGTCCATCACGTGGGACGTGTCATGTGTCGACCTGACGCATCCGAAGTCGCCTATCGCTGTAACTCCTGGCCTTGCCTTGGCCAATCCTGCTTCAGGCCAGTTTTCCCGTCTGTGCTGGCAATGCCAGCTTGCTCAGGCCACATAACCTAAGTTCCTGTCTTTACCTCACACACTCAAGTCGTGATAGCCTGTTGTCTCCCTTCAAAATAGACCCAGAATGAGAGTACTTCCCACTGCCACCGCTCAAGGGAACGACCCCTTCAGACTTCACATGCGCTGCAGAAAGAGGGCCGTATCCAGTCCTCTTGCTGCCACCCACCTCCCGGCAGCTTATTGGCATTGCAGGCAGTGAATATTTTTAAAGTCTGTCACAGTGTTGTGTTCTGTTTATACCCTATGTAACTCAGAGTGGAATGTCAAGCCCTTACGGCGGTGTATGAGGCTCCATGTCATTGCCACTCTGCTCCCCAGCCTCCCTGCTTCTCTCACTACCCTCCCCACTTGCTCTCCCTCCCCAACCCCCCCTCCCCGGTTGCTCATCAAGTAAGTTGCCTGCATTCCTTCTCAGAGTCTTTGGAGCTGCTCCTGCTACCTAAGTCAGTGTTTCCCGTGACATCCTGACATGCGTCCCTCGGCTCCTTCAGGTCTTTGTTCAAAGGATGCCTCAGAATATCCCACAGTAATAATTATACTTGAGAAGTGCAACCCTCCCCATTCCACATATGCACCTCGTGTGTAGTCGGTGATAGATACTCTTAACTTAAGCACTTTGCCCAGTTAACTTATTTAATTTTTACCCACAGTCTTGAGAGGTCGGAACTTGCTATCCATTTACAAATGAGGGGATGGAGTGTTTATGAATGCTGGAGAGATGGCAGAACCATCAAGAGCTCTTGCTGCTCTTGCTGAGTACCCGGGTTCAGTTCTCAGAGCCCACATGTTGGCTCATAACCGTCTATAACTAGTCCTAGCAGACCCAACACCCTCTTCTGGCCTCCACTGGTGCCGGGCATGCACATAGCATAAATACATACATGCACACAAAACGTCCATACACACAAAAATAAAAACATTTTTTAAAGTTTTTTTTCTTTTCTTATTCATTCCATTAAAACAAGTATTTTTGTCAACTTCTTTTACTACTATCTCAGTGTTCAGAACCTTACAGAGTGGCTAGTCTAATAAATATATATTAAATGGATGGATAAACCACTGCATCCCAGAAAGAACCCTGAGGGCCAATATGAGTTTAATACATGCTCACCATCCAATATCATTTCATGAAGAGAGGTTGTGTTTATGATTAAAAAAATGCAGAAGGATACAGCTTCAGCTGAGGGACCACTCCAACACTGTGTAAATAATCTCCCAGTTTCCCGTCTCTCAGATGGAGACAACATCTATCTAAGCTTCCCACCAAGGCCCTGTCACAGCCTAGGAAACGCAGGCAGGAAAACTGCTTTCACAGAAGACTGGAATGAGTGATGCTATGCCTAGCGGATGCTCGCTGTCTACCAGACCCTCCTCTGAGCATGGGGTGTCAACCCATTTGGTTCTTAGGAACAGCCGTATGACGTGTTCCTCTCTATCCTTATCTCTGTTTTCCCAATCATGAAAAGATTTGCCCCTTAGTAAGTAATTTATCAATGTCACGCAGCGAAGAGAGGAGCTAGAATACCAGACTCACCACAGCAGAGTTTCTGCCCCGATCACCAGTTCCCTGAGTCTCTCTCTCTCTACGAGAACCACAGTGTCTTTCTGGTAGACCTTCGACTGACCTGTAACATTTATAATCCAGTCAAAACATAGGGCTGCAGGTGAAAATAATTAGATATGTAAAATGAAGTGAATGCCAGGAGGAACCAAGAGATGGGGTTAGTGAGATTAGCCCAGAAGGACTTCATGACAGGGCATTTTGACCATACTTTGAAAGAAAAGGGAAACATGACATTGAGGAGACGGGTCTTGTTCCAGGTGGAGAAAAGGTTGTGCAGATGGACCATTAAGATAAATGTTAGGGACAATGATGTGTCGATGCAATGCCAAAACATCTGGTCAATTCCACTCTTTTGAAAAGCCAACCTCCATCAATGTAGTGAATTCCTTCAGTCAATCCAGATGTTTGGCGTCTCGTAGACAAAACATTCAGATGATTAACTGAAGATTTGACAGAGTTGACTGGATTAGCCAGATGTTGTAGCATTGTACAGACACTGTCAGGACATTACTTGGCCAGAGTGAGGTCCAGCTGTAGGGGAGATAGATGGTCTGGGCAGTGAGGGGGGCTTTGGAGCAGAAGACCTGGGCCTGGACTGGATGCAACTGGGGAGCTGCTGCAAGAGGTGTGCGGTGGAAACGATGCTTCAGGAAGAGAGTTCTGTGCGGAGAGAATAAAAATAACAGCGAGAGGAAAAGCTGTAGACAGGAAAGGGGATCGGAGGAGAGTGCAGGTGTGTGTGAGGCAATTAGAGCCTGAACCAGAATGCTGGGAAGGCAGCAGGAAGAAGTGGATCTGAAAAGCATTACAGAAAAAGAACAGGAAGTCGTGATGGGCTAGACAAGGGAGTAAAATCACATCACCCCAAGACTGGAGACCACAAAGCCTGGGAAAGCAGCTGCGGGCAGTCTCGCCACAGGAGCAAACCAAGAGGGAATCCCCGAAAGACCCCTCCCCCAAAGCCTCCATTCAGAGGCTACAGCCAGGCCTTCAGTCTGCAGGTATGGAGAACAAAGCTACTTCAACTTTAAGGTTCCTCATCAGTTGAGTGATTCCTAAATTGTTTTCCTTTTTAAGTTCAATTTCATGACGGGATCCAGAATGCTAGATTCACACTATTGGGGAGGACATACCCCGTGAAAAGTGCAACCAGCATTTAATGGGATTTCCTTTTGTGTAGTATGTAACGCAAGCTAAGACATATAAAGCCTAATTAGATGCAGGGAGATTGTGAGAAACTGCACAGTTTAGCATTTAAAAAGCCTGTTTGGCTGGGCAACGTGGCATATGCAAGCGGATCTCTGAGTTAGAGGCCAGCCTGGTCCTGGTTCCAGGACAGCCAGGACTGTCGAAAAAAGAAAAAGAAAGGAAGGGAGGAAGAAAAGAAAGAAGGAAAGAAGGAAGAAAGATATAGGCTGGCATTAAAGGTTGAATACATGTATTTACTTGTGTTATTTAAAAGTCTGATTTATAAAACTTTGAAGATCATGAGTCTTGGCTTAGACATTTCACAAAAAAAATATCTAATTTTCAGATCTTATTTGATAAAAATCAAGCTTATCTTTAGACACAGTCATGGATTCCAATTTATTAGCATTAACACCGTGATGGTTCCGTGAAAGGGTGCTATAGTTTAAATCTTAAATGTCCCCCAAAGGCCCATCTGTTTACAGCTTGGTTCCTAGCCTAGAATGTAATGAAGGTAATGGAAGTTCAGGGCATGGACCCAATGGAAGGAAGTTACATCATGGAGGGTATGCCCTGGAAGGGGATATTATCTCCTTCCCTTCCTGCCCTGTTTGAGGTTAGCAACCGCTATACTCCCATAATGACGTGCTATGCTACCCTACCCCACAACAATGTCGCCAAGTGACCACGGGTCAAAACTTCTGAAGTCATGCGCCAACATAAACTTTCCCCCTCTCAGATTGATTCCCCTCAGGTATTTGTCATAGTGGGGGAAAGCTAACACACAGGGTGTGCTCTCGCTTGCTACAAAGCATCCTGAGCATTTCTGGAATTCGTGGTTTTGTGCATGTGCAGTTTCCAGCATTTTCAGCTCCAAGCCTATCGGCCCACACAGCCATTTGGGCGCCCTCTGTAAACACGCTGAGATTTTCTCCAAATGCTTGCCTGTTCAACGGAGAAAAAAAAAAAAAAAAAAAAACAAAGCCAAACAAGGTTTTTGCGTCGTTTGGAAATAGAGCTCGAGCTGCCTCACATGCGCAATGCCCTAGGTTCAAAGCTGGGTCCCCAAAAATAAAGATTAAAAAAATAGCAAGGGGGAAAGCCTTTCAGAGAGGCTACGCTACCTCTATTCAAGGTTCGTGCACTGCCCCCCCCCCACACCCACCCCACAAACACCCTGGAAAAGCACAGAACTTGTAAGGGCTGAAGTGAGTTCTGTGATACAGAATCATCCTGGCGGGGGGGGGGGGGGGGGGGGGGGGGGGGGGGGGGGGGGGGGGGGGAGGGGGAGGATGAAGGGTCGGGAATCCAGCATCCATTTCCCTGACTTCAGAATGACAGGTCCGCTGGTCTGGGTAGAAGGAGTCCAGGGGCCTATTGGCTTCGTTTGTGTGTTTGGTTGGTTGGGTTGTTTGGCTTTGTTATTTTTTTTTTGTTTGTTTCATTAAGCTCCCCTCAACTAATTCTTATGCTTGGTTTTGTTTCTCACTTTGCTGAAGACGGGTCCTGGGCAAATGCCACCATAAGGCAGAATCTAAAGATTGAGAGACACCTCACATAGATATGAAACTCTCAAACTGTATTAAACTTGATTTAATGTCTTTTCCCCCCTAGGAATCACATTGCCATAAAGATCTCTTTATGAAATGTGCTCCTAGGCTAATTCACTGTGTCCTTGGATGATAGCTTGGATGATAGAATTTTTCACAGGAACTGCATGGAGTCTGGAGTCAGCCTGAGAAACCACGAAGGTGAGTATAGGACCCTTGTCTGTTCTCAGTCCCCAGCACTGCTACACCCCCTCACCAACACTGCCAGTGCATGATGGGAATGTAATTAATGATCTTGATAAGGCTTTCCCGGTGTCCCAAGGCTGAGCGAGTCACTTATTTATCAATAGAACACCGGCTGGCCTCTCCGAAACAATGAGTGATTCAGGTGATTCACGCAGGCTTCCCACAGCCACGCTATTAGCAGAACTTGATTTACCAGATTGCAAGCTACTTTTTCAAAAAGCTAATCAATGGAATGTCCTCACCCTGACCCCACGATTAGAGTGTTTGTTCTCCTAGGTGCCCTTCTTTCGGCAGCGCAAGCTACAAGAAAAAGGACTGAATTGTTTTTCCCTTGATAACGTTGGTTCCATTTGTCCTGGTAGCAACTTAGCTTCCTGGACTTCTTTTTCTCAAGGATAGAGGAGCAGTAGACATTGGGAGAATGCCTATTTAAAAGCTGGCCTGGGTCTGAAATAGCCTGGGATAAAACCGGACTTGCTGAACATAGCGGACAATGAGGACTACTGAGAACTCAAAAACAATGGCAATGGGTTTTTGATCCTACTGCGCGTACTGGCTTTGTGGGAGCCTAGGCAGTTTGGATGCTCACCTTACTAGACCTGGATGGAGGTGGGTGGTCCTAGGACTTCCCACAGGGCAGGGAACCCTGATTGCTTTTTGGGCTGATGAAGGAGGGGGACTTGATTGGGGAAGGGGGACTTGATCGAGGGAGGGGGAGGGAAATGGGAGGCGGTGGCCGGGAGGAGGCAGAAATCTTTAATAAATAAATAAATTTTAAAGAAAAGAAAAAAATTAAAAAAAAGCCAGCGAAGTAGCAAAATGCAAAGTCAAATCTGCATTTAAGTTGCTTCATCTTTTTAAATCTCCAAGACATCTCATACACTAGCTGCTTACTTTTGACCTGATAGTGATTATTTTCCACTTCTCTGTTCTCCAGTCTCTTTCGGGTCCCGTGTAGCAACCACAGAAAAGAGTGCCTGTCATGCCTTGGCGGGGAGGGGGGGGGTTGAGAGAGACTGGAGAGAAAAACAGGCAAGAGAGGCCTGTGAAAGAATACCCTTGGGAATTTTCACAGCATAAACGTCTCTATCCTGAAACATATCAAAGCAAATTGATTTCCATTGATCTTCTTATCGTCTATGTAAATGCATTCGTGGTCACCACCTTGACCTGAGGACAGTACTGATAAGGGTAAGCCCTCCACGGCCTCCAGATGGTTCTTTTGGTACTTAATTGATTCTACTACCCTAGGGTGATTGATCACATATGAGTATTGTATGCTTTTTTTTTTTCCTTTTTTCTTTTTTTCTTTTTTTTTTTTCTTGAGGGAACTTGTCAGCCCATACTGTGACTTTGTATAAACTGGAAAAGGGCACCATTCCCAAGACATCAGAAAGTCTAAGAATGTACCACATTGTTTGGGAATGTGTTCATGGACTCTGTAGTCTAACAGTGCCTGTCCCATTGTTTGCTTGGGATCTCTGTTACCCTCGAGTTCTCTGAGAAAGTAGAGTTTTGTCCCTGCCACAACATGGCCCTGGAGCCAGTGTTCAACAGATGGGCCCTGCGTGACCTGGCCTGTCTCTATCTTACCTGCAGAGGCTCAGTGTTCTATAAGAAAAAAAAATGTCCTGGGAATTTAGACTAGACTAGAACTCCAGAGCCTTCGGTGACCAGTGTCCCCACTGCAGCCACTTCCTAACGGGCTCTGGGGAAGAGAATTCTTTACCGAGCTTGCCAGCCAATGGCCACCCAAAAAAATGAGGAGCAAAGGCATTCTCCCCAGCCCTGTGGAATATGAGTAATGAATATGCCTCTTCTGCAGGCTGGTAAGAGTCTTAGGTCACCACAGCCTACTGGCTGGTGTATCACTGTCTCCTTGGAAACATTCTGATATGGTCCATCGCCTGCCTGTGGCAGCTGGAGGAGCCCACTCTGTATGCCCAGTGTGTGTATTAGGGGGGAGGGGGGTATGTCTCCTCTCCAGAGCAAATATCCTCTGTGCTAACAAGTGCTAGTTATGGCTTAGGAGGGTACCCTAACTCCTTGAATGCCCCAAATGGTCAATATCTCCCAGGCCTGTTTGTTAGTAACAAGAGTTTTCTGTTTCTCAACAATCCCATCAAGAACCACGTGAAGAGGAGAAAGCCCTTTCAAAACTCGGCATTAGCCAAAGTCTTCTGGCTTCTGGATGTCTGCCCTCTTTGCCTCTTAGTCTGTATTTTCCTTGCTCTTGGTAATTAAGGTCTTATCCCTACAAGAGAGAAAGAAATGTTTTGTTTTGTTCTCCTTCTGACTTTCCATACTGAAGATAAAGTACTGAGTCTACAAATGTTCAAACCGTAAGAGCACAGCAAGTTCTCACTCTTCTGAGCACACATAAGAAAGGCAAGGTCCGGCATTCCCATCACCTTTTAAAGTTGCTACAGCATCAAAGTGGCTCTGGTGATCACAGACCCAACATGCGTATAGTTAACGCTTAAGAAAACTGCTTTTCCAAGAAAGGACCCAGACGCTCCAGGATTTGTTGGAATGGTTCAACAACAAAAAAAGTAAAAACATAAAATTTCAAATCTTGGTTGATTCGCCTGCAGGACCTCCGTGAGATGGGCCCAACAGGAAACAATTCCATCTTCCAGAGTGGATACTCGTTTGCTTGTCCGGCCAGGAGTCTGGGAGAAGCCAGCAGGCAATGCAGTCATTTGGTAATGTCCTTCCCTCTGCCAAGGCGGATTAATGCTGGGAGATTTTACAACTGGTGAGTAATGGGTAGTGTTTACAGATCCTCCGAGGTCCCCAAGGTGTGATTATTTTCATACGTAGGTCCTGCCATCATTCCCCCAAAGGGTGCTTTGTCATTTCCTCTGCTCTTCCTTCGCTGAACCCTCAAGTCTGTGTTACAAGGACAACAAGGTCCGTAAGTCATGGCCAAACTCCTCAAAAACCAACTGGTAAACACGTCCCAGACACTGCTCAAGGGAGACGTTGTCCTGACAGTAAGCACTGGCTTCCTTTTGGATATTCTGGAGGGTTAGGAATAGTTATTTATTAAAATGTGATTTTAATAGCCACCCTCTCACTCCCCTACTTTGCTTTATTATGCCCCAACAGAACCCTCTCACGGTGGTGTTAGATGTGAGGCCGAAGAAGAGCTCAGTCCATGAGCAACTCCATATATGTAAGGTGTGGTTTTAGAACTGATTGCTCTTGGCACTTTTTTTTTAACACTGTTGCCATTCATTCCCCCCAGCTCCTGTCACTGCCCCCGCCCCAACTCTTCAATTTGTATTCTACTCCTCTCTGGATTTCATAGCTCTGTAAAAGTCTTCTGACATCAAAAAAGGCCACATTCTAGAGTTTGAGTTCTGTACACACAATAAAATTAGTTAAATAAATTCTACAGGGCAAAGTGCTTGTCTAACATGCTCAACGCCCCTGGTTCATTTGTTGGCCCAGCAAGAATATAAATGAATAAAAACCAAAAGGAAATAAAAATAAAATTAACAGTTCAGGTTCTGTCTGTGCCACCGACTGGCTTGGATCCCCAATGATCTACCTAAAGTCTGAGGTCCCTCCTCTGTAAGCTGGACATATTTGTGAGCCCAGAAGATCAAGGGTGTGTAAAGGCTAGCTCTGCCCACGTGAGACAGTGCTTGGTAAGTGCTGGTCACGGTACTAGTTAGTATTCAGTAACAGCTATCATTAGGGTTTCTTTGTTAGTTGGAAGTGTTAGAACACCTAGCTAAGGCCAGGTTCTGTATTCCTCGAAGAGGACTTTACAGCCCCTCGCTGCTGGCTGAGTGAGAGCTGTGCAGTTGTCTTCTGGGTCTTATTCTTGTCCCCCTTCATTCATGGACCTGAGCCCAAATCCTTTCGCGAGGCTTCAGCACCCCCTTCTTCCTGTCACTGAAGAGATCAGGAACGTAGGTCTGCTTTGAAGATCCCTTCAACTCCGAGTCGAATCTTAAGGTCACCCACAAGAGCAAAGCCAGAATTGTGGGAAGCTGGGCCAAGTGTTTCTCAGAACCTGAGAAGTTCTTATCAGCAGATCCATCCCAGGAGAGTCACTGTGTTGCCTAAGCCAGATGTTGTGCCTGATATTAGGTAACCAAGGCCATAAGCCAGAAGTGCTGCCTCGGCTGGTGAAGAATCACACAGAAGCTTTAGGGGGTAGGGGGGAAATGGGTGGCTGCTGCCCAAGCTGGGGGACCCCATTCTCAAAAGGTTCTTGGGCCATCCTGATGACCCCAGGCTGGGAAACCCTGCTGAGAGCAGCCCCCCAGTTTGTTCCTCCAGTGCTTTGGAGCTGGACTGTCCTCCCTGAACCACATACCTTTGCCAGTCACCCTGGAACTGGCGAATTTTTGATAACAGTCACCACGTGCTTCCAACAGATCACAGAGCATCAAGCTGCTGATTATGGCTTCTGAACCCCTTTGTCCTACACCTCACCCCGTTAGCCCAGGAGAGAACAAGGACATCATACTGGAGCCAAAGTAATACAATCAAGAGAGAACATGGGGTTGTAGAATCAGCAGCAGCCTGTCTGGAACAATGGATAAGAGTTCAAAAGATTTAAAGGCCGGAGACTCAACACTGATCAAAACGCAGATAAAAGAAGTGCTCTCTGCCAAGGCAATCTGACACGCCAGAGTACTTACTGTGCTGGTAACCCTAGTGGGGCCTTTGTTTTATAAGAGAAAGGAAAGAGGAAAGAAAATAGAAAGAAGATTGTGGGGAAAGCCTTGATGTGGTTGAAACAAAGGAGCAGGGCAGTGGCAGGGGGCCATATTGTTGAGAGATGTCTGCTCTGCCCTCATGGACCTAAACATCCCCAGGCCACAGGTCCTTTCCTACATCCTGATCACTCCAGGGCCGTGGAATGGTGTTCTACAGTTGACAGTAATAACCAGCTAACCAACAAGACGACACAGATGGGCACCAGGAGACTGAGGGGGACCCAAGCAAGTGAGAATTCCTTCAGGACTGACCCTGGAATCAGCTACCAGAGAAAAATTACTGAAGGCAAACCCAAGCCCCGCACTCGGATCTGCTGCTCCCTGGGCTCTCCAGACAGAACCCAGCGACTTCCTACTTTACACGCTGAGGTTGTTCTTCCTTGTCTGCTCAACTGAAAACTAGATCTAGCCTCACCCAGAATCCTTAGATTTAAAAAACAACCACACAAACGCTCCAAACATGAGCACACATCTCTTTCGGGACATTCAAACACCCTTCTGGAGCACACAGCCGTCAAGCAGATTCCATCTCTGAACTTTATGCAAGGTTAGTTCAACATAGCCTCATAATCCCTCCCAAGCCCATCCTCTCTTTCCTGTGGTCTTCATGGTCCCATCTTCCTCAGGATCCCTGGCCCCTCCTCTCAAGGACAGTCAGGAAAGTGAGTCTCCAGCGTAGCTTGGGACCCGCGCCTGCATGTCCAAAAAACATCCCCGCTAGCCCCCAAAGGTACGGATTGCTGTGTTCTAACGAAATGAAATCGTTAAAATGATTTTAATAAAAAAATCACGAATGACTTGTGCCTATGGTACAGATCTCATTAAACCTCCTAGCCGTAAAACCCTATACTTTAGAAGCGTAGACTCTCCCTCCAAGTGACTTAAGAGCGGTCCAGGATCTGATTTACCCATTTTGGCTCTGGTAGCGGAGTAGGCCTCAGCCAAACAACTGTCTCCCCACAGTGGTGATACCCATCTTTAAGAGCATAGCTAGTAGAAGCGACTGCAGCCCTATGAACTGAACCAGCTCGGCCTGGAGAAGGACCGCTTCCTGCTGCGCATGCGCATCTCGGGAGGTAGGGCAGGATCCAGAGGCTGATGGCCATCTATCACTTCTGGGATACCCTGGGACCTCACCGTGGCCTACTTTCCAGAGATTGGTTCTGACTCCTGATTAATCTGCACTTTCCGTCCTTCTGACGTAGCAGAGGCGACGTCATCTCTGCTAGAGACACCCCAGCCAGGTCTTTGATGCCTCCCCAAGACGATCACACCCAGGCCCACAAGGCCACAGCCTGGTCTACCCACAGTGCCCCTGTTTGCTTCTGCTGACTAGTTACATACAAAATTCTTTCCTGTCGTAATCGTAAAATTAGAACATGGGGCCTTTTAAAGATGAACTATCAGGAGTAGAGCCTGGCTGTGGGGGCAAAGCCCTGGATTTGGGCTGAGGTGTCTCAAAGAAAACAGTTTCAAAGGGGAGACCTTACAGAATCATTCAAAGCCCTTTTCTCCAGACTAACAATCTGTCAACTTCGATGTATTCCTTTCCAGTCTCTTTTCTTTCCTTCTACAACAAATTTTGAGTTTTTAATATTGCTCAGCTACAGACCTTTTATGAGCTTTGTTTTATTGTGTTTGCTTGCTTCTTAGCAAAAACGTGAATTTTTATAAAACGTTGCTGTAAAGCTTTTGGCGTCGTGTTAATTGATGTGCCATCAAGTACTTAAATGTTATTTCTGTGTAGGGGCATCCCCTATTCTGACGTTTCCGGTGTGTTGTGATTACTAAGCAGCGGATAGAAAAGCCCTTCAACATGACCCTGTCCCCGCTGACCTGTTTGAGGGCTCATGAAGCATGCACAGCCAACAGCCTGTCACCCTGCAGGTAGTGGAGTTACTGAAACTTGAAAGACCTCTGTTCTTTTCCACATTGCGGATGGAAGGGAAGCAGAACGGGCGGGTTCTTTAGGATAGCTCCCACGTCTATGATCTAGGCCCTGGGCCTGCGTTGGAGATGGAGAGTTTTACCACAGGGAAGGGACCAGGGGAGAGGGGCTAGACATGGTCCTCAGTGGACAACTCTCCGAGAACAGAAATGACTAGTGGTTTTTGGGACATTGATGACAAACACTCAATATTCCCTTGGTCACAAGCCTCAGTGCTATTTGCAGGAATGGTACTTGTCTCTTTTACTGAAAGAACTGAAGTACGGTCGTAAGAACTAGCCTAAGTGAGCAGAGAGGAACACTGAATTTAGCTGCTGCCCTTCTTCAAGCCCTCGTCCCATGTTGGGAAACAGTTGGATTAAGTTTCTGCTAGATTCCAGGTCATGAATCATCTGAAACGTCTCTCTGAGTCCCTGCCCGGCCTCCTGTCTCCTGAAAACTAACCTGATGGAAAGTGGGGTACAGAAGAGAGTGGTGGGAGAAGACTGGTGGCTGAAGGATCGAGTCAGCCCCCCTGCGGCCTTTAGTCAAGGTGTTCTTAGACACCCGGTCGGTAGCTACCCTGGTTAGCAAAAGGCATGCACTCCTGTTCCTTGTGTTGGTATCAAGCCATTGTGAATGCTGGCTGTCTGGGAGTAGCATCTGTGACCAAAGCTTCAGCAGGAAGACCCTGACTTGGCCCATGTTTGCCATGGGGTGACTTTCTCTTTATGAGAGACAATACGTCACAAAGTTTGTCTCCAGCTGAACGGGAGTCCTCCGTACTATCCTGTGAGGAAGGCTGGCTGGCCAACTGCATACACTCTCTGTCTAGATTTAAAACGGAGCTGGCAGGTTTCCTTGTCAATGCACCCATCAGTTCCTGAGCCTGTGAGACCTACCCATGGAATAGCGACATAAGGGTCCTAAGAAAGAAGACGGCCACGGTGGCTCTCTCCTCCCAGTCCCAGATGGGGGCACTAGCAGTCCTGTCTCGTTGGAACAGTGCCCTTCCTGGCAGTGTAGCCATCATCCCCTTAGTTCACTTGACCCTTGTCTGTGACCTCCTCCTGGGTGGAAAGTCACAGTGTCTGAGAGCGGCCTTTTGATGCCTGCTCCCTTTAGTGACGAGGATTCTCACCGACTGTTCCCGTTTCTGAACGATGGTATCCTTCTTGCCACTCACTCGAGATTGGAGGAAAGCCAACTCCATTCCCATCATGGCCAGTGAGGTCAGCTTCTCCAGGCCTGAGCTCCCCGCACCCTTCCCCCGGACACAGCCTTCTCTAGACACTTGCTGACCCTGCTGTGTTGCCCTGTTAAAGGTCACCGGGTTTTTGAATTCTTTCCGCTTCTCCTCCCTTCTTAGAAACTTAAAAATAACATTTATTTCCTCAGTGGTTTTGTATATTTCCATTTGGCAAACTTTATTTTGTTCCGCGTGTTTCTAAGGGAACAGAAACAAAAATGGCTTCTGTCCTACCCCCTACACTGGCCTGCTGTTGTCAGGACCGGAAATGCCCTCAACCCGAAGCGGGTACACCCAACCACAAGCCGAGCCTCAACGCAGAAGCTACAGAAGCTACGCGGACAATGGGCATTGTTTGGTAGCTGGAACATCTACTGCTGGGCACTTGCCTTAATCAGAACGTTTTTTTTTAATAGATCCATGCCACTTTGTCTGGATATAATTACAGTGCAAACGTGGTTTGCGTTATAACTATCACCGCAACAACGGAGTCCTGTTATTAAAATGAAAGTGAGGACAGGACGAGAAGTCCAGACGAAGGGCAGTAGTTACCGGGAGGGGCTCTGGGGGCTGCTGCAGAGCAGGAAGCCTTCTATTTGAAGAACGGGGTGGTACTTTCCATTCTGTCACAATTCATCGGCTTTGTTTATAGGCATATTTTTCTATATATTTGTCTGACTTTAATAAGTATGGCTTAAAAAAAAAAAAAAAGGAAAAACCAAACGGGATTTGGTTGAAGTAGGCGACGGAGGCAGTCACTCCCTTCATAGGAAACATCAGTTTAGCGTCCACGCTGTGAGCCGCAGTAAGCGAACACCTGGGCACGTTATAGAGAAGATAAGTGTGGGACCACCAGGCCTGGCTTCAAGGTGTTTACAGTCCGCAGTTAAAATATAAATGGAAGTGCTCAATTTTAAAAAAAAAAATAGGTAATTTTGAATTCATGAATTAAGTATAAATAATACTGGTTTTCATTATGCCACATCCCTATGTGCATAAATATGTTTTGATCGTATTCACCCCACAGCTCTCTCGTTTCCCTCCCACTGCTGCTTCCCCCTCTTCCCAGAGAGTCCTTTATTTTCACTTTTTCATTTTCTTTTCGTATTTCAGCTGCTTCTTCTCTTCCTCCTCCCTCCTTCTTTTCATCCTCTTGTTCTGGTGGCCCCAATGTATTTTAACATATCCTGGATTGACTGGATGGAGATCGTTTACAAAAGTGTGGTCCCAGACAGTGGCTATACCACTGAAGAAAAGGTCTTCTTCTCCCAGCAACCACGAACAACTGCCTGTAAGACACTCAGGGAAGGACGGGATCTCGTGAGGAAATACCTACCTCTCACGGCAGGGTCTGCATAGCCAGCTCCGCAGGAGTCTTCTGTCAGTAAATATAAATGTTTGGAGACCAAGAAAAGCCTCATCTCATCCCCAAAACAGCATCCCACCCCATTCCACCCTCCGGCTCTCTCATTCTTTCCTCCTCCTCTTCAATGATGTTTCCTGAGTGTCCAGCCTTTATACGAGCTGATCATTCTGAGTTTCGGCAAATACACCATCCTAAGATGTGAACGCTAGAGGAAGCCGGCTCAGGTGTGCGGGAGACCCAGCTCTGCAACCTTTCCAGCTTTTGTGCATTATCCCCATTTGAAATGGAAAACCCTACTTTTTTTTTTTTAATGTCATGAAAATGACGATGAGCTAGAGGTTATTTTTGTGTTAAGGGAATTGGAAGAGATTTTATAGATAAAACGAAATTTGGAAAGAGCCATAAAGGAAAAATGAAGTCATTAGAAAAGGAAACAGGAAGGCAGGTGCCAGGGAGGGGGTACACAACACAAGGAACCATGGCGTCTGTACAAGGACAGCAAAGAGTTCTGCAAAACTACCCAACTGAGGAATCAAGAAGGAATGTGGAGTAGAATGAAAAAGCAGAAGCAGCTCAGAGCAAACCAAGTTTTCTTTGCTTTTTTGGTTTGGTTGGTTTTGGGTTTTTTTGTTTGTTTGTTTGGTTTGGTTTGGTTTGGTTTTTTCTTTATTTTGTGGTGCTGGGATCAAATCTTGAACATTAGACTAGTCCTCATTATACCTCAGGTAAATGCTAAAAGTCTAAGAAGCATACACACAGTTAGTTCTGAGTTGTTGTTGAAGTCCATTGCTTTCCAGTGTGTGCCTCATTGGAAAACAAACAGAACCGAGCACAGTTAGATCCGCTCCTCCGCATGTACACCGCATGGGCCTGCAGAGGCGAAGAAAGGAAACCGAGTGGCTAAGAAACATCCCCGAGTGCCCAGCTCAGTGTCTGCTCTCTCCTCTAACCACCTCACAGCCTTGGGAGGCAGCTGCTCTTGTTTTATTTTACAGATAGGAAACGGAGAACTTGTTTGCATCCAACAGATACAAAAGTCATAAATATAAGAAGTAGATGCGGCCACCTGAGCTCTCGCTCGTTTCCAACAAACACAAAAGTCATAAATGCATAAGGAAGGGGGGTGCACTTAGTGCCAGAATGGGCTCCAGCCCTTAAAATGGAAGCAGCTTTGCACTTACAATTTATTTAAATCTATTTTAACTGGAAAGAAACTCATCTGGGACTAATTTAAGTTCTTCAAGACACAATGGCCTTGATAAAATCATTTATCAAGTGTGTTTTATGGAATAATTCAGAGAAGTATGTTTGGCAAGGAGGTAATTATCTCAGAATCCCAAAGTCCAGTAAGTCTGGCCTGCATGGAGCAGACACGGTAGGAAAGGCTCTCTCCCCATCTCAGGCAGTCGTCTTTTGTGAGGAGAGAGAAAGCTCAGCTATGCTACACGGCTTGTGCACAGACATCCCAGCTCCCGGCCGTGAATGTGTCTGCAGCCCCCTAAGAAATGAAAAGCATTGAGCATTACTGTCTTGGGGTTTTGAGATACACCATGACCTGCCTTCAGAAGAGTCAAATTGCTCTGTAATTGAAAGTCACATGGCTCGACAGTCAGTAATGTCATTTTTCTTTCCCCTAGTCACTACTTGGGGAAGACATAGCGAGATGTAATTTGAAGGTTTTATGTGGGATTTTTTTAGTGACTCCCTTAATCCGGCAGAAATGTAAAGTTCATTAACAATCACTGCCACTAGGAATTTTCCTTTTGTTGTTTTCTAAGATGTCCCTTCACCAAAATAAACCACAACACCGTTTCTGCCTCTAGTTTGTGGAAGAGGATGAATTCCCCGAAAGGCAGTTTAGTTGAGCTGCAGACACTCTGCGCCCCATATCCATAGCCTCGCAGCAGGTAGGCACTTGGGCAACAGGAAGCGAGCTGTTCTCCATCTTGCCGCTCAGCTTCACGGGTTTTGATGAAAACTGGAACAAATAGGGAGATCGCAGAGGTGCCAGAACGTTACACTTAGAAGATGGAATTGTTTGAGTCAATCTGGAATGTCTGGTTCTTTTGCTTTGGGCCTCATGGGTAGCATCAAGCTGCAAAAACAAGCGGAACTGGCGACGAGGGATCCAGAAGAGTAAAACACGGTCTTGTACCTTTGGAGAGAAACACGCATGTGTGTCTCCTGTTAGCAGGAAGAGGCCGGATTCTTCTACCTTTCCATGATTCAAAATGGAAATTGTTCAGCTCTGCTCCAAACCTGAGTGGAATTTGGAACTAGAGGTGGGTGGAGAATTCCTCTGTCCTTTGCTTTACACTGTACACTGGGTTTTATTTGAAATAAATGCCCTGCCATGAGTCAGTGTCCTCTAGAGACACAGACAGATGAGTCTGTGGAAGGTTCATCCTTACCACTTCCTGTTATGTGACTTGACAGTTATAAAGAAGATCCCAGCAAAGGCTAGGTGCCCTGAACACAGCTCTCAGATCCCCTGAGGAGACAATGGCACTTTAAAAGAGATGCAGATGTTGGCATCTTCTCCAGGCTTCTCCAACAATGTGCTTCCTGGAGCCCAGCGACTGCCACTCCTTGGACTCATACTGCTACCTAGGCAAACCCCTCCACCAAGGGGCAGGTCTCTTCTTGCCTGTCACCAACACACAGGAACATTGGACATTCTATCTTGTTGCCAGTGAATATAGGTTATGGAGGTTGAGAAATTGTGATAAAAGGTTTGGGGGGGGAAAAAGAAGGAAGAAAGGAAGGAAGGAAGGAAGGAAGGAAGGAAGGAAGGAAGGAAGGAAAAAAAAGAATTGCAACAGTCAAAATAAGGAATTTTAAACTGTCCTCCAAGCTTGCTGGCTTGGCAACAGTGGGAACTGATCTCTGTGTATGGCAGGACCTTCTTCCTTTGAAGGTTAGTCTAACGCGACCAAACTTGCCCTCCTGGTGCAGCCTATGTCTTCCTGGCTGGCCTGTCTCACTTGCTAATGGCTCCATCTGGACAATTCATAGTGTCACTGAGGAGTCTTGGGTCCTGTTCCCTCAAGTTTCACCTTCAGCATGAGGTATGAATTGGAGATTTGCTTCTGAACTCTTGCTCTTAGAAAAAGCACGTGTACTGGTCTCGCTGAACATAGCGGACAAGGAGGACTACTGAGACCTCAAGAACAATGGCAACGGGTTTTTGATTCTACTGGACCTAGTGGTTTTGTGGGAGCCTAGGCAGTTTCGTGGATGCTCACCTTACTAGACCTGGATGGAGGTGGGTGGTCCTTGGACTTCCCACAGGGCAGAGAACCCTGATTGCTTTTTGGGCTGACGAGGGAGGGGGGCTTGGTTGGGGGAGGGGGAGGGAAAGGGGAGGCGGCGGTGGGGAAGAGACAGAAATGTTTAATAAATAAATAAATAAATAAATTAAAAAAAAAAGCACGTGTATACACACACACACACACACACAACTTCTCCAGCTATACCATTATGAAATACAAGAAATATATAACATTCATAGAATCATGTTGTCCACGTAGTGTTTGTTCAACACGTCAATCACTGCTCTGGGGGCTGCAACTCTATACTTCTACGGAGCTTCCAGGTAATAATACTGCTGGTGCCGTTCCACAGCCCAGACTCAGAGCAAGAGGGGGTCTAATGGACAGCCCACATTTAACTCTCTTCAGTCTTCCCAGACGACTTTATGCTTCTTGTTTTCCCTACTCTGGACCCAGATGGGAACTGTGCATTGTGCAGAGCCCCGGTTCTCAACCTGGGGGTGGTGACCCTTTCATGGGGATTGCATATCAGATATTGTGCATATCGGATATTTGATGTGCGATTCCCCTCTGTATCCTGTGAATATGTTTTATTATCATTGGTTAATAAAGACGCTGCTTTGTGCCTATGGCAGGAAAGAATATAGTTGGGCGGGAAACCAAAACTGAATTCAGGGAGAAAGAAGTGGAACCAGACAGATGCCGTGTAGCCACCAAAGAAGCAAGAAGTAACAAACCACGAGCCTTGTAATAAAATGTAAAATAATAGAAATTGGTTAATTTAAGATGTAAGAGTTAGTTAATAAGAAACCTGAGCTAATAGACCAAAGAGTGTTGTAATTAATACAGTTTCTGTATGATTGTTTGGGTCTGGGTGACCGGGAAATGAAGCCCAGTCTCCCCTTACAGATATTTACATTACGACTCATAACAGTATCAAAATTATAGTTATGAAGTAACAATGAAAACAGTTTTATGGTTGGGAGTCAGCACAACATGAAGAACTAACTGTTTTAAAGGATAACAGCATTAGGAAGGCTGATTTCTCCTTTCAAAATAACCCCTTCCAGCTCCTTTAAGTACTCAACCAGAACCAGCCTCCTAGCCATCAAAACCGAAGAGAGGCAGAGAAAGGGTGAGGTGAGTCCTTGCCATCGGGAACCGCCAGTAGCCGCTGCAAAGTGCTGAGAGAAATGCGGTGGATAGCTCTGGCATGAGGTTTTTGTTCTGTTTTCACGTGAGCTGCACATCCCAACAGGGATGCATGGCGTCCAGCCGCACTGCAGCGCAGGGCAGCCTGGGAGTTTGGCTCTTCCTTTCCCAGCAGAGACGCTGCAGTCTGACGCTGGGCAGAGACGTGGCAAAACTTTTGAGTAGCAGATTCAGAATTCAGGTCCATTTAATTCCTTCTTTCTTACGCTGGTTGGTTTTCGTTTTTGTTTGTTTGTTTGTTTTTTCAAGTTAACACAAACTAGAGTCATGTGGGAGGAGTAAGCCTCATCTGAGGAAATGCCTGCAGTTGGGCTGTGAACTGTCAGGCAATTTCTTATTTGTTGATTGGGAAGGTCCGTCCTGCTGTGGACCTTGCGACTCCTGGGCAGGGCCCTTGGGAGGTATAACAAACATAGTCAAATGTGAGCCTGAGCGCAAAGCCAATAAGCAGCATTCCTCCGCGGTCTCTACTTCTGGTCTCTCCAGGCTCCTACTTGAGCTCCTGCCTAGGCCTCCCATGGGGATGGACTCTAACCTGTAAGATGAAATAAACTCCCAGGTTGCTTTCGATCATGGTTTTATCACAGCAACTGAGAAGGAAACGAATGTGTTGGCTCATTGTCTCAAGGGATCAAACGCTTTGGAAGGACCTCAGGTGCCTGTAATCATCCCCACTTATCTGTCCAGTGAGAGCTTCATATTCTCCGCTCACCCCTCACGGCCCCGGGCTAGCTCATTCATAGCTCAGAGCCTGCTGCCTCTGCACTGAGGCAAGCACTGCCTGGGCGGAGGAATGGCGAGCTGATGTTTCTGCCTCTCATCTGAAGAGATGATTTAACAAGCTGATGTCAAGCACGCCACACGGCATGCAGGTCATAGGGCTCTTTGGGGCAAAAACTTCTCAAGGAAGAAGGCAGCAGGGGATGGTGGCCAAGAAGTTCCCCTGTTCGCAAGCTCACACTTTGTCCTAAGGTTACCACTATGTGCTCCAGGACAGCAGAGGAGTTTCCCCATAGGAGAAAAAGAAATCTAAGATCGGGGGTGTCCTCTCACCCCGAACGACGTTCCTCTACAGTATACGTATAGAAGTATTTTAGTTCCTTCTTGAGCATTTCCTATGGAGGTTTTACAATATGCCTGTGTTTCCACCTAGCACCGACAGCTATCGAGATCATCAACTGCTTTCGACAAGAGCACCTGGGCTGCACGTACGTACAACCCTTTAACCACCTCAGTGATCGAAATGGATGAGGTAGGTTCACCGCGATGTCTATGTGACATATTAGGACACGGGAGCCATGAGAAATCTAACAGCTCCCCCTGGGGTTCCAAGGCCAGTGACCCTAACCGTTTCTCTAAACTGCTTCCTACTGTTGCCTTGCAGAATACTCCATATCTACTCACTCATCTAGCGTTTCTCTTCATTTATAATGCTTTGCAATGTCCTTTTCTTGAAAATTTCTAGGCTTGGTTTTCAGCTTTTCCTATGCTCTATGTTTTACTTCTGGGGGGATCATCCCAGACCTCTTGGGGAAAGACTTTTGCCAGAGAATGAAGGTAAAGATTCCATCCATAATTCACTCTGGGCAGGGAACTTCCCATGGCTACAGCTGGGATTTCAGAAGGGATTTGGGGTGGCGGGAGAAGGAAGACAGCTTGTTGGCCCCAAGTAGAGAGATTCATGGGGACCCATAGACAGCACCAAAATGTTAGATAGATTATGCCCTCTGTGAAGACAGCGGGATAGCTCCCCTGAAGATCTCTCTGCTCCTTGCTTTTTGCCACTGATTCTGTCCCCCACTGAAGCTCAACCCCCGCTTCAGGGAGAACCCAGAAGTCATCCATAAGTGCTCCGTGTCTCTTGTACAGATTCTTTGCATCTCTCTCCATCCTGTCTTCTTCCCAAGCCAGAAGAACAGTTGTCTATTCCATCCAGTGTGTTAAGCCCCATTCTCTCTTTCCACCCATCATCATTTTTAATTAACTTATCATTGATTTGTTATTGACTAACTTGTGTCTGAGTGGATTTGTGTATATGCATGCCACATGTTGGGTGTGGCTATTAGGGGGCAGCTTTCAGAAGTCAACTCTCCCCTCTCCCTGTGGGAGTGAACTCAAGTTGGCAGTCTGAGCAGCAAGCACCTTTAGCCACGGACACAGATCACCAACCCCGATCTCCTCTCTTTATACCCGACTTCCACTGGCTCCTCCCCCTTAGCACCCATTCACGCTGTCATCCCTCCATCCAAAAGCTAAAAGCTTCCCTCAGTTCCTGTTTTCTCTTATTATTTGCACACTCAAGATGCCTCATGGAAGCCCTGAAAATAGAAGTCAACTCAAAAAAACACCTTCTCTTTGTTGTCAACAACGTAGACAACAGGACCTGGCCTCGGCCGCTTCTCTGTGGTCATCTCCACTCTCCTCTTGCTCGCTTCACTCTGACCCTAACGCCCCATAGTCACCTTCCTCCTTGTGTGTGTTGTTCTCTTTGATGAGACTGCCGGTCCTTGTCTCTAAACTCATACAGCCTTTGTTCTCCAATGTCACCCAAATGCCCTTCCGGAAAGAGGTTGGATACTGCTGGAAATCACCATCCTAACCTGTAGCCTCACCCTCCTCCTCTGTATCCAGCTCTGTTCTCCCTGTGCTATTTCTCACTCGTCCAATCGGGTTTTATATTGCTTGTTTACTTATTTCTGATTTATTCTATTAGCTTAAATGGATTATGGAAGCAGAGTCTCGTCTTATTCATAGCTGTTTCCTCACTGTCTGGCACACTGCGAGAGCTGAATTAATAATAATTTAATAAGGAAATATATCCTGACAAACCCTAAATTGGTTTTTATCCTTTTTTACTGATACCGAGATTCATATTTCTCACTATCGTTGACTGTGTGTCCCAAAGGACGCTTGAATTCAGCATGCAGAAAGTTGAACTCTTTATTACGGCCACTGGCTTCCTAGTTGTCCTTTCCCAGTCGTTCCAAACTTAGGTGACATCACTATCATTCATCCGGCACACAAGACTCAGTGCCTGGGTTTGCTTCCATACAGATTCCTCTCCCCGCAGCTGACCATTCTCCTGCCATTTCCATGGATATTAGCTCAGGTTCCTAACAGCAAACAATAAAATGTATTCTAGGAGAAAGAGAGAGGGAGAGGGAAGGGGAGAGTTTATTAAATCATTAAGCCTAAGCTTGGGAAACAAGGCCCAGATTGCTCCACAAGGCTAGCCAGTGGAGACTCTGCTGTTGCCACGGATACACGCCAAATCTGGATGACACCAGCTGCTAGGACTGCTGCCCTCAGTGTCCCGCCAGCAGCCTGGAACAGAATCCATGTCCCATCTCCTGTCTAACCCAATCTTCCCAATCAAGGTCCTGGCGGCACCAGATATGAAGGGCTGGCTCTCAGCTTAGAAGACCGGGAAAGAGTTTTCGCCTTCATCCCATATAGACAGACTCGTTAACAGAAAAGTCCTCAGCCTAGGAAAGGTGCACAAGAAACGTGTAGTAAATAAGCACACACATACACACACCACACACACTCAGTTACTGGAGTGTGTCATTAAATCAGCTGACACTGTCTCCATCATCAGCTCCCACCACTGACTTAGTTCTTGCCCTCAGTTTGTGGTTGGTGAATGTGTTTACCACCTCTCAACTGGCCCCCCTTTCATCTTTGGTTCCCTCTAGATTAAAGCTAAAGCCGTGTGTTTTAGAATAAATCTCAAGGTAGCTTACTCTCGTTTATCATATTTTGTTTTTGAAACTCTCTGTATGCTGAGCTGTAGTGGCGCAGGCCTGTAATTTCAGCACTAGGAAGGCAGAGGCAGTCGGATCTCTGTGACCTTGAGGCCAGCCTGGTCTAGGGGGCTAGTTCCAGGACAAACTCCAAAGCTATAGAATAAACCCTGTCTCGGAAAAACAAACAAGCAAAACAATCAGTGGCTATTGGGAATACAAAATTGAACACATAATGTCATGTGTTGGGCAAAATGCCTTGCACTTATTAGACATTCAGTTAAGTCTTAGTAAAAGACCCTGAAGGCCACGAACAAACAAACGAACAAACAAACCCAAACCATGGCTCTCAGATGGTCTGTTGGAGATCTGGGAGAAGAGAGGTGGTGACATCAGTCTGCTGAATCTTTGCAGGCCTGGTATGTAGAAAGGCGCACAGTGAAGAGGGTCATCTCCCACACAGAACTGTGACAGTTCCATTGGGGAGGGGATATGATGCCTTGGGACTTACTTTTACATCAAAAGGAGCTGGCTGGGTTTATGGCAGTGATGTCAGGCTAAGAGACTGCAAACATATCTCTGGAATGCATCTGCCCACTTGACTTGGAAGAATCCTCCAGCACTGAATGAGTACCAGCCCATGTCTGTGTTTTGCAACCCAACTGAGGGGCCGGTGAGAAGATGCTTCTTGTCCATAACCTGATGCGCTGTGACTCGCCATCATGTCTCCTGGTCTGGTCCATTGACGAGTTCCTTGATTCTCTCTTAAATTTAGATACTGAGAACATCTTAGACCTCAACTACTCTGCATGCCTTGTGTCATTCAATGTTTGCCACAGTGACAAGAAACTGAGTTTTTAATCTAATTGAGGGGTATAGTATATATGCACAAAATCAATACATTTTAGCTGTAGAATTTAAGAAATAAGAAACACAGAATTTTAAAAAACTGGACAATTAACCACTGTTATTAAGACTTCTTTCTACATATCCACTCTGCATTGCAAGAGTAATTGCATGTGACTGGGCAGGGTAGCACGTGCCTTTAATATATGAGTACTTGAGACAGGAGGATCTTGTGAATTTGAGGCCAGCCTTGTCTGTATAGGGAGCTCCAGGTCAGCCAGGGCTACACAGTAAGAGTCTCTCTCTCTCTCTCTCTCTCTCTCTCTCTCTCTCTCTCTCTCTCTCTCTCTCTCTCTCTCTCTCTCTCACACACACACACACACACCAACAAGCAAATAGAAACAGCATGTGAACTTTATGTTCACCATTCCTTGCTCTTTACAGTTGACCAAGAGTATTAAAATCTGAGACACAGCTGAGCTAATTTTGTCCTTTGGATAAGTAGGATTACAGTCCTGGCAATCCCAGCAGCTTGTATCTCTTTATCTTTATTGTGGTCTCTGAGATTCTCCCATGTTGATACATGCAGCATTAGTTGGTTCACTTTTTCTCTCATGTAAATATTCCTTTCTATAAATGTATCTATTCTATTCCTACACAGTTGAAGTACGGTCAGTTAGTGCTAATATACACACTGTTGCTAGTTACTTTCTTCTATGCCCATCTGCAGTTTCTCTAAGATCAGTAATGGACAGATTTAAGATATACATAGTGTGGAGGTTTAAATAAAAATTGCCCTCAAGAGACTCATGGATTTGAATGCTTGGTCACCAGGGAGTGGCCTATTAAGAGGTGTGGCCTTGTTGGAGTAGGCGTGGTCTTGTTGGATGAAGTATGTCAGTGGGGGTGGCCTTTGAGGTTTCAAAAGCCCAAGCCAGGCCTGGTGGCTTTCTCTCTTCCTGCTGCCCGTGGATCCCTTTGTAGAACTATCAGTTTTTTTTTTTTCCCCATCTCCAAGTCTACCTGCGTGCTGCCATGTTTTCAGCCATGTTGATAATGGACTAAACCTCTGAACCTGTAAGCCCCAGTTAAATGTCTTGCTTTGTAAGAGTTGCCGTGGTCATGGCATCTCTTCACAGGAATAAAACACTGACTAGGCCCACAGGTTCATTTTATTAGGGGGCGCAGACGGCTTTTACAAATGCTTATACCAAATTACATTTCTGATAACTGTGGACTAGAGATCTCATTGTTCTGCATCTTTGTCAGTATTTGGATTTATCAAAATTAATTTTTTTGCCTAACTAGTTTACATGAAATTATAACTCTACTATAGGCTTTCCTGACTTCTGAAAAAAAAGAGGCACACTAGTAAGGATAATTCTCCTCATTCCTGTCTTACTTTCCAATTTTCTTACTAGGTTGTCTTTGTGGGACACTTCAGTATACTCTGAATTGTGGGCTTTTTTTATTTTATAAACTGGAATATTGCATTCACCTTAATGAATTTTCTATTCTCTTTATATTTGATGACCTTATGATGACAGATATTTAACAGGATTTAATTTTCCATTTTTCTAGGCTCTATATTTCTGTATCTTACTTAAAGAAACTCTCCTTTGTCATAATACTATAAGGATGTCCTCCTAATTTATCCTCTGAAAGTTCTTTTTTCTCTTCACCTTTTTCATTTAAGTTTTTTATTCCACTTGGCCTTGATATCTGTGTATGGTAGAAGGAGATATCTGACTTGCCTGCACAAGAATAACTGACTGACCCAACACCATGTATTTTTCCACATTAACCCACAGTGGCTATTCTATCATAGAGTTTCCATATGTGCTTTGGAAACTCTATTTAGAGACTTCTAGTTGGTTCCATTTGTCTATCTGTTCCTTCATCTGTACCAGATAATTCCTGTTGTTTTATTATGCTTTGGCACATGGTAGAAAAGTCTCCCCAGCTTTTCTACACCAGACACTATTGGCTGTTCTCGACCTCTGCTCTCACACAGAGAGATACGTTGTAAAGTTCCAGAGAAATCTCCAAGAGAATGTGAACTGGAATATATGGAGTGTTTATGTCTATCAATATGTGCACTATCAATCATCCTGTTGTAAAGGTCGCCATACAGCTCCATTTTCTAGGTCCTTCATAATCTATTTTAATGAAGTTTATTATTTTCTCTGAAAACCACTTTCACATTTTCTGCTTGGATTTCCTTCTACATACATCTTACAGTTTTTAGAATAAAACGCACACTTGGATTCCCTGGGTCCTGACTGATGGAGGTCCAAGCTGCTGTTCTTATGAGAGGATGAACATTGCAATACCTCTTCCTCTGCCCTGTTCTGAGTCCTCTATTACTGCACAGTGACTTTCATGGGTTCTAGAAGCCCAGTATGTCCTCAATCTCCTCTTCCATTATATATTTATATAATTAATATATTTACTTTAGCTTTCTTTCTTTATTCTTTTTAACACTGACTTATTTTTAATTTTATGTGCATGGGTGTCATTGGAGACCAAAAGAAGGCTTCAGATTCCCTGGAACTGAATGGTTGGGCTACCACTCGGTGCCAGGAATAGAACCCAGCTCCTCTGGAGTAGCAACCAGTGTGCTTAAGTTCTGAGCCATCTCTCCAGAGTCTACTTTAGCCTTCTTTTGGTTTAAAGCTTCCCTTCTCAGCCTTCAACAGTCTTTCTGCCTCCTTGTTCTGGTTCTCTCCCTTCCAAACAACACCCACATGGAATTCAATTTTATTCAGCCTGTAATTTTGCCTTTTTGATATGCATGATATCGGTCATTTAAACTTACCACAGCAAACGCTAACATATTTGAATTTGATTCCACCACAACATCACGTGACATCTGTCTAGCTTTCTCCCACCTAACCCAACCCCGACTCCACCCTTGCCACTTTTGAATTGTTTGGATTTTTTTTTCTTGCCTATCCTTCACATTAAAATGTTGTTTAAATACTTTTAGACACATACAATTAGCTTTGCTTTACCCACGGACTTAATGGTACCCTTGCTCATCAGTCCTCTGTAGAAGGCCACTCTTACTGAAAGGTAAAGATTAACTACTCACAGAATGGGTTTTTAGTCTGTCGACAGAAGACTAGAAATATTACTCTACTATATTCTGGTTTCCACTGTCGTTGCTGGAGAGAGGGAATTATTGGCACACTGATTCTTGGAACGTAACCAGTGTTCGCTCTTTGATCATTGTTTAAGTAGTAGCTTGAGATATCGTCCTCCAGTTCTAAGACTTGTGACTCAGTGGTTCCTAGTGTATGTAGTTATGCACACACAATCACCAGCTTACAGCGTTTTACCACTCCCTGGTAACCTCTCTTCCTCCGTGTTCGGGTTTGTATGCTCTGTCTGTAGGGGCTTTAGCAGGCCTGAGCATGGCTAGCATGACCCTGGCAGGCCTTGCTCTCTCCCTTGCTAAACTATAGGCTAAATCCCTAAAGCTAGGGGCTGGAGAGATGGCTCAGTGGTTAAGAGCATTGCCTGCTCTTCCAAAGCTCATGAGTTCAATTCCCGGCAACCACATGGTGGCTCACAACCATCTGTAATGAGGTCTGCTGTCCTCTTCTGGTTTGCAAACACACACACAGATTGAATATTGTATACATAATAAATAAATATTTAAAAAATCCCTAAAGCTAGCCACCGAGGTCTATCCCCTTATTTGGCCATTTTCTCTTCCTGAGGCTGACCACCAGGTCAGCTATCAAAGTGTTAAGTCCAGCAATCAAAAGCCCCCTTTTGGCTGCTCTAATTAACATGCCCAAGCAAAACCAACTCATGCTCACACAAGGTTTCTTTCTGTCTTTATATAAACTGCCATTTGCTTACAGGCCACCACACATGTCTCCTCTCTACCCAGAGCCGTCCTTTATCCCTCCAGAGCATATCCCCCTCCAAACTCCCTTGCTCCTTTCCTCCCCTCTCCTTTGCCTATCCCCAGTCTCTGTCCCTCTGAGGCGAATAAATCTCCTTTGTGCTGAGAACTTGGTGTTGGTGTGTCCTGGGCAGACTCCAGTCCCTCTGGTTTGTACATCACACATGAATGGAATATTGCACAGTGCACATGGCTTCCTATTGTGACTGGCTTCTTTCACTTAAGCACAGCCCTTTAAAGGTTTATTCATATAGAATGTCAGTCTTCCCTCTGATTTATGGATGCATAATATTCCTTGATGGGTACATATGCTGTATTTTGTTCATTGGTTGAGAGACTGTACGTTGTTTACAGTCTGGTACTGATCTCTCTAATTTTGCTGTGAACACAAATCTTCTAGGCTAGTGTGGATACATGGTTTTGAAGTATGCACTTAGACAGTGGAATTGCAGGGCGTTTTAGTGATTTGATGCTTAACACTGTAAGGATATGTCAAGCTGTTTACCAAAGTTGCTGCACAATTCTTTGATGAGTTTTAAGTTTTGTATTATAATTTGTATCCTTCAGTTTTATTATTAAATGTAAAAGTGTGGATTTTAGACATCATTAGAATTTCTGGAGCTAAACATTATCATTTTCTTATTATTTTATATAGGAGAAAAAACACAGTATCTCTTCTATGTTCTACCAATTATTTTCTGAAATAGCCCAGGTGGAAAAGTTCTTGAATGATGATCTGTACTCCACCCCTAGCACAGCACAAACTGGATACGGTGGCCCTTGCCTGCAATCCCAGCACTCAGAAGGAAGGAAGTAGAAAGGTCGATAGCTCCAGAGCATCCTCCGCTATATAGAAAGCTTGAGGCCAACTTATACTGCTTGAGACTGTGCTGTGAAACACACTTTGTACACAATGCATTTTCATTGGTTAATAACAAGCTGACTGGCCTATAGCTGGGCAGGAAGAGACTAGGGGGAGAGCCAGACTAGGAGGATGCTGGGAAGAAGAATGGCAAGTCTGAGGAGTCTCAAGCCAAAAGCAGGATGTGTAGAAAATGAGACAAGCCATAAGCCATGTGGTAGAACTTAGATAAGAAATGTGGGTTAATTTAAGCTGTAAGAGCTAGTTAGTAATAAGCCTAAGCTATCTGCTGAGCACTTATAATTAATGCTAAGTCTCTGTGTGATTATTTGAGAGGTGGTCGACAGTCCAGATGAAAAAACTCTGCCTACAAGACTGCCTCAAGAATAAAATAAACAAGTAAATAAATTATGCTGGCCTTTCTAGTCTATTTCCATCTACTTTCTTGTTGTTCTGTTATTTATCTTTCTGTGCTATGTTCTGATTCATTTATTTTTATCTTCCAGTTTGCCAATTTTCTCTTTAGCATCAATGCCGTTTATTTAGTTCTCACCTATTGAATTTTAAAGTTTAATTAATAGTTTTTTATTATTATTTCTTTTTCAAGTTTTTTAGGATTCTTTTGCAAACCCATTTTTGTTCCCCAGATATGTTTTCAGACTTTTATTTCATTTCTTAAATCAACTACACACAGTTTTTAGAATTCACTATGCCTGATTTTTCTGATAACTGAACATTGTGGCTTTGCTTCTGTTGTCATTTTTTCCTTCTTTGTTGTCATAGTGCCCTGTTTCCTAGTCTGGGTTTTAAGTTTTATTTTATTGTGAGTTGTACATTTTCTTTGTAGCATTATCTTCAAAATTCCTTAAGGGCAGGACTAAAGTTGAGTTCCTCTCAAGAGGAATCATATAGTCTTGCTTGTATCCTAGGGACAATGAGCTGGCATTACTTAAGCTACATTCTTCACTCAAAGGTTTCCAGCCTGCTGAGCCCTGGAAAGAGCACAGGACCCCTCACCTGTGTGCAGCACTCTGGCTAACAACACAGGTCTAGAGGGAAATGTCCAGCCAGAGAAGCTCAACAAAGTGCACAGAAAAGGATTCTTGGCCTCTTAGAAAGTTGCATTTGTACTGAGAAATAGCTGCTTCTTCCTGTTCTCCCATGTCAGCTGCCCTGCAAAATAGCAGTCTTAGCTGAGCACCTGTAACCTGTAACCCTAGCAACGTGCCTTAGAGGCCAGCCTGGACTACAGAGCAAATTCAAAACCAGACTGATCTGTGTAGTAAGTTCAAAGCTAATTTGAGCTACACAGGGAGACTCTGTCTAAAAGAACCAAGGATGGTGCTGGAGAATTGGCTCAGTGGTTCAGAGCACCAACTACTCTTCCGGAGGACCTGGAATCAAATCCTAGCACCCACACAGCTGTAACTCAAGCTCCATGGTGTCTGGAACACTCTCTGGCCTCTACAAATGCTGCACGCATGTACATAGACATACATGCTGGCAAAGCACATGTCAAAAGCCATGCCGCGGCTAGTCTCCATAGTGGCAACTATCACAGGGACCTGGAGAAAAGGGTAATGGTAGACAGAGACAGGAGACTCTGAGTTCATTTCTGAAATTTCCCCACACCGCTGTTTATATATTGTTTAGCTAGCTACTAGAAAGACCACAGTGAGCAGAGCGAACATGATGAAACAGTGTCTGTCCCCTTTATCTGGGGTCCCAGCCCTTGGGCCTTGCTCTATCCCAGAGGAGATTCCTCCTCAGCTTTATCTTGTGCCTGTCATTTTCCGCAGTCATGGAGCCACATCTGGGCCAGGGTTTGTGTCTGAGACCCATCTGGACCCAACACATACACATAAAATAAAAATCAATACACCTTTGCATTTTAAAGTTAAACGCATCAAAAGACCAAGGACCGAGGAGTGATCTCAGTGGCAGAGTATTTGTGTAGCATGGGCTAGACCTGTGTTTGCTCTCCAGCATCTCCGGCACCCTAACAACACAATAAAACTAAAAAACAAGCAGCAGAAACATTACCTACAAACCTAGCAATTCTGTATTCTATAACAGGGAGAGCCAGGAAAGGGAGTCTTAGATGGATCAGCCACGACCAGAGATTTTACCTATATGTAGAGCCTTTATGTCTTCATTTAACAAACACTTGTAGAATACGATTCACCCTGGGGGAGGTGTTAAAACAGGCTAGATGAGGCAGATGAAGCCAGCTGGAAAGCGGTGGGGCAGTGCCACAGAGGGCACTAGATGCCACAGGAGCCCTAGACAAGTCAGGGTCAGGGGTCAGGAGACACTGCCTCAAAGATGGCAACTAAAGCCAGGTGTGGTGACCCACCTGTAATGCCAGCATTTGGAGGGCACGGGGCTAGAGGCAGAGGATCAGAAGTTCAAAGTCGTCCTCCAGTGCATAGTGAATTTAGGCTAGTCTGGGCTACACATAGCCTCGCCGCAAGCACCTCCTTCTCTCAAGAGACCAGATATCTAAGATGATACCCAAGAGCAAAGGATTGACCAGGAAGGCAGGAAGAGACATCAGTGTTATCTAAAGCACAAAAACTGCTTACTAAATGGCCCAGGGCTTGTGCAGAAGAGATGCCTGTAGAAGACAGGCAGGGGCAGAGGCCATGCTAGTTGCCCGAAGACATTTGGACTGTGTCTAGTGGTGATAGGAAGCTATGGGGAGTTTTAAGGAATGTCCGTTTAGAGAAAAATTCTCTGTCTGCATGATGGGGAATGCATTACGGGCCAAAGGTGTGGAGCTGGGATAATGCTCCTCCCGGCAGAACCGCAGGAAGGCGGTGTGGTCTCTGACAGCAAGGTGGAGGCACAAATGCAGCAGGTCAGGGCTGAGCTTGTCCACGGGACTCAGAAAGTCTTCTCCTTCACACGCCCAACCCCTTTTCTGTCCTTTACACTTTCTGGGCAAAACGCTGACTTCTTAAAAGTCCCCCAATGTACAGGATGCCCTGGCCCCACTGCTTGCCCTGAATGAACCTACTCATGGCTGATTGTTTTATACACATTGTAAGTCTTCCCTGAACCTGGACCCCTCTCCCCCTTGGGTGTGCTCCACAGACGGAGGCAGGGGTGAGCTTCCTTTCTGTGGGATGCCCAGGGCAGATGGCCGGCTCTGGCAGTAGGAAGGGACATCTCTGCTCCTCTTCATGTGTCACGGCGTTGCCAGGGAGCCAGACAGCACCCGGCCCTTCTCGCTTGTCAGAGAGCCTGTCTCTCTCAGCATGATTTGTTCCTTCCGCCTTTGAGGTTTGGTAAAGCCACCCAAAGTTTCAGCCAGAAACGTAGCTGCAGGCCAATGCTGACAGAACCTCCTGGTGATTTTCCAACATGAGGAGCCCAGGTGTGTTATTCTCGCTTCTCCTCAGGCCTCCACAGCAGTCACTGCCTACAGCAGGCTAGCAAGCAGCCTCTCCTCCTCCAGGTCACTGCAGATTCCAGTCCCCAGGGCAGCTACCTAAATCCCTACAGTTGGTATTGTGCAAGAAAGAGTCTTCCAGAAGCAACAGCGGTGGTCTTCTGGAAGCAGCAGCGGGTGGTCTTCATTGCGCTTTCCAGACCAGTCGAGAGTCCCTGAGGGGTGACAACCACCAAGACACTCAGTTCCTTCATGACAGAAGAGGCAGCAAAGCAAAGGGAAAGATCTATAATCCCATGTTTCCAGGACCTGGGTTCAAATCCCTCCTTGGCTAAATCACTGGGTATTAAACTTTTGACAAGTCAGAACTTTGCTTCCTCACCCATGAAAACCTCTGAAGCATAGAGATGAGAAAGACTGCTTTTGAAGAGCTGTTGAGAGTATTAAAGACAATCATGAAAGGAACCTATTGTGAGCAAACATCAAAAAAATGACAGTTATACTTAGCACTGTGTTTTATAGGCCTTGACTCTTAGGGGAAGGATACATGAGTTCAGAAGGCCCCAGGGTGGATCTAGAGAGATGGCTCAGTGGTTAAGGAGACTGACTGCTCTTCCAAAGGACTTGGGTTCAATTCCTAGCATATACATGGCAACTCACAACGGTCTATAACTCTAATTCTAGTGGATTGAACACCCTGACACAGATATACATGTAGGCAAAACACCAATGCACATAAAATTAAAAAAAAATAAAATGAAATAAAAAAAGAAGGCTCCAGGGCAATGTGTGGCCATGTAGTTTCATGCCGTGCCAGGCAATGAGGCCAGTTCAAGGAGGGAGGCAGCCAGGTTTAAGACTTGCCTTGAAGAGGAAAGGAATCTAGGATAGGAAGGAGGATAAATAAGAAAGGAAGGGTGACTGTGATGAAACCACACATGTGGAAATCTCATAGTAAAATTTGTCATGATTTGAACATGGTGATTTACATGCAGATAATAACAGTCAATAAAAAAAAAAAGAGGCTGTGAATTCGAACGAGAGCCAGAAGGGGTGTGCAAGACGGTTTAGAGGGAGGAAGGGGAAGGCGGAAAACAAAACAAAACTCCCCAGCCTTTTCTCCATTCAGAACATTCAGAAGATGTGGCCTAGCTGGTAAAAGGAGGTAGAGGCCAGGGGAGGTGGTCTTTTGAAGATTCACTCCGGCCCCATTCCCTGCCTCCTTCTTTACAATCACAGCCGCAGGCTCCGGTTGCCATGGCCTCTGCAACACTTCCCCATCTTGTTGGCCTGGAAACATGAGCTAAAATAGCTCCTTCTGCCCGTATGTGGTTTCTGTCAGGTGTTGCGTGACAGGAACTAATTCAAAACCATCATCTTATACAACACACACACACACACACACACACACACACATACACACACACACACACACACACACACACCCTTCCTTGTTTTTGTCTTGTTCTCCACGGGACAGCACGGAAGTCAGTCAATGGTTTACTTCTCTGGGCAAAGAATAGACTTCTCAGTTTCAAAGCCCCCCCCCCCATCTTCTTTATGAATTTCTTTACATTGTATGACTTTTACATTATTATTTCTTAGTTATTATATCCAACAGCCTCAGGTATTTTGTTACAGTGAGGCTTCCATCCCTTCCCCCTCAGCACAGTTGACTGACTTCCCTAAGAGGTCTGTTCTGGGCATTTCCCCATGTACTGCAAGTTGGTATCTCAGTCCAACCATAATCTTTGTTCTGGAGTCGTGCCACCCAGGGAGAATTAGATATGTATATTGGACATACAATTTACTTTGGGGGCTTACAAGCTTAAGATCCCCACTGCAGTTGTGCCTGAATTTAGGAGGAAACAGGATGCTGCAAGGCCCCTTGAGGATAATCCTCGGGGATTTGAGCAATCCTCCCAGCCAGACGTTACAATGTGCTAACACCCTTGTGAGTCATGAGCTAACTCATGGTCAACTCTGTTTGGCGAACAGGATGAATAATTGAAAGTAACTGTGTATTTGCCTGAGTCCAAGCCTAACCCGGTATTTATTCTGTTTTCTTGTCTCTGTTTGCTTAAAACAAACATGTCCATTTTCCCATTTCCCTCCACATAGCCTGTCTAATCCTTCATTAGTTCTTAGAAGAGAGTCCAAAAGCTTGGATACAGTCTAAGAGCTCCTTAGGGTGACCTTGCCCACATCCCTAGTATCTCTGAGCTAAGCTAGCAGACTGGACACGAGGGTGGTAACACCCTTAGGGGTACATGTCCAAAAACCACAAATTTGATTTTCTTTATTTTTTTATTTTAGAATAACTTCAGAGTTGCAGACAAGTTACAATAAAATAGAATATCTTTATTTCCTTAACAAGCTTCCTTGAATGCTGGCATTTTATACAACCTTAGTACATTGATTAAAACAGACATAATAGCCATGGCACAATCCTATTGACTGAACTACAGTCTTTACTTGAATTATAGTCATTTTCACCCAACCCCATGTCTATTCCAGGTCGCTGTATTGCCTTAGACTCCTCAAAGTTGTGACAGCGCCACCATTTGTTGAAAAGCTTTTCATGACCTAGGCTCTTTGGAAAAGAACCAACCAATGAGCTATTTTGTAAAATATCCCTCAGTGCAGAATCGTCTGCTATTTTTGCACATTCAGATGAAATTAAATTCTTTTGGCAAAAATACACAGGAAATGATGTTGCACACAGCTTCAGGAGGTCCGGAATGTCGTTATGAGTTATTACTGGTGACCTGAACCTCGAGCATCACTTGCTAGAGTCGTCTTCATCCTTACTCTCACCCCGTCACGTTTGTTCCTCTTCTATATAATTCTTATTTCTTAGTGAACACAAACAAGAATTGTGGGCCTATATAAGTTATAAGAGTTAATAAGAAGCCTGTGCTGATAGGCCAACCGGTTTATGATTAATGTAGACCTCTGTGAGTTTCTTTAGGACTGAATGGCTGTGGGACCAGGCAGGACAGAGACCTCAGTCAACACTGCATGTGGGTGACTGTTTTGTAGCCTGCTCTGTTTGTGGGACCCCTAGCAGTCGGACCAGGATCTATCCTAGTGCATGAACTGGCTTTTTCGAGTCCAGTCTCTATGATGGAATGCCTTGGTCAGTCTTGATGGGGGGAGTGGCAGGGTCCTGCCTCAACTGATTGTGCCAGGCTTTGTTGACTGCCCATGGAAGGCCTTACTTTTTCTGAGGAGTGAATGGGGGTGGGTTGGGGGAAGGGGGAGGAGAGGAGGGAGGGAGAACTACTATGGTTGATATGTAACCTCAAGGTGGTGGTGGTACACACTTTTAATCCCAGCACTCGGGATCTCTGTGAATTCAAGGCCAGCCTGGTTTACAGAGCAAGTTTCAGGACAGGCTCCAAAACTACAGAGAAACCCTGTTTCAAAAAACAAAACTGAACTTTAAACCCAATGAGTTCCAGGGTCATTTACATCTTAGTGGTAATCCACATTTCTGTAGCTCAAGTCGGAAATCTTGCTGCTGTCAAGTCTTCTCTTCCTCTCTAGCCGATGTGGGAGTCCCCTCCACGTGCTGTGATTACCATTAATGAATAAAGAAACTGCCTTGGACTGTAGACAGGGCGGAACTTACGTAGGCGGAGAAAACTGGACTGAATGCTGAGAGGAAGAAGGTGGAGTCAGAGAGAGATGCCTTGGATCCGCCACTGGAAACAGACATGCTGAAACTTTGTTGGTAGGCTACGACCTCATGGTGAAACACAGATTGATGGAGATGGGTTAAATTAATATAAGAGTTAGCCAATAAGAAGCTAGAGCTAATGGACCAAGCAGTGATTTAATTAATACAGTTTTTGTGTGGTTGTTTTAGGGCTAAGCTAGCCGGGCGGCCGGGAAGAACAAGCACCCTCCTCCTACATCTAACTTCATCCAATCTATCATAAAATGAAAACTCTTATATTCAAGTTCTGACAGGGACCTAACTTCTTACCACCTCTAAGCCACCACCCTGGGCTAAATCATTACCTACCATCATCGTCGACCTGGGATGTTATAATTGTCACACAGCTCATCTCTGATTTTGGCCTTGACTCTAGAATGTTCTATTCCAACATTTCAAAATGGTAATTCTGACCATGTAATTCCTCTTCCTGAAACCCGATGCTTCCTTTAACCGTCCCACTAGAATCTCAAGTCCTTTTGCAGAGCCCTTCAGGGCTCTTTGATTCAGACTGCCTGCCTCTCCCACGTGGTTTCGTGACCTTATCTCCTACAACAAATTTCCCATCCCTTATATAAAATGTGTTTTGGATTTCTGATTTTTTAAAAAAATTTTGGAATATTTGTATATACATAGTGAGATATTTTGAGGATTCACCCCGTGTGTAAACACGGAATTCATGTGTTTCACAGACGCATGACTGGAGGTCATCTTACACAGTATCCTCGGTGCACCTGCATTGCATCTGCCACGTGCAGCATGAGGTATGGAATTTTCCACCAGGGTCACGTTGGTACTCAAAAGGTGCAGATTTTAGAGCCTTCCAGACACCAGATTTTCTTGTTATGGATACGCTGTACTCCACCCAAATCCCTGCTTGTCTTTTGAAAATCACCAAGAATTTTCTTACTTTAAGCCTTGTTCTTAGTGAACACAGCATGCACGCTCGTGTGCAATTTTAGCCTTAGTTTGCTGTATTTTCCTTTTAGTAAACGTGCAACCGAAACCATTGCTCAAATAGAAGCTCCCGGTCATCCTTAACAATTCCTGCCCCTGGCCCCTTGAATCCCATTCTCCCTTACATCACGCGTGGCACGCAAGCCCACCCCCTTCAGCTCCATTGTTGTAACTGATTGGCCTTGACCCCTCCTATGTGATCTCTTTGGTCACTGCCAGTCATATGTCCCCACTGCAAACCAAGTGGGGTTTCCAAACTACAAATCGGATCCAATTACTGTCTTGCTTCGACATTATTTAGTGACTCCTCCTGGTCGAATACAAATGGCAAATTTTTTTTTTCGGTTTTTTGAGACAGGGTTTCTCTGTGGCTTTGGAGCCTGTCCTGGAGCTAGCTCTTGTAGACCAGGCTGGTCTTGAACTCACAGAGAGCCGCCTGCCTCTGCCTCCCGAGTGCTGGGATTAAAGGCGTGCACCACCACCGCCCAGCTACAAATGACAATTTTTAACGTTGACTCCACGGCCCTCCCGGTGTGCCCCTCACTTCGGTCAGAGCTTCTCCTGGATCCCCAGTCTCAGCTCTTTTGTTAATGCTAGCAAGGAGCCTTGCTTTCTGCCTAAAGAACAGTCACTCTGACTTAGAACTCTGTGCCCGTGGTGTGGTTATCTGTCAAATATCTAAGTCTTCCACCACAATGTAAATGTTATTATAATAGAGACCAAAAGGCTTGGCACGCAATTGGCATTCAATACATATTTGTTGGCTGGGTGGGTAAATAGACATACCACTGAAAATGGAATCATGCTCCTAAAGACAAGGCTGGCAGATCAATTAATAGGAGGAGGAGGAGGAGGGAAGAGATTCTGGATAATGAGACTGGTGGGCAGCAGAGGACAGGAAAGAGGAAATGAAATCCTAAATTTGGGTGTTGAAAGAGGATACAGAAAGCAACTGTCTTTGGCGGGACCGTGTTACGCTTCCAATATACCAGGTAAACCACAAACAGCCCAGCAGTACCCGAGACTCCATGCCCAGAGCTAGCTGCTCACCCTAAGAGTGGGTGGGAAAACCAACAAACACTTGGCCTACTGAGCCGTCTCAACACCGAGAGAAGTTTTGTGGGACAAAGGCACAGGCACTTTCTAGGACAACTTGTCTCTTAAGAAGGCGAAGCCACTTGAACGACAAAGATGTCCCAGTACTTCCATGCCATGCTCCGGACAGCAGGGGTTCGTAACAAAGCTGGCGCCTGTGTCTTTAACAGCCTCTGCTGTACTTAGCTGCCTTTCAAATTCAGATGGCTCCATTACTACAAGAAGCAACTTCATTACCAAGAGGGCCCAGAGCCCAGACTACACACTAGCTCCCTGTCATATAATTTAGCCTCAGTCATACCTCAGACAATATTTATACAAGGTCACTTCTTCAGACCATGTCTAGCCTGCCCAAATGACAATATTATTTATGCCAAATGCTTCTCCTAAGGGATGGAAACCTGCCAACTCTGGTTTAATAGGCTATACGGACAGGCTAGAAAAACATCATTTGTAGCACACACAGTTTAAGTATTTAGTGTATAACTATGAATACAGACTGATCATTGGAAACATGGCTGAAAACTGGTCCCAGGAAGAAAAAAAAAAGCCACAAAAGCACTAAGGTTTGGATCTTTCCTGCCTGATATTAGTTTTGGAAGCCACGGGTTTGGCCAGAATTATGAATGCACAAGAGGAGCTGCCTGAGACGTTCGTGGCTACCTGAATATCCAAACTGGGGGTGGCGGGGGGCTGCAAAAGGAAATTTAGCTTGGGCGTATGTGCCCAGCAGCCGTCCCCCTGTGGGTTGCAAATTAATGTGACCATCCAGCGGAACAGGCAGCCCAGAGGCTGCTGGTTACAAAGAACAGTCTAAGCCATTGATGTTAATTTACCAAATTATTCACATCCCACAATCTGGAATAGAAATCAGCAGCCCCCAAAAATGCCTCTTCTACACCTCAGTCAAAACACCTATAAAAATTTAGATACCAGGAGGCAAAGTCTGGAACACAAACTACTTTCTCATGTTGCCAGCAAGTTATTAAAGTGCAGGACGAGGGAGCTGCCAGGGGCAGCCAGCTACCCTTGCTTTTCCAAGCTCTGCTCTTGGTGGTGTCTTTCATAAGGTATTTGGTCAAAATAGGCTGGTGACAGCTCCTTTCTTTTAAGCTCTAGTGAAAGGTGCACCTCATGTCCCAGTCAACCCTTTGTGGACCGTTAGCACACTAACGTATCTCTCCAGCCTTAGAGCACTTTCAAATAAAGTCTAGCGTGTCTGTCTGACCTTGTATGACTTACTGATACATATCACTAGCGATTAACATTTTCCTTCATTTAAGTGTTCAAAATTTCCACACACAAATGCTGTATCTAATTCAAGCTTTAGAGTACACAGATGTTGGTTTCTAAAGAGCTCTCAAACACTCAACATTTTCCCTCTGTGTTGATGAAGGGTTCTTATTCCTTAAAATGTGTCCCTTTGAGGCTGTTACCTGTTTTGTTTCTAGTGGTTGTCATCACAGGAAGTGTTGCCCATGATACCTCAGCGCTATGGCTGCCTAAACGAGACCTGACCAAGGACAGCACTGATAGACATGGCTTACATGGAAGGAAAAGAGCTCACAGTGCCCTGTCCATAAACAAGAACTATAGGCAGCTAAGGGGTGTTGAGAGTGAGAGGATTAGTCTTCTTCACGGATGACCCCCCTAATTGGTATTCATATCAGTCGGTCAGTCCTGAAAGCAATATATGTACAAACAACACTAAATGGACTCGAAATTCTATATTATATATCTATGCTTATCTAATATATATGCATATAAACAAATTAAAGAAAAATGGTCATAAATTTAAGGCATGAAAGGGGTTGGGGGAGAAAAGAGAAGGAGGGAAATTAAAAAATAGTTGTCCCCAGAGAAATTAAAAAACATCAGTTTAATATTTAAAAGCATTTAAAAGCATTATCATTATTTATTTAGTGTTAATTTTTTTATGATGAGCACCTCTGGCCAAATCCAGGCTCAGGAATTTATTTCATGACAATAATTACAAATATACACAAAAATACTTCTCATAGATTGATTTATTATTATAATTTATAAAACAGAGTGGAGTAAATAAACCATACATCTGATTTCTATCATATAACCATAAGAATCACATTTTAGAAAAATGTCTTGCCCATCGAAGAAAGTTCATAGAATATTACACATGAAGACGAATATGACAAAGCCAGATATGGTGGCATTTGCCCATAGTTCCAACACTCAAAAGCAGAGGCAGAAGGACTGAAGAAGGACAGACTGACTAAATCAGCCCCAGGCAGGACAGACACCATGCAGACTTCCCACTGAGAAGACAGCATTGGGAAGGAGCTTGGCAGCTGAGAGGGCTCAGTCATATCTGCAGGCAAGTGATCCTGAGGGAGAGTAGACATTGCAAAGTTTTATTATAGAAGCCATTTATTCCTCAAATATCATCATTTAATAGAAGAAAGGATGTCATAGGCATTTTTTTTCTGCTCCTAAACCAATGGTGGCTTGGACTGGACCCAGGTAAAACTTTTGGTTCTCTTCCTGAATGTCTTTCTAAGCCAAGAGCATGAAACCTGACGTGGGTACCACAGGGAGACCCTGTATCTGGGACAGTAAAACATTATCACATGCTCCTACGCACTGCAGCACTCATGGGGGATCTCTGAAACAGGCTTCATGTCCGCACCATCCCATAGCACTTGGATTTACTAGGACATTTCAAATAAGCCATGAATAAACAGAAGGATGAAATGGGGGATTCTAAGGGCTATTTTAAAAAAATCAGAAAGAGAGACCTGCTTCATGAGACTTTTAACAGGCAGAAAGGACAGTGGGCTTATTAAGACAGAACCGTTCTCAAGACATGACCGTAGACAAGACAAAGATGAGTATAGCCATTGCTGCAGACACTCTGCACTCTGGGGAAATAAATCTGGGGGGTTTTGTTTGAATTATGTAGCCCCAGCTTTCACTTGGTCCTTGTGATGTTCCTGCCTCAGTCTCTCACACATTGGCATTGTAGCCCTGCATCACTATGCCAAAATTCTGCTAGACCAGCAGTTCTCAACCTGTGGGCAGCAACCCACGGAGCTGGGGTCAAGTGACCGACCCTGTCACAGTGGTCACCTAAGACCATCGGAAAACACAGATATTTCCGTTATGAGTCCTAGCAGTTGCAAAATTACAGTTATGAAGTAACAATGAAATTACTTTTATGATTGGGGGTCACAACATGAGGAACTGTATTAAAGGGTCACAGCATTAGGAAGGTTGAAAACCACTGTTGTAGATTTTTCTCTTTGGACACCCTGTGGTTCACCAAACTCAACATTTAAAAAGATGTTTATTATTGCTGTTGCTATGATTACTATTGTTATTTGTGCAGACATGATGGAAAGGGCGCCTGTGCGCCACACTGTGTGTGTGCAGGTCAGAGGACAACTTAATGATTGGTTCTTCCTTGAACCTCTACATGGGTTCTGGGGATTGAACTTGGGTCCTTGACTTTCACAGCAAGCATCTCTACCTGCTGAGCTACATCGCCAGCTCTAACTCAGTACTTACGGTGCAGGGGTTATTCATCTCTGTTGCTTAGCAACGTCCTTTATAAGACAGCTGAAGAGTGGAGACAGGTTAAACAACAGGGTGACCAAGATCTCTGAGGTCAGGATGGTTGAAACAGGAAAAGACTGAGTACACACACACACACACACACACACACACACACACACACATTTGGGGAACTTGAGGACAAGGAAAAGAGAAGTCAGTCCAAAAGGGCCGTCTAAGAAATAAGAGTATGGGTCATCCATCTTTGTATCAAGTCACATAAAATGTCATTGGTTTTAAAGTAGAAAATTTTCGTCAAAAATACACTTTGAAGGCAACAGGGTTTTATCTTTTGTGATGCTAATGGATCTTTGCCTGGGGATGGGGGATAATCCAGAGGTTCAGGATAAAACAAAATAAAACCATGCTAATAAAAATAAAATTTTTCCAAGACCTCAGCTAGTTCACTTTCCTGAGCAAAAATTAAAAAAAAAAAAAACTTTTCAAGGAAGTAAGTAAGTAAGCATAAGTAAAGCCATCAGAGACATGTAAAGGAGGGCCAGCATGCCAGTGTGATTGCACTCAGCTGGTACTGTGGGCTTAGCAGACCAAGATCTCCCTCCCTCTCTCTCTCTTCTCTCTCTTTCTTTTATGCATGCATTTTGCTTACTCCCCCCCCCCTTTTTTCTGAGACAGAGTCTCACTCTCTAGATCTTCTTGCCTCAGTTTCCAGCATGCTGGCATTATAGGTTTACAGGCGTGCGCCGCCATGCCCAGCAAGGATTCTCCCTCTTAAAGCCTGTGTCGACATTTTGACTTGATCCCAATCTTGAGAGATGGGAACTAATGTGGGTTTCCTTTTGTTTCCTGGGGTTGAGGTTTCCAGAGTGCTGACTGACACTCCACACCAGATTGCCTCCCTCACTCAGTAGCAAAGCCTGCGATCCTCCCCGACTGGGAGGCTGAAAAAGGTCTCTCTGTGGTCCCTAGGATAAGTCCAGACTAGAGCATGCCTACAGTCAAAGGGTCCATCGTGGGGACTTTGGCTTTCAAATGGCAAGAGCTGCTCAGACTAAACTAGAGGTTATTTTATAAGGACCATCAAAATCCTCATCTGCATGTGTGAAATTCCTGTGGGCAGGCTGGTTTTCTTGAATCAAGCTGTTTGGGCCAGATGACAAGTGGGAGTGTGGCTAGCATGAGCCAGTTTGAAGCCCGCCCCCCAGTCTTTCCTTCCCCAGACCCAGTCATATGCCAAGTGTCTGAGTTTTAGCACAAAGGATCCCAGTTCCTGTCATCCCAATAAGAGGCTGCTGGCTTTCTGGCTAACAGGGAGACCCTCAAGTTTGCTTAGCACAAAAAAACCACACTAAGCCTTTGCGTGCATCATCTGTTTGGGTTCTCAAAGTCAGTCTGGGATTCCTCAGAGTCAGGCTGGGATACTTCGTGGTAACATTGGTTGTCTATCTATCTATCTATCTATCTATCTATCTATCTATCTATCTATCATCTATCTATCATCTATCTATCTATCATCTATCTATCAATCATCTATCTATCATCTATCTATCTATCTATTCATCTATCTATCATCTATCCATCATCTATCTATCTATCTATCTATCTATCTATCATCTATCCATCATCTATCTATCTATCTATCATCTATCTATCTATCTATCTATCTATCTATCATCTATCTATCTATCATCTATCTATTCATCTATCTATCATCTATCCATCATCTATCTATCTATCATCTATCTATCTATCTATCATCTATCCATCTATCTATCTATCTATCTATCTATCTATCTATCTATCTATCTACCTATCATCTATCTATTCTTGTACAAGGTCTCACTATGTAGCCCAGGCTGACCTCAAACTGGCAATTCTCCTGTCAACAGCTTCCCTCTTTCTGGGATTATAAATGAGTATTATGACTATACCCATCTGCTTTTTATTTACTTTATCTTCACATTTTGCATTTATTTGTTTATTTACTTGTCATGCTGGGTTTGAACCCAGAATCTCAGCAGCACTAGGCTAGCCCTTTACTACGGAGCTATCTCCCCAGCCTTACAATTCTACTTCCATTTGTGTATGTGGTGGGGGTGGGGAGGGGTGTTGAGCGTGCCATGAATTATGTGGACAACCCCTGGGAGTCAGTTCTCTGCTTCCGCCATGGGATCTGGAGATGAAATTCAGAAGACTGGATTTGTAGTGTGGTTGCTTTGACTCACCCAGCCCTCTCACTAGCTCTGTTTCTATGTCTTCAAGAGAAAAGATTAAACTTAGGCTGAAGCTAAGGGAGGCTAGAGTTAAGGTGAATACATCCTGGGTCACACAGGGAGTGTTAGGGTTTCAGTTTGAAGTGTCCCCTAGGGGTTCATGTTTTGGCTCTTCTTCCTCCCTTGACAGCACTGTTTTGGGGGGTTCTGGAATCTTTAGGATGTGGACCCTAGGTGACAAGGATAGTTCACTGTGGGCAGACCTTTGAAAGGTATGCCTGCTGGGTCCCCAGAACCTGCCTCTGCCTCATCTGAACCATGATGGGAAGAGCCTCTGCTGCTTGCTCTAGCCACCCTAAACCGGATGCGAATACTTCACCCTTTACTTCCGTCCTTCAGAGCTGTTCCACCTGAGGCCATATTGCTTCTTTGTTTGGAAAACGGGCTTAGTCTGCAACTAATAGTGCCATAGGTATTAGTGCCCAAACCAAAAAGTTGTGTGAATCGGACCAAATCGTAAGGTTTGATCAGAAATCAGTTACCCTGGGAGCTGGCCACGTTAGAGCACTCGGCACTCAAGAAGGAGAATGGCGGTTCAGATCCTCGAATCCACACAAATGCCGGCTGGGTGAGGCCGTTCCAGGCTGGTAAGGCAGAGCGAGCCGTCCTAGTGAGACGAGGTAAACTCTGGGTTTGATTGAGAAGCCCTGCCTCCAAGAATACGGTGGAAGAGAGACAGAGGGAAATTTTAGACATCAGACTTGAGCCCCGACATGAACACTCACACACATGTGTGCCACACACATGAAAATGCACCTGTGGACACACACACATGCCACATTTATATAAGTGAAAAGAGATGGGAAAAAGAAATCTGTTGCCCGTGTCCGTTTGGTCTCATGATGACGAGAGCCCAGACACTGCTGTGTGGTGCTATAATTCCTACAAAGCCTGGGTCTTGTGGCTCTGCCCTAACTCGGTCTCCGAGGAACAACTTTTATTTTATTTCAGCTGCTTTGAGATTCAGAACTCCCCTCTCCCCGCTTAGTGGAAAAGAAAGCAACTCACAAGCAAGCCGCTAGTAGCTGAAGTCAGGCTACGGGGGGGACAGGTGCCCAGGGTGAAGAACTTATACCAAGGACTATTCAGCCTAGAGCCTGGGTTCTGAGTCATCAGGACGCGCTGCCCTTGGAGATGTAAAAGACATGGTCCCAATGTCCCTTGGAGGGAAGGCCGCAGCACAGTAGTTAAAAGTCTTCCAGCTCGTCTGTCCAGACGGTCTAGCCCATATGGAGCGGCGTGTCCTGTACTCATCACCTGGACAGCAGTCTGGCAAACGCCGGCCACAGTGGTTTATAACATCTGGATAACTGCTTCCAGATGTGGCCTTTCCCCCGAAATACTTGATTAAAAGTTTCACACTCAGCATCTTGCAAGAAACTGACACATTCAGAAAGTGTCTCTTGTCTGGTCCCAAGGGTGAAGCAGCTGGGCCTCTTCAAAGATAAGAGGTAGGTAGGACCATTTCTAGATATAAACGGCGCAGTAGAACTGTGTGGCCAGGCTCCGGCTGACTCCTGACAATGGAGCGTCCAGGAAATGGAGCTGAGGCAATTAAGTGGACAGGACAGAGGCAGAAGCTGTGGAACAGACACCACTGATCACCATAGAGGCTTCAGAGAGCTACTGTTTTTGGGAGCCTTGCTTCTGGGTCAGATGCAGAAGGAAGGCAATGCCCATGTAGGGACGGCACCAGGAAGGTGGCCATTTCATTTTTAATCGCTAGTCCAAGTCCGCTAGCACAGCCTGAAAACTGCTGTCAGTGCACAGGTCTGTCAGCTCCTTTTAGTCTCTGGAGCAAACAACAGTGTGTTGAGAACACCTAAGTTCTAGTGTGCACATGTGCATGTGCGCGTGAGCCTCCTGTGGAGACACATGCTGTCAGAGGACAACTTTTAGGAGCTGCTTTGTTCCTTCTACTGTGTGGGTCCTGAGGATTGGTCTCAGCTAACCAGGCTTGTTGGCAGGAGCCTTAGTTATCTAAAGAGTTATCCACATTTTTATTATTTGTTTTTGTTTTATTTTTTTAAAAATTAAAATTTTCTTTACAGGTCAAGTTACGTAACTGTCACCTACATTCAGAGGGCTCAGTTTGGTCCAATACAGGACCCCCAGCTGTCAGTCCAGAGTCTGCGAGCTCCCACTAGCTCAGGTCAGCTGTCTCCATGACAACGGCATTTCTAAAGCACGAACAGTAACAAATGCTTATGACACGCTCCTTTGAAGAGCGACTCAAACAACTTTCCACCAAGTTGAAAACAACAGCTCTGAGTTCATCTCCTCACACATCCAGACAAATCCTGAGGACTTCACATCTTTTGGAGCATAGCATCCTGATGGTCCAGGGGGAAAGGGGACCCACTAGAGCTCGGGTTCAAGTCTGAGGAGGAGGCAGATAATGACTGACAGTCTTCACCCGGAAGGTGAAAGGGGTCTGGTGACATTTAAAGTCTTGGTTTGGATATTTCGTTTAGACTCTCATTCTGCATCATTTCTCCCATTACCTTGAAAATCGTTATCAATATAAACAATTTATTTATAATTTATAGAGTATCTGCAATAGGCCAGGGCAGTGATATGCATCTTGTGCAACTACGCTGTGATCCTCTTTATAATCTGCCCTGCTAGTCAGGGGTCATTATTAGCTTTATTTTGGGGGCCAAGAAAATTGTAGCCCAGAGCTAAACAGCTGACCACAAATCTTAAAACCAACCTGGGGCAGACCTGGCATTTAACCAGTCTACCTCCAGAAGCGTCTGCTATCAATAGCCATGCTATTTCACCTTAGAATTCAGTAAACAGAAAAAAAAAAAAAAAAAAGAAAAGCATGGAAGTTATTTTCTGCTCGTCGCTTATACTCCTGATAGTTACACTCAGGGTGTCCCTTGCTTACTGTGTCCATAACCAAGTCTCTGTCTGTCGTACCTCATGGCCCCCAGAACACTTCATCTGCTGCTGCTGATGGCTGGACAGGTGTACGGCACAATAGCTCCCTTTTCCCCCCATCTGCTTCTCCTTGCGTGGCGGGGCCCCAGCCCGTCATGGGCGGCTGCTTCCCACATGTGTTTGCAGACCCATTGATGAGAAATGGCAGAAGCAGGTATTAAAGGTGGAGGTTCTGGCTTATTGCTCCAAATGTATTAAAAAACCGTTCCCAGACTCCACATAAAGAGTTTTACACACACAGCACATATGATACAAGGGAGACAGAGAAGCAGACGTGGGGGCTAACCACAGCGAGACATGTAACCACAACAGAAGTCTGGGGAGACGGGCGCAAGGAAAGCTACGTTTACAGACGGGGGTGATGGATCTTCTCTTCAGCAGACAGACAGACAGCTAGAGGTACTTAGTTTTATATAAAAAAAAAAAAAGAAGAAGAAGAAAAAAAAAAAGTTGACAGAAAGAACTCCAGACATCCAGGCCTTCTCTCCTAATTCTGGTGTCCAGATCTGACTCAGCCGTCTGCTTCCCTTCGCAGGAGGGTCGGTTATTCCACGCGCCCCTGCTAATTATCCACAGCCCCCTCCTTTCCTTTCTCACAGGTCGTTTAAATGTCTCCTTGTCTGAGTTAGAACTCGGGTTGGACGTTGAACTCCCTTCTGTAGCACTCCCCAGTGATGGGTTTCTCATGCCTAGGGTGTTGTTTGCGGGGAAAGTCTTCCAATTTAAAGGCCCTTGCGATGACTACTTGGAGATTTGTTCCGCTGGGCTCTGACAGAAGGGACGTGCCAGCTATTAAGCGTAGAACAGGTAATGAATAATTTCCATAGACCATCTCTTCGCACCTTCTGGTAATCCTGGGAAAGCTACTGCGTTCCTGCCTGGTCCACAGGGACTGCATCGATTCTCCCAGTGGTCATCTGACACCGTGGAGAGAACCAAAGCCTGTGCACACTCTTTCCCCCCGTGGACACACCCATCATAAAGTCTAACGTATCAGTTATGCACAGTAAGACAGTAGCAATAGTCAGTGTAAAAGATAATAAAAAGTAATTCGGAATTTTTGTGCTGTACCTGACTGGAGTTTTCTATTTGACATTTTTGGACAGGACTGGCTACAGGGAAGTGAAACTGTGGAGTCGGGAGAAACACCGGATAAGGGATACTACTGTGTTTGCCCCAGTGCACAGATCGCCCTCACGTAAGACACGCATGGAAGATAAGAACAAAGGGAAGAGAAGAATACCCAGACTGCATTCTGATGTCCTCAGGGTACATGTGTCATTGTGGCGGGGTATGTGGGGTTGTTCCTAGCCTAGGAAACTGAGAAGCTGCCTGGGCATTATCATTGTGCAGCTGTGGAATTCACGAAAGTTTACTTCTGTGCACTTCTGCGTATCTAAGCTGATAAATGTGGAGGACCGTACAAAGAAATTTGACTGGATGGGATTATTTCTACATAAGGGCATTATTCTTATAACTTTTGATGGTTATTTTGATGATGGGATTATGTCTGCATATGGGCATTCTTCCTATAACTTTCAACAATTGTTGCCTATTTTATATTATTAAACCTATTATATATGGTTTGTGTGTGTGTGCAGGGTACTGGGAATCAAACCTATATACTAGGCAAGTGCTCCATCCTGAACAGCTTTTTCTACCATATAACAATTTAGTAAGTTCGACTCTCCAAGAACAAATTCCAAATTCTTAGCTAGTCCACCAGCACTGAACTCCGGTTTATCACCACCAAGAGCCATGAAACAGCACACCTACATCCGCACAGATGCCGTTGCCCTGCCTCGAGAGACTGAACGTGTCATAGCCACTAAAGCCAGGCTGAAGTAGACAGAGTAGCTTTTCTGCTTCAGAACACAGAGGTGTTCTTGTAACATTTCCCTTTAGCTGGGAGTGGTGTACGCACCAGCGATTCTAGCCCATGGGAAGCCGAAGTTGGAGGGTTGAGAGAGTTCAGTGCCAGAATGAGATACACAAAGAGATCCTATCTCAAAACCAATCAACCAAACAATAAAAGGCATTTCAATTGTCTGTTGCTGCAGCATAAGTAACCACACCCAAGCCTAGTGGTTTGCAACAGCAAGTTAATGTTGACTTCTGTGGGTTTAGGACTCAGAAAGGTGGTTCTCTTCTGAAGTCTCTCACACAGTGCAGTGGGATGGGAGCAGAAGCAGAAGCTCTAGCTTTCCCCGCCCCCACGCCCCAGGGCTGAGGGTCAAACCTGGTGCCTTACAATGCCAGGCAAAAATGCAATCGCTAAGCTGTCTCCACCCAATCACTCCCATGTGTTTATGTGGGCTGGAGTAAGGAATGATTTATTGACCATATTTCTATCAACATTGCTTTTCCATGTGGCCATCTTGGGGTTTCCTCATAACATAGTGGTATCAGGATGTATGACTTCTTATATTGTGACTGGATTTCTCTGGTTTAGCCAGCCACAAAGGGAGTCAGCCAAATGGCTCAGTAGGTTAAAGTACTTGCTGCCAAGTCTGATGACCTGTTTGAGTCCCAGGAACACATGGTGGAAGGAGAGAATAGACTTCTACATGTGTGGCATGGACCAGAGGCATGTACAGCCTCACCCCTATCTATAGAGAAAAAAAATAGGAGAGCTCCACAAAGAACTTGTTGCTGTGAGATAATATTTTTGTACACGGTAAGATTTGTCACTTGTGTTAGTTTAATAAGATGCTGATTGGCCAGTAACCAGGCAGAAAGTATAGGTGGGGCAACCATACTAGGAGAATTCTGGGAAGAGGAAAGGCAGAGAGTCATTCACCAGCCAGATGCAGAGGAAGCAAGATGAGAATGCTCCACTGAGAAAAGGTACCAAGCCATGTGACTAAACATAGATAAGAATTATGGGTTAATTTAAGTCATAAGAGCTAGTTAATAATAAGCCTGAGCTAATGGGTCAAACAGTTTGTAATTAATATAAGCCTCTGTATGTTTCTTTGGAAGTGAACAGCTGCGGGACCAAGCAAGACAGAAACAGGTCTACAACCTGTAAAGCTACATATGACCCAGTTCACTTCTGTATTCTGTTGGTCATGATGTTTATAGGTTTGTCCAGACTGGGATAAACAGAGACAGAAAAGTTACTATTTGATAGAGAATAGCAATCATCTTAGAAATAAGTTACTCTACTTGGCCTACCTTGGAGCAAAATGAACAAAAGCAATCCCTCTCTCTCTCTCCACACACACAAACAAACACACGTTTTTATAGTACCATACTTGAACAAAAAAATTAACTATCACTGCATAAAGTGGGACTTACAGGTTGATTCTCATAATAAATGGCAAGTGACAGAAAAAAACTCTCCGCTGTTTTGTGAGACTTTAAGCCCTGATATGGAGGGACAAAGAAAAATAATTTAGGGGCTTTTTAGAGTTGTAGCTGAGTCTGCCAGGATGAATACTGATATTGAGTAATCCAAGACAAATGCAGATGTCCTCTTGCAACCCATCCACAATGAAGGCAAAACCATCAGCCTGGCGTTGCCAGACAATTCCAAACAGGCACACAGATAAGCAGGCCCTATGTGTGGCAGTTTTGATGGGCAAGCTTAAGAATGCTGTGAACCAAACCAAGGATCTGGACAATCTCACTATCAGGAAAGTATATCATAAGCTCCAGAACGTGACAGAGCCCCAAGGAAAACAGCAGCCAGCTGCTGCAGCCAGCTGAGAAACTGAAGACGCGTGGGGGGGGGGGGGAAGTGCAGAGAAAAGTCTGGATAGCATGCTGGAACCCAATGGGGATGGCATGCATGCTGGAATTAAAGACCCTAAAGGCCCGACATTATCTGTAAAAGAAAGTATGTGCAGCTCTACAGGCCGAGGGACGTAGGTAGCCATCAAGGAAGCTGCTGCACAGTGAGCGCTGGGCTGCAGATGCCAGAACAAAGCTCGAGTTACTGTGGCTTGGAAGGTGAATCGAAAGGCCCCCGAAAGAAGCATTTCTTTTTCTTCATGACTCAGAGAAAGTCAGGAATGAATTCCCTAGACATGAAATTTAAGGAGGTTTCTGGCCTGTATCTGGAATATTTAGGAGTTGTCAGCCTTGCAATCTGATGGGCAACTGCAAGAAGCTCTGTGAGACTACGGGGCAGAGAGATGGAACAGAAAGTTACTCTCCTCCCTGGCTCGGCCTCCAGATGGGAATATAAGGCTTGTTCTTTACATTATAGGCTATTAAAGTCATAGAGCCCCAGCAGGTCAGTCACAATCCCCCAGCCAACAAAGGCACTCACTGGACTAATCATAAGGTTCTAGTGTTTGGCCACACTCACTCCTGGGGCTTTTGTTTGTTTGGAGGGGGGGGCGCTGTAGGCATGTGTGTCATAGTGTGGTGTGGCAATTGGGGAACAACTTGCAGGCATTGGTTTTTTTTCTTCCACTGTGTGGGGTCCAGGGATTGAACCCAGGTTGTCAAACTTGATGGCAAGTGTCTTTGGCCACTACAGCAATCCTGTCAGCTTCTCTGCAGCTCTTAAAGTACTCTCTTGAAATTCTAGCACATAGATTTTCCTTTGAGTTCAATTTTGCTTCTAGAAACAGAATACAATGAAGCCCTCCATTAGAAGGAAACATACATGCACTTGGGGGTATGCACTGTGAAAGCATTTGTAAGTGGACTAACTTGGTGTCTCTCAAGCCTTGAAATTCTTTCTTCTTCAAAGGCTGAGGCAGCAGGCCTGGGGTGGGACTTGTGCCTTTGCCTTTGTACCTAACCTCCAGATGAGAGCCATATTAGGGGTCCACAGCTCACAATTCCATGTGCCAGTTTATTATTAAGCAGCTTCATACACACACACACACACACACACACACACACGAAGGTATTGGGCTCACAGGTGGTGCACAGACATACATGCAGACCAGACATTCATACGTACACAATCAGTAAATTTTAAAAAGGATAACGACAACATCTTACAATAATGTTGAAACAGAAGTTGGAACAATTCTGAAGCATAGCAACATGAAGAAATTCATATAGTACAGCCCCCCCCTTTCTCTATCCAAAGGTGCTATGGGATAATGCTCTTGTACACTGTAAAGATTTGTCACTTATATTGGTTTAATAAAACACTGATTGGCCAGTAGCCAGGCAGGAAGTATAGACAGGGCAGCCAGGCTAGGAGAACTCTGGGAAGAGGAAAGGCAGAGATGCAGTTACCATCCAGAAGAAGAGTAAGCACGATGAGAATGCTTTACTGAGGAAAGGTACCAAGCCACATGGCTAAATATAGATAAGAATTATGGGTTAATTTAACTCATAAGAGCTAGTTAATAATAAGCCTGAGCTAATAGGCCAAACAGTTTATAAGTAATATAAGCCTCTGTGTGTTTCTATGGGACTCAATGACTACAGGGCAGGGTGGGACAGAAACTTCCCTCTACACAGAGGACCTTTAGTTAGTTGATAAATTCTGCAGGTCACATTAAATACTGGCCATGTCTAGGGTCCACTGGTATGGCTCTTCTGTTGCTTCAAAACACTTGGAAAGCTGAAGTGCCTGCCTGGAGCCCAGGGCAAGTGGAGAGGGCAACCTCTCACGTCTGCTTTTCTAAAGAAACATTTAGTCTGCGGATACAAGGCCCAACGGCACCTGTGTGGAAAACACCTGACCCAGGAGCTAGAAACATAGCAATTCAGGTAACCATTCTTCGAAATTTCAACCTCCTTCAGGGCGCGCTCTATGAATGGCTCTCCTAATGTCTACTGTGACTCCTCTCATAAGCCAATGTCCCACACATCTCCATAGGTCACACATTCTTCTCTAGACATGCCCAATGAGTGTTTGAAGCAGTCGAATAGGGTTTTAAGGGAGAAGTAGCATGTAAGATAAAAACTTTCAAGCAGAAATTGAATTAATCATATACAAACCCAAATTCTTTTACAAGAAACCTCAGGCCCTTCTCCCCACTCTTTTATTAGAATCACATTATATTAAGTACTAGTTTTCAAATTCTGAACCAGCAACTGCAACTTGGAAAATGTCAATCTAGTTTCTGTTTTATTTTATTAAAATTGAATATAACTTGTAATAATAATAAATTCTGTATTTGGTCTGTGTCCTAAATTTTTATTCATTCTCTTGCAAATTATACAGATAGGTCCATATAGACTAGAATTTCCATGTATATACACCAGACACTTAAATCTTAGCTTGACATGTCAGTGGTATTGAGTCTCTGTCTGCTGGTTACCAGATGGGGGAGGGAGACAAAGAGAATGGACAGTCTTTGTTCCTTTGTCCCTGATCACATAAATTTAATTTCTCCTAATCAGCGCTAAGGACAAATGGAAGTATAGTAGGGGACAGTAGGAGATTGTGACTCAGTGTGGGGTGGCAGGATTTTAATTGCTGATGTTTTAGAAACCACCAACAAAATAGGAGCCCTTGGGATTCTTTTATAGTAGAAGGAAGTGAGTGAGGAACAAAGAATAGTTTGCCGTTCTGAGGATAGAAGAAAAACATCTTTAGTACTAGACTAAAAACCAACACCTTTGTAAAGGATTCATTGTAAAAGAAAGCAAGAGGAAAACAAGATAAGGGAAATTGTGTGGACAAACTCAAGGAGAGGCTTTTAAAAGTACTTAGGGGACAAAGTGTTACCAAAGAAAGGAAATCTAGCTTGTGAGACTTAGTGTGAGGCAAGGAGATAAAGATCTTTTATGCAATCAGCAAACAATAGCGAGGAAATATCAATTTTCAAGTCCCGTGGAGAGCCTGGAAGGGAAGTTCTCGAGACAGTGCTGAGTGTGCAATTGGGAGGATAAATCATGCCTTTACCTCACTGCACACGAAAAGATAGCAGAGCAGGGATGAGATGCATTTTCCAGCGTCTGGGGAGGAACTGGTGCAAAGCTCCCTGACCACAGAGGGCCAACAGAACACCCCATTCACATGAACGGTTTTTTCAAAGACACAGTCAAAAGAGGAAAGTGGGCACTGGAGGGTGTGGGGAAAGGGCATGTCCCTTCGAGACGCAGGGACAGACTAGTGGGAGCTTGAAGAAGGGAGCCAGTGAGGCTGGTAGAATCTGCCAGAGTAAATTCTTTCTCCCATAAGGAGAGATTTTGGGGTTTTCTGAGAAGGATGCAATCCTCGAGGGGCTGGCACTCCGAAACTATGAGTTTCTTACCACAATTAAGAAAGCGAAGTTGAGACTGTTTAAAATAAATTTGCTTGAAACATTTACTTCAAAAATTGTTTACTAACACGTCTCAGCATTTACTTAACATATACACATACACAAGACCCTGAATTCCAGGAAGCAGAGGCCCACTAGGGTCTTACAAACTTGGGGGGAAATGTCAGGTATCATACTGACACCATACATATTTCATCTAGGCAAAAAAAAAAAAAAAAGCTCATCTCTCATGATAAAACATAAGACTAAGAATTTAGTACATATATGAAATGCTCATTTAAAAAAAACCTGTTGGAAAAAGGAGACAATCAAAGTTTGCCATGTCAATGACTGTTACAGACCATTTTCCTAAGACCTTTCAAGCAGGCAGGTCAGTAGCCATCTTAAGTAGCAGGGGTAACTGGGGAGGGGAAGGTTACAGTTAGAGCTCAGAAATTCCGTCACTTTTCCACCTTCGAAACAAACAGACTCAATAATACTATTTTCTTCTATACAGAATATTATCAAAACTTCTGCTCAATTTTTTTTCAAATATTCAGAAAAAACATCAGCATATCTCTGAAGAGCAATTTTGAAATCAGCAGTGTAATTTGGTGCATTAATATTTTATATAAACGTGGGTTCCAATGTCATGAAGAAAAGAGTAGGCAACGAGAAAACAAGAGTATCTTCCTAAAGGGTCTTTCTTGGTTAAAGAGAAGCCATACAGGGATTTCTGATAAGCTATGAAAAGTCTGACTAGTGTCTTGGTCTGTCTCTTCTCTCTCTCTTTTCTGCTTCAAACATTTCCGACTTGGTAAGGAGAGACACGGGGTTGTAAGAACAAGCCAACACAGTTTCCTTTCTCCCCGGTAGGATTCAGGTGTCTCTCGGATCGTCTAGGTCTTTAGAGACATGGGAAGATCCTCCCTGCAATAGACAAAGAGAGCTGGAGCTTTGAAGACAGTTGTAAAGGACACTATTGACAAGGATTTCCTCAAGAATTGAGGTTGAGTTGGGCATGGTGTCAGACATCTGTAATGCTATCATGGGAGGACTGAGGAAGGAGGAGCATGTTGGGTCTGAGGCCAGGCTGACATCTGTCCATCTTCAGGAATGTAGTAAGACCCTGCATTAACAAGTGAACAGGCAAATAAACAACGGCCAGCTAAACAACCCTTAAAATAGTGTGAAGTTTGAGAAAGTGACAACCCAGGAGGCTGCATTTCCTTAAGAATTATGTCGAGATTATGTGAACATACATCATATTTAAAATTCTCTTTCAAGTTGGGTGGTGGTGGCACACAACTTTAATCCCAAGACTCGGAAGGCAGAGGTAGGCAGATCTCTGTGAGTTCGAGGCCAGCCTGGTCTACAGAGTGAGTTCCAGGACAGCTACAGCTACACACAGAGAGACCCTGTCTCAAAAACAAAACAAAAACAAAAAACAAAAACAAAAAAAAACCTCTCTTTCCTTCCTTTCTTCTTTTCTGTCTTTCTTTCTTCCTCTTTTTTTTCTTTGATAGCACTCTTGCTGCTGAAGAAATGGCCCTTAATTTTTCTGCATGATAGCAACTTTTTTTTCTTCAAACTTACCTTATGGAAGTTACTGACCAAGAGATGTGGGTGGGAAGGGACAGCTGTAAATTTCTTTCAAATATGTTTTGTGTTCTGTGTTTAGCCAACATATTGGTCTATTTTATTAATCATAAAAGCTTTTTGAAACAAAATTAAAAATAAAGGTAAGAAAAGAGGCAAAGCCCACTGTGCAGGTTTTCTCTTTGCTTTTGTAATGGAATGCTTCTGCTGTGCCAGGGAATCCAGTTAAAAATCAGAACTATCTCAGATTACCTGAGGTTGATGTGCTGCTAGTGGACCATGAACCTCTTTATTCAAAGTTATTGGAAATGAAAAAAATCCAGTCTAGAAACAGCCCTCAGGGTTTGTTTGCATGTCTGAAAGAATGGATTTGCAGTTCTGATTCTTCATGCACAAGTCAGGCTGCATTTGTACAAGTTGCTTTTTGAAAAGAAGCTAAGGGCCATTTGCAACTGATGATGAAGGGCTGCCTTCAGGCCAGGCCTATCTTCCCTTTCCTGAAGCATTCCTGTCAATCAGAGCAGGACCTTTGACCTGGCCCACAACCTGCTCTTCCTGGGCCGTAGACATTCTGCCACTTGCTTCTTTCTCATCTTCGTCTGTGTTCCCTTTGTTCACATCTCATTTCTTTCAAGAAAAGAAATTGTAGAACTGGCCAGATGGCTCAGGGGTTAAGAGCACTGACTGTTCTTCCATAGGACTGGAGTTCAATTCCCAGTACCCCATGGCATCTTACAAGTGTCTGTAACTCTGGTTCCAGGGGATCTGATACCTTCACACCATAAAATAAAGTTAAATAAATTAAAAGAAAAAAAAGAAAAGAAATTATAGCATATAATTTAATACAAAGGTAAATATTAAATTCTTTTCTATTTTGAAAACTATTTTCAAAGGTATAGAAAAACCTTAAATTCAAAAATAGCAAAAATAGCAAAAGGTCATTGGACTGACTAACAGAATGAATATTCATATGTATATTCATATATCTACATGAAATTTGACTTTATTGGTTAGGCATTCATGATAGTTCAATCTGATTGAGATTACTACTTATTTTATTGCTTGCAAATTATTTTTAGAGGGAATTGATAAACAGGGGTTTTAACATTAGGGTTACTTAAGGGAAACACAGTCTAGAATAACAGAGAGTCAAAGGGGTGTTGTTACTTATTCAGTGAGGATACATCTAAGTCTTAATCATATTTTATTAGCAACTAATTGCAATCAGTTCTTTATTTGGAAAGCAAATGTGATAGTTAATCTTAAGTGCTTACTGCCAGTACATCTGCTTTGCCTTCTAGATAAATGATCTCTTTCCTTAACTACTGAAATACCAATGTAAGGGGACACGGACAATATTCTTGTTCTTCAATTCATCCACATTGTCAGTTGTTACTGAGACACATCGAGCTATGAGTCTCTGTATTAAATGATCCCGGAGTTAGATAGTTTTGAGTCATATTTCATTGTTATAATTTTTCCTGTAACTCCTCCTTTAATACTATCACTTCTTCTTTTTTACTATTGTTGGTAATTCTTTGTCTAACTTTGCCTTGTGTTTAATTTTTTGATTAAATGCTCAAAGGGGAGAAAAACAGAATGGCATCTTAGTTATGTATTTATATTAATATATATTATATATTAAAATGAGTAGACTATGAGTTGAGTTGGCCATCTAAGAGATTTCCTCCTGAGTTAATGCATAGGATTCAGTGCTTTTAGATTTTTTTATATATCTTTTACATTTATAGGGTGGAAGAGCGTGTGCCATGAGGTACATGTGGAGGTCAGAGAACCATTTGCAGAAGTTAGTTCTGTCCTTCAATCTTGTGGGTTCCAGGAATCAAACTCAGCCCTCAGGCTTGGTGGGTAGCACCTATATCTGTTGAGGCACTTTGTCGTCCCAGATTCTGTCCTTTTTAACGGTTGTTTTTTGACGGTCAGGCAATCCTGTGTATTTCCTGGTTCTGAACATTATATCTTAAAGGTAAGGTCAACTGAAAAAAATTACCTGTATAAAGGTATTGTTATACAGTATGTTAGCATTCTGGAAGTCAGTAAGAGACATCATCATTTCCTCTTAAAGAGGTCCTGGTAGGTAATTCAGTCTTTAACATGACCCTTGGCCCCAACTTAGAAGCTAGTTATGTGTCAGTGTGGCAAGCTGGGGAAAGGAAAGCAAAGACTATGTTGTGTGGTGGGCTCGACATGAGAAAGTACAGAATGAGGCAACCTACTGGAGGATAAATGGTTGAGAGGCGAGGGAGGAAAGGGCACCTGCTAGGGAATTAGTCAACTTTCAAATGCCATGTGAGAGGAGAGTTTTTATTCTGTAGTGAAGAAACCTCAAGAGAGGTTCCATCCGTTCGTTGGAACGTTTGAGCTCCTTGGCAGTAGGTTAAAGGGTAGATGGGTTTGCTTTGGGGATAGGATCATCAGAGAAGACTGTTCCACTCTGGGCTCAGAAGTGGTGAAAGGCTGAGTCAGTGCACCATGAAAAAGGGATGAAGAAGATGGGGTAAAAGGATGAGAGCTGCGAAAATGGTGGCAGGGCCACCCCTAGAGCTGGCTTAAATCCAAAGTTTTCATGTAGTCTCTGGATGTGCAGATGTCCAAATTCGGGGCCCAGGGTTACCCTGCCTACATTGGTTTTGGGATATGTGTTCTTTCAAAATAAGGTTTGCCCAATGAGAAAGCCAAACAGCAGATGCCCTCCTTCTCTATCCCCTTCTCCCAACATCCTCTTAGTCACCCTAGAAGACATCAGCAGATCAAAGGTATTCATTCAAGATACAGACAATGTTCAGACAGAGCTACAACTGGCAAAACACTCATGACTCTCCTGGCATTCAGATCAAGTAACAAACCACATGGCTTTCAGATCAAGGAAGAAAGAGGGAGAACCCACACTGAAAGGCATTTTCTACCTAACTAGAAACTTTAATAATTAATGCAGAGTCTCATCTTCTCCAGGCTTGGAGGAGAGTCAGCTCTTAAAGAAACATATTGTGTGAAAGACACCAAAATATTGAATGTCTCAAAAGATCTGAGTAAGGTAGCGTGTCTTAGAAGGTGTGTTTTTCTAAGCCACAGTCTTACTTTTAGGAAACTGACTTTGCATGACTCCATGAACATTGTCTTAGTTAGGGTTCCTATTGCTGTGAAGAGAGATCAGGACCATGGTAACTCTTATAAAGGAGAACATTTATTTGGGGGTGGCTTACAGTTTCAGAGGTTTAGCCCTTTATCTTCATGGAGAGACATGGCAGCACATAGACTGTGCTGGAGAAGGAGTTGAGAGTTCTATATCTTGATTTTCAGACAATAGAAGCAACTGTGTACTGGGCATTGCTTGAGTATATCTGAGGCCTCAAGGCAGGTCCCCTCAGTGACACATTTCCTCCAAGAAGGCCAAGCGTAATAGTGCCACTCCCTATGGGCCATGCAGTCAAACACATGAGTCTATGAGGACCATATCTATTGAAACCACCACAAGCACAAAAATAAAGACCTTTATCCAAAATTGTTGAGGAACCCACAAATAACACGTATTTTTGTTGACTCGCTTAACTCAAAACCAATGTCGTCTGCTGGGCTCACTAACAATACAGAAGGATATTAGACTCTGTCTAAGCTGCAAGCAAGTGATAAACTTCTCATTAGGGAATCAGCATGGCTTCACTTTTCTTTCTGGAAAGGCCACATGATAGTTCAGGCTTTGTGGTCCACATAGAGCTCTTGGTTCCTAGTCTTGTGTGTTTGTTTTGTTTTGTTTTGTTGTTGTTTGTCTGTATTTTCTAACCATTCAAATATGCCTCTAGTATTTTGACTTTGTGGACCATACAAAAAGAAGCCGAAGACTCTTGTTTACAAATCTCTGATTTGCAACAGGCTATGCTATCACAGACAACAGATAAGCAATGTTTAATCATTTGAAGACTGGGATTTCTTTCACACTTCTTCCCAACATGGAGCCTGATTAATTGGACTCTTGCTGCTTGCTGACTTCTCTGAATGTTCTCCAAACCTTCAGAAGGCTTGTGTGGCCGACTCTGATGAACACGCGCCCTGAAGTTTCAGAGCCACAAGTGATTGATGTACAGGAAGCAAATGGCCTCTTGTCTTCCACGGACTGCAATAAAACCATCAGTGCTATTTAGGAAACAGGAACCCCACTGAGAAGTAGAAGGGCTGGACTAGCCTCTAGGATGGTCTGTCTGCGGGCTCCAAACAGTCAAGGGTTGTACTTCCAATTAGCTCCAACCCTCACAGCATCCTGTGCAGCCGCTCTTGGGGGAGCCTTTTGGCCTGTTCACACATGTCAGGTGTTATATTAGAAACACACATCTCTGTATCAATACAACAGAGCCAGTGTTTGCTCTCTGACTCGCAGACAGTTCCCGTGGAACTGTGGCACATACCTCCAACAATGCTTAGTCTGTTCAAAGTATAGATTCTTTTAGGGGTGTCTGGTCTGAAGGAGGGCAGGAAGAGGGAATAGCCTGCGAACGAAGAGCTTTAAGAGAAGTATGGAATATAAGTGGACCTAAAGTCCAAGGCTATGTCTCTATTCCAAAACTGTAACGCACGTAAACAACTGAGGGCTTGCGTTGGTACAATGGAACGAATTAGACCCTGGCAGGTATTCAAAGGGAAACACCTGATATGTGTCTGTCCCCCTGGATGGTAGTCCTATTTCATTCCAGATGCATTGCCAAGAACCTGATTAAAGTCTAAGTATGTAAAGGTGGTTGGTTGTTTTTGTTGTTTGTTTGTTTGTTTTTTTGCCTGGTGACATTGCTTCAGCCACTGCCATTTCTTTTCCTTCTTACTCTACATTGCAGCTGAGCATTCAGGGGACTATTGGTTTATAATAAGCATCCTGCTGACAGCCAGAAAGATGTATTTATCGTCTGAGGGTGAGTTTTCATTCTGCCCCGTGAACCCAGACAAAGCCATTCTCCTCATAGCAGACGGCTAATGAGAACAGGCTGTGTGCCCTGCGCTAAGTTACTCCATATTGTGTAAGGCGGGGGTTTTCAGGCTCGGCCTTACTCTGAGAGACTCTGTTTTATAAATAGCTTCTGATTCCATTTTGAGTCAAAAGAGATGACTCTGAACCTCTGCGGGCATGAGAACGACAGCGTCCACTCAGCACCACCCACAAGGCACAGACGGAGACACAGCACTCTTGAAAGTAAAGCGGTGCGACTCTATAAATTAACTTATCAGAGTAAATTGGGACCGTATCCACACATTGAGCTTATTAAAATCATAGCAGAAAAACTAGGCGCGAGAACCTATCAGACACACCAGAGCAGGGAGAGGGGACAACCCCCTTACCTCGCTTCCCTAAAAAGGACACTTAACACTGTGATGCCAAAGGCCTCCTGACCTGTCCCCTGGCCACTCGGCCTGTGTGTCAAGGGAAGTCCCCACCGTCCCAGGGTCTCGAGCGTCTACCTGAATTGCCATCTGTCTATCTGCTGGTTCATCTGCCAGGCTTTACCATCCACTCCTCTATCCGTTCATCTGTCTAGACCAATCCAGACCTGCCCTTTGCCTCTGTGACCCCTACACTCCCATTTCTTACTTCTACAGCTCAGTTCGACCTGCGGTTCCCTTCAAGCCTGTGACTCTGGCTGCAGGCCTCCAGCAGAGTTCATTATCTAAATCCCCACCACAGACATTCCTTGTGCATTCCTCCCAGCTTCCTGCTTCTTTCTCTCCAGGATCTTTGCAGCTCCTTCAACTCCACTGGGACCTCTTTAGCCCTTTGTACCCATTGTGTAACACTCCCCCCTCCTCCTTCCCTCTCTCTCTCTTTCTCTCCTCTGAAAATATAGCCCAGGTAGGTAGAGTGCTTGGCTAGAAAGAGTGTGTATGTACGTGGAGAGGAATTTGCTCCGTGATGCGGAAAGTGCGAGATGAGAGTTAATGTTCGCAATTAAGCTTGCAATAAAAGAACCTGCATTAGCTTTGGCAGCTATCAAGGGAATCTTGACTACTTGGCAGATTGTTACCAAAGAAACTACTGCACCTGGTGAGTTCATTGTGAGTCAATGAATTTCAACACCATAGAAAGACATAAATGTGTTTGTCTCTGTTTCTAACATAGAATCCTTCTGGGACATGGACACACACACACTGAGCAAGTCACAGACTAAACCAAGGTTACATTTGTGTTATCTAAGACGGGCTCAGGTGAAAAATTGTTGTATTGCTGGCTTCTTTTATATCCAAAAGATTCCATTAAATAAAGAGTATAGTTTCCTTTTCTCGGTGCTGGGGAATGAACTCAAGTGTTGGGAAATATTATTTTAAGATGTGCTACATTCGTTTATGCTGTGGAACATTTGTTTAATGATGCAAAGATGTGTTGCCTTCTTTTATGTTGCATTTGTTTAACTCTGTGAGGCTGTGTTACTTTGCCTGTCTAAAACACCTGATTGGTCTTATAAAGAGCTGAACAGCCAATAGCTTGGCAGAAAGGATAGACAGGTCTGGCAGGAGGAGAGAGTATATGGGAGGAGAAATCTGAGATAGAAGGGGGAGGACGTGAGAGTCCAGCCATCCAGCTACACAGCAAGCCACGGAGTAAGAAATGATGATAGGTGTGCAGAAATAGAGAAAGGTAACGGCTCAGAGTTAAAAGATAGATAGGATAATTTAAGTTAAGATAAGCCGGCTAGAAACAAGCCAAGCTAAGGCTGGGCATTCACAAGAAAGAATAAGCCTCCGTGTATTTATTTGGGAGTTGGGTGACAGGATCCCCAAAAGAGCCTAAGAGGAAAACACAACCAACTACATCCAGGGCCCTGAGCAAAATATTCTGTTTAAATAGGGTATTTGTCAAACTTAACCTGGAAATCTCCCATGAGAATTTATCAATATCAACTTCTTGGCTTGAGATTTAAATATATGCATGAGCTCCCATTGGAAAACTACCTTCAGAGAGGCAATCAACCAATATGGTAGGAATATATAATAACAAAAACAATGAAAAGTCAACTGCTTTTTAGATTATTTTCACTTTAGTAATTGAAAACATTTTACTACCCATAAAGGGTTTTATGAGTCGGTATTTTAACTGTCCTTTCTGGATGTGACCTTCTATCTGCTTCATCTCCATCTAAAAAGTTATAACCCAATGTCCCATGAATCCCGAGACGGGACAGATTTTGAGTTATAACGTTGGACTCTGCCATGCACAGCTGCTTTCTTAGAATAGTACAGCTCTCTGCCAAAACAAATGAATGCTATCTTTTTGCGGGACTCACTGTCAGAAACTCTCTGGTCTCACGTCTGCAAGTTTGATTGGTAACAGGAGCAAACCAAGGAAAACTATGTATTGCCTGCATCCTGCTTAATGGGACTGTCTGTGCTTTTTGTTATTTTAGACCCAGCTTTTCAGAGCAACCACTGAATATGCAAAATGAATTTAGGGATGTCAGAGTTAATTAACACCAGCTCCGCTGGACAGACACGCTTTGTACACAATGAGGATCTTAACTTCTTTCGACTTGAATTTGGAAGCCCGACAAGTTTTATCCCATGAAGTCGGGAATTTTGAATAAAACATAAATAGACAGTTGAGTTCAGGTCACATTTCTTGCCAAAAGATGGAACACAGATTGGCAAAACAGCTTTCACGCCCATAAGGCTACTGGGTGTAGGAGGCTTTAAATTTTTAATGGCCCGCAATAATTCTTCACCTAGTCAAAAAGATGCTCATTTTCGTCCCCACAGAGGTGACCTTAAGGCTTAATTCTTGAGCACGCTCTTCAGAACTCCTAGGTTGCTATTTATTTTTGCTGAATTTTCTTCTACGTTTCCTCAATCATGACGGCCGCTTTGCTGTTCTCACAGTGACCATGCAGTTGTCTGGACAGACAGAGGAGATTTTAATTTTTTCCATGTTGCACACGGTGCCTGCCTTCAGTGGAACATCTTGCCAAGGACAAATTTTCCCCATATTCTCCCCCGAGCTACTTATTTCACAGATCCGTGTGAGTCATTCGCCCTTACAAATTTGTCCATAACGCCACGAAAAATCCGCCTCATGTTTAATACCTAGCATTAGCGGCTCCCCGCTCGGAGGCCGTAGGAGCCAGCAGGTCCTAGTTTCTGAGACGATAGTAGACTTCTGTGGATCTGTCTTTTTCACAGGCTTGCGTCTAGGTTGTGGGTCTTCCTTTGGCCACTTGCCTTTTGGCTCTTCGCTGTCCATTTACACCCCGACCAGAGCCTGGGCGGGAGAAGTAAATGAAGCTAGACTTCAGGTCTGCCAACTACACTCCTTCTTTGATGCTGCCGAGTGAAGGACTTGGCCATGAAGAATGCCAGAATGTCAAAAATCATTTCAAAGTATAAATTGTATATGGATGGGAGGCATTTGTTTTAGTGACTAGAAAATAATCCCACTTGTAGAAATGAGTGTTTGGGTCTAATGTCCTAGGAGGAATGTCAATGAATCGGGATCCAAATAAAATTAATCCAGAGCAGAACACAGAGGGATGAAGCCTAGTTTCTGAACCTGGGGTCCCAGAATGTAGCGAGGATGACAATTGCGAGAACCATCCTGGGAAAGGGTTCCGGTGCCTAGGACGCGCGCTGAATAAAGGAGCATCTCTAATGGGACTGTCAAAACATCTCTCTGACATGTTCTGTCGGACTTGGAGGTAAAGGCTAGGGCAGGGGTTCTGTACTCAGGAAAGGCAGGAGGGGCCTCCTTGGGAAGCCTGTTGGATAAGAAGAACAGGGATTGGAGCAGATGGGAGAGAAATGGGGCAGAGAGGAAAGAAGGGCATTGTGAATGGAAACAAGGCTGGAGCAACACATTTCTGTGCACTATTCAAGGGTTCATGGACCTCATACAGCTCACTGATTCTTATGTTGTCTTTAAAGACATGGGTGTTGACTAGCAATCGTCATTTTAAGGGGTCTAAGAATTCACTAATCACTGCCTTCACATTGAATATATTTTATGATCTTAATGTAATTATTATAAGCTAAACTTATAACAGCATAAAATAAACTTAAAGTTGCTGAATCAGAAGTAGCTTTGGGCTTGCATCATTTCTCAGTAAACAGGCTTTATAGGGGCATCTACCATGGTTTTGATGCAGTTTAAGACTCCATGGAAAAGAAACCGAGACCCATCCTTATAGACAGCAGCTAATAGTTTCACGTTTTAAAACAAGAATGTAACCTAATTAGATTGGCATCTTAGAACACCGATTTAAACACGTATTGGCAGACTGGCTCTAGGGGAATAAAAGCAATGGCTTTAGCTAGGAAGTTGATCAAAGTAACCCCGATTGGGACCCTGGATACTGAAAGACAGATAAGCACCAAAGACTTAGTTGGAAAGCAAAAATTAGAGGAACTGGGAGTATGTTAGATATGGGTGAGGCAGGATTTTTGTTTTGCCTTCATAAGGCTTTAAGACTGTGGAGTATGAGCGGAAATTCCATATACAGGAAACAGCATTATTGGAGAAGATAGTAGTTCATCTGGGGTGCAGTGACTTAGAGACCCACGAGCAACAAAGGAGTGGTGTGAGAGGTAGGAAATTCTGAGCTGGACCTTGAGAAAGAGGCAAAACCCACAGAAGTTTGGGAAGCACTAGATTTATTAGGCGGAACAGTTAATGACTAAGATGTGAATACAATTACTCAGAGAATATAACCGATTGTCAGCAGGAAGCTTGGGAGAGAGAGCTGCAAAGGTTTCACTTAGGCCTCGGCAAAAAAAAAAAAAAAGAACCGGAAGAGGTCGCTGAAGACTCAGAGGGCTGGTAGAGAAGAGTGACATTAGTAAATAAACAAACAAAACCAACAACAACTTTGTAGCTCAGAAAGAGCTAAACACCAAGTGCCACAGAGGCAAACAGAGGAGAAGAAACTGGGGCATTGGATTCTGCCCATCAAAGGCCAATCGCTGGATGCCTATATTAGGATCATTTTCAGGAAAAGACTAGATTAGGAATTTAGTGCACTAGGGACAAAGGAGGGAATAGTTGGGAAGGGAAAAATGGAGGCTGAGTGAACAGAAAGAAGCCACAGAGGACACAAGGTTGAGGAAGGATGAAATGTGGACAAGTATTCAGAGGCAGGACACAAGAGCTTCTGGGCTTAGCCAAGAAGTCGCCAAGGCAAAAAAGTGAGCAAGATACTAGACAAAGAAGAACTGATCGAGGAGGGTCCCAGGGCCAGTAAGAGGGTTGTATGAGCTTGTCTTTGAAGAGGACACGTGTCCTCATTATGTGTTTCTAGTCCCTCTCCAGGCTAGCCAAAGCTCCCTGATCTAGTCCAGTTGGCTAGCTATAAATGACTTCCTGCTTTCTTGTTCACTCTTTGAGCTAAGGCAAATCTTACCTCCTCTGGGACTTAAGGTATTTTCTCAACAGGTTCTCCTGTTCACTCGCTGTTGCCAGTCAAGCAGAAACACGCACATTGCCTACCTTGCTCCTAGGTATTATTGAAACCGTAATTTGTGCTCATTTGTCTGTTTCCCTCAATAAATTATGAGCTCCTTGGAGAAGGTAAATTGTCTAATAATGATGGTATCTTAGGACAGAGAACTGCTGTTGAATATAGTTTATGTGTATGGGAGTGGGTGTGTCACTTCAATTCTGGCAGTATCTCTGTGGAATTGAGATGGTCTTTATCTTACAGATGAGGATGATGAAGTTCAGGGGCTGAGTTACTTGTTCAGGGTCATAAAACTAAAAGAAATAACAAATTGGGCATGGTCGTATATGCATTTAATCCCAGCACTTTAGAGGCAGAGGCAAGAAGATCTCTAATAGTTCAAGGTCAATCTGGTCTACATAAAGAGGGCCAGGCTAGCCAAGACTACATAGTGAGACTCCATCTTGAGAAACCAGTAACATAAAAGTAATAGGAAAGTCCTGCCAAATATTTAAATCACACTTACTCTGCAAGGCACGGATCTAAGCAGCTTGCACATATTACTATGATTCATCCTCACAGCAAGCTATGAAGTAGTTGATAAATTAATAAAAGGCCTTGGGATTTGGCCCTTGATTCAGTCTGGTGTCCTTTAATAGTGAAACCAAAAAGTGGAGACAACTCAGCTAGCTTCTGAGTACTAGCAAGGGTTTTCAAATTACCATCTTCACTCCTGAATCAAGAGTCTCTCTTTGAGCAAAAATTTGACCTAAAGTAACATATCGGATCTGACTGGGAAGAGAGGCATGATGGGAAGATGAAAGCATTACTCTGGCCATTTTGTTTTCAGGAGATGAGCATCTAAATGCAGGTTACCTCATTAACTCGGCACCTGAGAAATTATAATAAAGGTTCAACGTTTCAATGGCTGTATAAGCGCATTGCCTTGGAAGGTCTTCAAAAACTTATTCAGGAACTTACCTTCCTGAAGTAACTTAGTTCCTTCTCTTAAACAGTTCCTTCATCACTCGCCTCAGCCCTGCACTTAGTTGGGAACATGATCTTAACAGGTTATGTTCTATGGGGAAAATCCACTGGGTTTAGCTAAGACCCCAGGAGTCAGAATGGAAAAGCAACCCGCGAGGGTTCCACGGTCATGGATATGAGATTGAGAGGGAGATGGAGAATGTCTGAACCAACCAAGATGCAATAAATAAATGATAAAATAATGACCTGGGAAGAATGGTGATTTTAACTTTCCATTTTGAAGTATCTCCGAGGCATGTTAGCTATGATGAAGTGCTCTCCCCTATTCATATCGTCATTGAATCTTCAGCACATGCTTAATTAAATGTGGGGGAAGAAGGGGGATATAGCCAGGGTAGGTAAAATCCAAGGTGCGAGACAGATGGAAGGATCAGAAGAGTCACGAAATGAGAGACAGAGACAATGATAACAAAAAGAGGACTCCTCAGAAGCCTGGTATCTTGAGAGGAGTGCTAAGCTTTCTGCTCTCTGAGAGGAAGAGAGTGAACTGCTTTTCTATGACACTCAAAAGACAGAGTGTCCACAGCTGACATCCGGGTTAGATAAGCCATTGTCTAATGGTTTGACTGTCTTCATGGTCCATGGCCACTCCAGTGGACTCGAATCTTCCATCTGTCACCTTCATTTGAAGACTTCCAGTATTTCAACCTATCCTGGCCCTTTTATTCTTTTCAGCTTCTCTCCATCGCTGTAGCCTCAGAAAACCTTAGTCCACTGTGGACAAACTCCTCATCTTAAAGATAAGAAGCCAGGTGTAAAATTATGTGGTTGTTGAGGAAAACTCCAGTTTTCTTCTCTACAGGTTCTTCTCTTCAATTCATCCCATTCCAAATTAAAATTTTCATATAAGTCATAGTTCCTCCTGTTAGTTTCTTATTCCTGCAGTGGTAATAGCATTATTTCAATCTCCCAGAACAAAACTCATTAAAGTAGATTAGTTTCTCTCCCTTTCCCCTACGACGTCCAACATTGTACGCACACTCAGTGTTTCCTTTGGGGAAACTGCTTTGCAGACAATGCTGTCCAGGCCATTCCTAATGTCTCCAGACTCTGAGTATGCTCATGGTCTCTTGGTCTCATGATCTTAAGTGTAGAGAGTCATGGTTTCAAGGCTCCCATGCCTCTAACATACTCCACAAAGTCATCCTTTTAAAGCATGACTCTAAGCCCCTCAACTTCTGGTCAAAAATTAATCAATTACCTAGAGGTTTGATTAACAATTTCTAGTGTAATTCCTTCTATGGGCTAAAATATCCATTAACAAAAAATAGAAGAGCAACTTTCTAAAATACGGGAAGACATTCTCTTCTGTGGGCCAAAACATCTATTAACAAAAAACATAAAAAGCATCTTTCTAAAATATGGGAAGGAATTCTACAGAAGAGAAAACATGTGAGATTGAATTGAGAAGTACTATGAAAAATTGACATATTTTCCCTAATTAAAATGGAATAAACCGAAGAGACTGCTATTTCTTTCCACTTCCTCCTCATGGCCAAACATTCACATGCATGCCTTTAAAAGGTGGGCTGTTCTTATTGTACCAACTGGTTCTACTTTTTGGATTAGCACACTGCGGTCCTACCATATGTCCTCATAAGGCTTCTTCTACATCCTCTCAGGACCTATGTCATGTTATAGCATGCCACCTTGATGTAACAGGATGGGGAGTTTAGGAAAGGGGCTATAGAGATCATTCCTGCCATGACGCAGGATGAAAACAAGGACCTCTGATACTGATGTGGCAGAGACGCTATCCTGCCCTCTCATAGCTAACCTGGCATTCTACAGTTAGAGCATTTAGGTGGATGATGGCTTCTTAGAACAGAGACCACCATATTACATGTACGATCTTCCCCAACCTGCCCTCAGCTCTCTCCTGGAGCTTTCTCTGTCTCCCCTGACATTATTGGAAACTTTCCTCTGTTGGAGCTGCTGTGTGTGACCCTTCTAAATCTCTCCCATCTCACCCTTGCTCTGTTCCTGGCTCCCTTCCTAGTTGTCTCTCACTCCGCTCCTGGGACCCCTCTGTCTTCCTTGCTTGCCCACTGGAGCCTGAACTCCATGGGCTCTGACTAGACTACTGGCCTCCTTTCTTGAATCTCTTTCCTCCTCAGACTCAGAGACTTCATTAAAATCCTGTTGTCTCACTACGAACAACTCAGCCTCTGTAGAAACTAGACCATCAGTCTCAGGGACCAGAAAAAGGGCGCACCTGATTTCCAAACCCTCACAGCCTTCTTTACTTCCTGCTCTTGTCTTATCTACGAGTCTCCTTTCTCTCCTCGCTCTAGTCTCTCCCCCTGATCACTAAATTCACCTTTATAGAGATTCAAATGTCTCTTGGATATGGATAATATTAAAAATCATCACATGTTATTCTACTTTATGAAAAAGGCGGATTCTGGGAAATGTGGCCTTCCCTCTCCAGACTCAAGCCTGTTAAAAGTTTCCTCCAAAGAATCCGCTCTGAGTCAGGCAGGGCACCTGATGGTGAGAGGGAAGAGAGAGCAAAACAGAAGAGCCCGGGAAAAGAGACTGCATGCTCAAGACCAGCTGAACAGTAAACCATTCCCAGTAGGGATTACTCCGGCTTATCTCCTACTCCTCTTCTAGGTTTGTTTTACTGTCTTTAAAAATGACAAAGTATAATCACGGGTGTTTAATTCTCTAAATACCCCCTCATAATCCCTAAGAACCGTTGCTAAAATATAAACTTTCTTTTATCTCAGAATTTGTAAGACCATTGTATAAACTTTCTGTATTCTCGGGATTTGTAAATTCACTGGGTGTGGTTTAAAAGATCTGTAAAATCTGTAATAAAATGTTCTAACAGAAGGTTTGATAGTTGAAAAAAAAACTCTATAATAGGTAATCTTAATTTGCTACAATATGCTTATATGTAATGTGGATTCAATCCTTGCTTATGGAAATATGACTTACTAACAACATATGTTTGCTGGTTAAGATTTATAAAGTCCTAACCAGGTCATGGTAGTGCACACCTTTAACCCCAGCACTCAGGAGACAGAGGCGGGCAGATCTCTGTGATTTTTTTTTTTGGCCAACTTGGTCTACAGAGCAAGCTCTAGGACAGCCAAGGCTACACAAAGAAACCCTGTCTTGAAAAAATAAAGCAGGCAAACAAAAAGATTGATAAATTCCTAAGGTTGTAGAGGTCTTCTCAGGTTAACAAAAACTGACTTAGAGATATATGCCTGCCCATTTTTGTCTTTACTGTGTTCAACACCAGGCTTCTTCAAAATTTTAGAACAGGAACAATATATAGTTGATAAATAAGGTTTATGAATTCCTTAGGTCCATTCAAGCTCACAAAAACTAATTTAAAGATGTATGTCTAGCCTTTTTGTCTTTTATAACTTTGTTAAGTTTTAGCTATTTGGACACAAAAAAAAATTGTGATATTCTGTAAAGGTGCACTATGAAAGGATCAGAAAAACAAGGTTCTCAGTTTCTCTGTGAACTATATATATTATTTAAAGTTTTATTTTTGATGCTAAAGGATCTTCAAAATTTTAAGGCTCAAACTTGATAGTGATAAAACTGTAAAACCTCAGTTTTATAAAAGTTACTAACTTGTAAACTGTTAAAGATAATTAAGACCCTCCCCCCAAAAATAATTAGGTTGAGCAGTGGTGGTGCACTCCTTTAATCCCAGCACTCGGGAGGCAGAGGCAGGTGGATCTCTGTGAGTTTGAGGCCAGTCTGGTCTACAAGAGCGAGTTCCAGGACAGGCTCCAAAGCTACAGAGAAACCCTGTCTCAAGAAACCAAAAAGAAAAAAAAAAAAGAAGAAGAAGAAGAGAGAAGATAAATAATAATAATAATGAAGACATGCAAGTTAATGGTCAGTCTCCTTATAAAGGATCAAATTCTTGTTTCTGTTTCTGTTTTTCAAGACAGGATTTCTCTGTGTCCTGGAGCTAGTTCTGTTGTAGACCAGGCTGGCCTTTAACTCATGGAGATCCACCTGCCTCTGCCTCCCAAGTGCTGGGATTAAAGGTGTGAGCCACCACTGCCCAGTACAAATGATCAAATTCTTTAATGTGCTCAGAATGATGCTTGTTGTCAGGCTAAGTACGAGTGCAACTAATTTACAGGGATAACCTTTAGCCTTCTGTGTACGTTGTCAAGGTTAAGCCTGAAGCAAATAACTAAAAACAAGTAAACTTGGTTTAAGATCAGATATTCGTAATAGATTAGATGATGGACATCAAACCTCTCAGAGATATCTGTCTGCCGAATATGGCATTTGGGGTATTGAATGAAAAAGGCTTCCCCTGAGAGTTGGTAGCAGCGGCTGGCGCTGTCTCCAAGGAAGATGGACTTCACCTGGAGCTTCTTCGAGTGTGATCACTTGACTACTGGGCAAAGAACTGCCCCAGGCCTTGCCTGCCACTAGGGCCTTGCCCAGACTGTAGACACTGCTGGGGTGACTGCTCCACACTGTCTTACCTAGAGGTGGGCCAGGCTCCCAGGTTCCTCCTCAACAGAAAAATCTCTCAGATCTTTTTGATTGGAATGCTGCCCTGTATGGCAGCTGAAGTCTGAAAACTTCTGCGGACAACAAAATCATCTCCATCACCATGGAGGAACGCAGACTGGCTGTCCAGGTAGTGGGTAAGTTTCTCGTATTGATTAATTGATTGGTTGATTGATTGATTGATTGTTTTTCATGACAGGGTTTGCCTGTGTAATATCCCTGGCCTTCCTGGAACTCACTCTGTTGACCAGTCTGGCTTCGAACTCACGAAGATCAGATGCCTCTGCCTCCCGAGTGCTGGAATTAAAGGTGTGTGCCACCACGCCTAGTATTAATCTCTGTTATTTTAAGTGATAGAGATTCTACTTGGCTTATACTTCTCTGATCTCTCTGGTGGCACTGCTGGCAAGCCCTAGCTTTATCAGAAAGTTCAGCAGCCTCTAGCAGACCTCACTCATTCAGCCCCTCCCACCTAGACTGCACTGCCTGGCCAGTGCATTCATAACTAAAACATTCTGGGTTTACAGCCACTTTGGGTGCAAAAGGTGGAGATGTTACTTGCTAAAGACACAACATTTAAAACTTTAAAGTCTGAATGACTTGAGTCTCTTAAAATGAAACGACTTTGAAGCTGAGACGCAATTACTTGCCAGCCTGGATTGGTTTCATATGTAAAAATCAGGCCTTCCTCTTCCTAGAGGTTTTTACCTTGCTGACAGGCTTCACACCGAGAAAGACAAACTCACAGACAGGTTTCCATGTGAAAACAAACTCAAGCTACCATGCAGCTGTTACTATTCCTTCATTGTAAATTGTGCCTTCCAATGACTGCTCATATAGCCAGGAAAAGAGACATGTCTGGTTTGGTAAATGATTGGGTGTTTTCAGATTTAAAAAGAAAAAAAAGTTTTAGGTTTATAAAAGTTGTCCATGTCTGAGAAAGTGATTTAAGGTGTGAGGAAAATGAGAGTCAAGATTATATATGATGTTGAATTCAAAGTTCAGACTTGTAACGTATTAATCAATAGAGTTCTGATAAGCTATTAATCTAGCCTTGGTAAAGCGCTGGCTACTATTCTCAGTCACAAGCTCAAACTTTTAATCAGAGGTTCCGAAGTTTTAAATTCCCTTCGGTTGCTTCCATGTATGTATACTCAGGCCTCTAGGCGGAGGGAAAAGTGCGCATGCCTTTAGCCCAGAGCCAACTTTTAAGTCCTCCAACTCTTCTTCCCCTTTGCTCTCTTTCCTGCCAAGAAATTTCTGTCTTATTGCAAATGACTGTTTATGCTTCTGTTATGTTAATGACTTTTCAGGCTTTGTTTTGCTATGGCTCAAAGGCGTGGGTCTGTTCCAGCTGTTCACAGACACTGGTTCACTGCGGTTTCTGTAAGGAAGATCTCAGTGCAGACAGTAGTCACGTCCCTACACCTAACGCTTTTATCCCTTTTTGTAAACTTTAAAAAAATCATGTCACGTCAGGGAGTCACAGCTTGGATTCATCTGTCACAGGTTAAATGGCCTCCAGGATCCCCTGCCCGACGAATGCTCCTGTCAGCCAACAGCTTAAGCCTCCCCACACATTGCCTAACACCGAGGGGGTGGGGCTCTTCCCCTGGTCTTGGGATTCCTTCCCATGCCCCCCAACCACCAGCACCACAAGACAGGCCTGGAAGTCTCAAGGGTACACCCAAGATAAAGGGCTCCCTCAACTCCTTACCTTCTGCCCCTAGTCTGTATCTGTCCCAGCAGACTTCCACCCAGATGACAGACATCATCCAGGAGTCAGCTATGGCCCTGCTCTGTAGCTGGGTTCACCTCACTAACCCCAGGGGGTCCCGCAGAATCAATGAGCCCTGTACAGGCTCAAAGCCAATATAAACCAGTCCAGCCAATGTGACCAACCACTTCCTGTCTCTTCAGATTCAGTCATGGAACCAGGTGCTTCTGACAGAATTTCCCAAGTCTCCTGATGTTGCCTAAATCCCCTCGTCATCCTGGACTCTGAGGAATATTCCAGCCTATCTGGGCCCTTGGAAGACCCCACTCAACTTTGAAGCAGTTACAGAAGAGAGAGACTAACTACATCACCCTTATCATCAATAAGAGGCTAGAAGGTCAGGTCTCAGATAGTATATATGTCCAGAAATGAACTCAAGCTGGACTATAGAAGTATCTGTGGCAGGTAGATAAAAGCCAGCATGGTATGGGAGGTCCTTCTGTCTATGTGTTGCTTTTATTGGTTAATGAATAAAGAAAGTGCTTTGGACCTATAGCAAGGCAGAACTTAGGTAGGCAGGAAAAGCTAGGCTGAATGCTGTGAGAAAAGAAGAATGGAGTCAAAGAGAAGCCATGAAGCTGCCACCAGATTTAGACATGCCGAAACTTTGCTGGTAAGCCACTGCCACATGGCGATACACAGATTAATGAAAATGGGTTAAATTAAGATGTAAGATTTAGCCAATAAAAAGTTAGAGCTAATGGACCAAGCAGTGATTTAATTAATACAGTTTCTCTGTGATTATTTCGGGTCTAAGCTAGCCAGGCAGCTGGGAACCTACATGGGACCTCCCTTCAGCACCAGCATTCCTCAGGAATTTGTGAAATGGGTTCCTCATCTGCTAAAAGGAGTCATTTCTCTTGCCTTTGGCTCTCTACTGACCGTAGCTATGGTTGCGTGTCAAAGCCCATGCTGGCCTCCAGCTTTCTCAGGCCCCATCCACTCACATTTGTTAGACATTTCAAAGCTCCCACACTAGCCTTCTGGTCCTTCCCACCTCAGATCCCCACTCTCTTTATACCTTGGCTATTCTCACTGTCCCACATCTCTTCCCATCTCTACCATTCTCTGCTGCTCTCCTGCTTCCCCAGCCCTCACCATGACCAGTCTACTTTTTCTCTCTGTATATATATTTTTCTCTTACCCAACAATAAAACAACATTCCCCGTAATAATGGACTGGCCATTTTGACAGTTTCTTTACTATGCTCCTTCACGTACAGGTAGAGCAATTAATTTCTTATGATTGTTGGAATGTAAGCAGAGGACACATAAGTCCTGGTGCAAAGCAATTGACTCCTTTCCCCTTCACCCTTCCCTAGGCACCTTGTCCAGTCAACTGCCCAGCATTCTATTGTTTTCCATCCTGCGGACATAGATCACGATCTACACACAAAAAGCAGAAAAATGGATAAACCCTAGGTTATAAGGACATTTTGGGGAACTTTCAAGTCAGCCCTGGTCTTTGGATTCTAATGTGAGAGAAAAAATAAATGTCTCTTATAAGCTGTAGTGATTTCTTTCTCCTCTGTCTCACACATTGACTGGGTCCTAATTAATTCTCAATATGTGTTGGGAATTATGTTTTTCATGTACCATATATTCTGAGTTTGCAGGAATCAGAGGGTTGGGAGAGAAAGGCCTAAGAATTTAAACATTTAGTGGCTGTATTGATACTCACCCATCTTCATTCCAGCCATGACCCTGAGGGGGGAAATCCCTTTAGTTAAGAAGAGACTAGGACAAGGGAAACACCATCCATTCTGGTGGCCAACACCAGATCTGGATCTATCTCTTTCTGTTTCATGATTACAGAGGAAAAAGAGAGGAAGTTGAAGAAGGAGGAGAAGTGGGAGAAGGAGGAGGAGAAGGAGAAAAAGAAGGGGAAGAGGAGCAAATGAAGAAGAGCAGGGAAGAGGGAGGGGAAGGGAGAAGGGAACCATAATATCTCACACAGTTATAAACCAGGTAAAGCCATTGACGGTGACAATGACAGCAGCTGGGATAGCACTTACCTCAGACAGCAGAGGGTATGAGAGGCATTTCCATGTTGCTGGCTGGGACTGTGCTCTTTCTTGACTTTTGAATGCTGGTTACATTATAAGAAAATTCATGGGATTCTTTATATGTCCTTTTATATACAAGGATCTATGATAAGAAGCAAGATCAATTTAATGGAATTAAGATTAAATTAGAGTTGTAAGAAGAATTACAAAATTATATGCAAAGCAAAACCAGTATATTAAAAAAAAATTGAACCTTGACCAATGATTTCCTAGGCAAATTTTACACAGTCAGCCTCACCAAAATGAGGTTGACAATACTAACCCCAAGAAAAGTAGAATTTAAAAAATCACAAAGGGTCAAAGAATTATATTTCTTTTCAAGTATCAGCAAGGATGAATTTACACTCTAAATAAAACAGCATTAAATTCATAAGAGGAAACTTAAAAATTACAGCCATAATCAATAGATACACAGCAATGGTGACCTTTAAGACAAATCTGGAACATTTTTAAGTACATGTATTTGTTTTTATTTTTTATGTCTCTGAGTATTAGTGTGTGTGCCTGCCGCCCATGGGGGCCAGAGGAGGACAGCAGAGCCCTTAGAACTAGAGTTACAGAGTTGTAAACTCCTCGAGGGTGCTGGGAATCAAACCTGAGTCCTCTGGATAACAAAATTGCTCCTAACTGTTGAGACATCTGTCCAGCCCCTAATTATGTAATTAAAAATACACTTAAAAGTCAGACGGCACATAGGAAAAAGTATCCGCAAGTAGGATGGACAAGGGCTAACAGTGTAGCATCCTCTCTTAAAGAGACATCACATATGCTAGTCTATTAGTGTTGTCGAACTATACTCTCTGCTGTAGCGAAAATGTTCAGAGTTCAGACTCTTTACTATTATAGCCTCTACCCAGAAGAGCACTTAAAACAACACTAGTGCCAATAGTAAAATATAATATCTTGCGTACATTTGGTTGATTTCCTTAGAATCTTCTTTATTCTTACGATTTCTTTTAATTTTGATATTATCGTGCAGTTATATCATTTTCTCCCTCCATGTCTTCCCTCCAAATCCTCCTATATACTCCTTCTTGCTCTCTTTCAAATTAATGACCTATTTTTCTGGAATTGTTGTTGCATCCACGTATGTGTGAATATACTTTTTTTTTCTGATACGTAAATACAACCAGTCTGGGAAACACTGGGTGACATGAATCAAGACCTTAAAGGACAGACTCTTTGGCCAGGCGTCGGCACTTTCAGGAATTCATCTGAAGGAAATAAGCTTTGCAGACGCAGTGAAAGCTTCTTCTGTGAGGATATTTGTCACAGTATCTCTTCTGACAGGGGACGCGTGAAGCTTCCGTAGGCAGTGATGGGGAGATGGTTAAGCGGGTATGCTACTTCCGCTTGTCCGTAGGCTGTCGTCTCTAACCTTTCCTGTCATTGCTTAGTGATAAAGAATGCTCGCCAAAGAAGTGAAAAGGAGGGGCATACCATACAATATCATTGTAACGAGCATTCTAAGTTATATTACACATGTATGAGCATATGTGTTTTATGAAGTTGGATCATAATATATTGCATAATACATAAAATCCAAGTTAGGATTGCATGTCATTGTCTTAGGGAGGAGGGATCATTTTATTTTTATCTTTTTACCTTCCTGATTCTCCCGCCCCTACAAAATACTCCCAAGTATTTTGTCAAAGCCGTTAATGCCTTTCCACAAATCCCTCTCCTCAGGTTTTCAAGTCCTGAACAGACTTGGTCCCTTTGCCCTTCCAACTTTATTTCCAGCTGCTGGGCATTAGTCATATCAAGCGCTCCTCTGTGAGGTGTGTGTCCTCACCTGTCTTCCTCAAGTGTGGTCTGATCTCCTACTGAGCACTATAGACCATTCTGGAAACTGTCTCCGCCTTCCTCATTTATCCTGCAGAACAATCCTGAAGGGTATGTATTATAATTGACACTTTAGGTAGCAAGCGGGGAGGAAACTCAAACGCACCCTCTGTCTTCTCCTGTACAAACGATTTTACCTGGGAGCTAGTATCTACTTACAGGGGACCTCGGTTCCTTTACTGTTCGTCTGATTTTCCTGTGTACAAATTGGGGGAACCCACCGTATAAAGACCATGCGTAGGTGTGAAGATGAGCTGAGAGGCTCCCCGAGTGTTAGCACAGAATCTGCCCATTAGAAGTGCCAATAGGTCATTCCCCAGGTGACCGGGCGAGAGTGGCAGGTCTCAGCCCACAGGTCTGGGGCTTAGAAAAGGGACACAGAGAAAGAGGAAATGCCAGGTAAGAAAGGGTTCCGAGTGTGGAATACCATTTTCAAAGGCTGTGTTGTGGGTTCCTGTCTGAGGGATGGTTTCCTTAAGACTTGAGACCTGGGAAGACAGCCTGGTGTCTGCTTCTTAGGATATCCACATTTTTACTCGAAGTGCTGTGGGGAAGGCTCAACCTTTTCCACAACTTCCACAGGAGAAGCTAAGGAGGAGTGGGCAACAGGAGACGGTGTGGCACACTATCTGAGGGCCCTTCCGCTTTGCCTGAAAGTCCATCCCATGAAGTCTACAGTAACCCAATCAGTGGGAGGCATTCTTGGTTTTTATGTACCAAGAAGAATGTGTAAGAGCACAGTGGAGCCCACACCCACATTGTTCCACGAGGCTCTTCCTTACTAGGCAGTAGGCACCACAGCCAGCCACCATAAGCCTAGCATTATCAGGAAATAATTCAGAAACACACACTGAAGGAGTTCTGCTACAAATGGTATTTATTACTTCAAAAGGGAGAAATGTTTTTCCTTTTATGGAATCTAAGATATCCTTTTTTTTTTTTTTTTTTTGAAAGCGTCTTCCCAGCACATTACAAATGACTTCAGAGTTGGGAACCGCTCCTTGCTAGGAAGACGCAGTTTGGTCCCGAGTCCTGATCAAAACGTTGTTTATTTGGGCGACTGCTTTCTGCTGTCAGTAAGGCCTAAGGAGTTTACTATTAATCCCAAATGTAAACCCCACTTAAGAAACACTGCTTACAACGGGCGATTACTATTTAACTCTCAGCACGCCTTGTAAATTCCTTGAGGAGAGGAGAGCGCTGTTGCTTTACCTCACCCTGGTAATTCCGATGGCTGGCTTAGGTGATCTGAAATCATTGCACCCTCCTTCTCCCATCAGGCGTCCCCCAAATCACTCGAAGATTTCGCCTTTAGCTGAACCTGTGCCAAGTTTGGAGGGGATCAAACAGGAGAGTGGACCATGTGGCTGTTCTCCCTGGCGTGGGAACTTTTTCCTTTCCCGTTTTCTGGCTGGACAGAAATGAAGTAAAAAATATTGAATTAAAAGGGCTTAGATTTAACAATTCAAGCAAAAAGTGGCGAATGGGACATATCAATGGGACATACGAAGACTCGTCCTCAAAATTACCCATATTTATCTGATGTTCAAATCGAACTGGGAGTTCTCAGTCTTCTCTGGCATCCTGGCACTGAAGAAGGTGTGGCTGCGGAAGCACAACGACCTGGGATCCCTAAACAGATGCTCTCAAGGTCCAAAAACCCAGGGGACAGGAGAGGATGCAACAACAAGTGGACTAGTCTTCCACACAAGTTCGGCCTACTGCAGAGAGGATCCATGTTGGAGGGGCTGGAAGGTGAAGGCAAGCGGGATAAAGGGTGGGCAGATGACGACAACATGGACGGACGGACGGACGGACGGACGGACTTAGGTCCCTCTTGTTCTTCCTACAGGTTCTCTCTGCAGCTCCTTCTTCCCCCCACCCCCAGTTCCTCCCGCTCTCTTTGCTTCCCTCCTCATCCCCACGATTCTCTTCCTCCAGAAGAAAACTCTTTGCTCTGTAGTTTTCCTGGGCCGAAGTGTACGCGTGAGTGAAGGGCTGGGCCTGGAAGGTCGGAAGGAACGAGACGCTTCACCCAGGGCACGGTCCTTAAGAACCCTAGCGGGACTTTCCTGCCCTGTGGTCTTGCCTCCACCAAGCCATCGCGCTGAGGCTTCTCAAGGCTTTAATAAAATGCGGAGCAGAGCCGGGCTGTACAAGATTCCTGTATAGCAGGCATGAGGCCTCTTCCTACTTGGCTTCTCTCCTCTCTCTCTCCCTCCCTCCCTCCCTCGCTCTCTCTATCCCTCCTTCCCCCACTCTTTCGTCTCCATCTGTCGGTTCTACCCCTCACCATGGGAACAAACTCCTGGAATTTCTTTAAAGCTCTTTTTAAAGATGTTTATTTAGATTTGCTTATTCTCTCTCTCTCTCTCTCTCTCTCTCTCTCTCTCTCTCTCTCTCTCTCTCTCTCTCTGTGTGTGTGTGTCTGTCTGTCTGTCTCTCTCTCTCTCTCTGCACTATGCAGCTCAGACGACGTTGGATCCCCTGAAAACTGGAGTTAGAGGAAGGTTTTGAACCATGTCTTCTTCGGCGTCCCACGTCCAGGGGTGCTATTTCCTCTCAGACACCCATGGAAGCTTCATGTGGGTTTCCAAGTCACCCTTCTGTGGAAACCCAAACATTTGGCTTCCTCAAAGGCAGTTTGACCTCTGCCACTATGCCTTAGAATGGGAAAGTCGTGTGTGTGTGTGTGTGTGTGTGTGTGTGTGTGTGTGTGTGTGTGTTCCTTTTCAAAGCTTTAGAAAGAAAAAAAAAAAAAAAACAAGACCAGCGCTTTCAAAGTCTCAGGCTTCTGGGGCTTTCCATCCACAGGGCGATAACACATCTTGAAACAGGATATTTATCATTTGTTTGGCTTCACATTTATCCTCATAAAGCGACGCAGTGCCGGCTGAGAGCTCTGAAAACACTTAGGTAAGAAGCAGAGTTCGAGGGGAGATACACAGGATAATTAGAAGCAGAGCTGGAGCCCCGGAGTTGTGTCCTGAACGCTCGCTCACACAGCCCAGCAGGCCACAGCGCTTATGGCACTCAGCAGCCTAATTCTGGGCACTCCGCAGCCTCTCCCCTTCCAAGGTTGACTTACACAAGCTTAGTTGCAATTCTCCAGACTCTCAGGCTGGTCCTGAGCCACCTTCTTCAGTAAGTGGCTCCCGCTCCCCCCCCCCCCCCCCAGGGATGGGAACAGCCTGTGGCCAGCGTGGGTTCCAAGCTTCAGAGCAGGCCACCTGGAAAACCAGAGATAACCTGGCGAAATAAGGGATTTGCAGGGGCCGGGGTGCACTGTAGGGAGAGGGAGGGCAGTGGGGTGGGGCCCGCTCATGTCCAGCCATGGATGATGAAACTGGGAGGTAATATATGAGCCCAGTGAGACCACAAGGGGAATACTATGTTCCTCATTGCCTCCCAAGGAAGATACACATAATGAGCTGGCTGCCTTTCGGAGAGGAGCAATTAAGATGATTAAGGGACCAGAGGGAGTGACTTAGGGGGAGAGATTAAAGGTATTAAGCATGTATACCTTGGCTGGGCTCAAAGCAGAGGGAATGTGGAAACTCCATAAGCATCCTCAGAATATAAACAGAAGGAGAAGTGGAATTGTTTCTCATGGTCCCTGAAGGATGTTACTGGAAGCAGTAGGGTGGAAGAAAAGACAACAACTACCTGTTAAAGACAGCTTCTGAACAGAACCAGACACCACAAGGGCAGGCTCATAGCAAAGACAAAACATAGCAGGATAGACCTTAGTTTAGATGGCAGCGACAGGTCGCACAGAGATGCTTTGAAGGGAAAATAAATAATACGAGACAATGAGTCTCAGAGCGGGAAAGGCTCTCTGTTTGCTGATACTATTGGTTGTCTTAGCTTAATTTGAACCTTTCATTAGTTGCATGTTAGCCTTCAAAGAGATCTAACATAGCAGGTCTCCTAATGTTCTGGAATATTCCCTCCCTTGTGTGCTAGATCTCCAAGCATAGAATTCCTCCTCCTATCCCACTGCCTAGCTGTTCGAATTTTACCCACTTATCAGGATCCTGCCCTCTGGGTCAGCCCAACTGCTTCCTCTCCTTGGTATCATCTATGTATCTCACACGATTTATATTGATAACTATTACAACGGTTAATCTCTACTGTCCACTTGACTGGCTCTGGAGTCGACGAAAAGGCCAGCTGCTGGGCACTCCAGCCAAGGCTCCTTTTCATCCAATTGTTTGAGGCGGACCTGCTGTAAGTGTTGATGGCATCTTCTGGTGGCAATTCAGACAAAAAGGAGATGGAAATACAGACATTTTGTTTGTTTTTTTTTTCTGCTTGTCTTCACTCATGCTGGCAAGTTCATCCATCCTGTTGCTGTCACTGCTCTGTTTTTTGATTGCTATTAGAACCAAACTTCTTTGGACTTCAACATAGACCAGGTCTTTGGGGCCATATCAGAACGGATGAGACTTCCAACTACTGGATTCTAGTATTACGTAAGCCAAACTGCTTTCCACAGTATCTGGGCATTTTACATATCTGTCCCAACATGTGAAGATTATTAGTTTCCCATCTCCTCACCCACACTATCAATTGTATTGTATGGATTGTCGTGATAGCCATCTTAGTAGGCGGAACGTGTTGTCCCATGGTGTTTGTGTTATACGTCCTTATTGACTGAGGACTCTGAGCATCTTGTCAAGGGCTTCATTATCATTTTTATGTCTTCTTTGGGAAAGTGTCTGTTTGAGTCATTTGCCAGTTTGGTATGGTTATTCGTCTCACAGATGTTAAAGTGCACTCATGTATCCGAAAAACTGACTTCTGTAAGATACGTAGTTTGAAAATATTTTGATGCGTTCTATGTTGTTTTCCACATTCTTGGTTTTGGGGGCTGTGTGTGCAAAACTTTTTCATTTGATGGAGTCTGATCTATTCATTTTTCTATTTGTTGACTGTATTTGGTTTCATACCGAAAATAAAAATCTATTGCCAAATCCAAGGATTAGCTAGAGTTGCCCTGAGTTGATTTCTAAGAACGTTGCTGTTTTAGTCTTCCGAGCGGGTCTTTGACTCATTTTGAGTTAGTATTTGTATAAGATGGGAGGTAACGATGTGATTTCGTTCTTTTGCTCGTGAATATCTAATTGACTCATCAGCATTTGCTGAGGAAATGGGTTCTGCCCCCATTGCACGGTCTGGCCACTCTTGTCAAGTCACTGAGCATGGGTACATGAGTTTGCTCCTGAACTCTTGCTTCTCGTTGGCTCTTCTGTCTGTGTTGGCGCCAACCCCACCTTCCCTTCATTGCTGTAAACTTGGGATCAGCTCTAAAGCTAGAAAAGCATCTGTGCTTCGATTGCTTTCACCTGTGAGAAGCCAGGCACCGTGGTGCGCACCTTGGATCCCAGAGCGGACAGAGCAGGCTGATCTCTGGGAATGCAAGGCCAGTTTTTCTACAGAAAAAAAATTTTAAAATTTTTGTTAGGAGTATCATTCAATTTGTATATCCATTTGTAGAAAATTATCATTAGGGATTCTTTTCCCTCCCCCTCCCCCACAAGACTTGCCTTAGTTAGACAAGTGCAATGTCCAGACTAACAGGTTTTCTGTATTCTGATAATAGGTTCCTTCACCAATGATGCAGTAAGCCAGATCAAGCTGAGTTAAAAAGTCAAAGACCAGGTTCCCTCTGGGCAAAGCAGCTCCCAGGTGACCCTCCAGCCCCCAGAAATCAAGGCAGCAGAAGGGCGCAGGAGAAAATCACATGGTCAGTCTAGGGGAGGGTCTTAACTACCCTGTAGGGGCCACGTCTTCCCCAATTAGCTGGGCAGTTAACTCTGTCTCAGGGTTCACTCCTTGCTGACAGCAGAACTGACATGAAGCAGAGGGGGGAGAATGGCTCAGGTTTCTTCTGAACACTCACCCAGGGCTGGAATGTGGACGTTTATAGAGTTATCAGTCTCTAGCATTTCTTCTCCAGCTTTTTTGTCTGTCACTGTGATCTCTTGCACTGGGCAATAGCGGTTAATATATTTGCTTAGCAATGCATTGAACAAATGCCACCTCAGGAGCCACAGAATTCCTCTCTTGGTGACAGAAAGGCAAGCTTTGCTGTTGCTGTGAAGAGACACCAGGACACGGCAAAGGAAACATTTAATTGAGGGTGACTCCCTTACGGTTTCAGAGGTTGATGACATCCTGATGGGAACATGGCGGTATGTGGGCAGATGTGATGCTGGAGCTGAGAGTCCTACATCTTGCAGGCAACAGCAAGTGGAGTGACTATCACACTGAGTGAAGCTTGAGAACAGGACCTCAAAGCCCGCCCCACAGTGACACACTTTCCACAGAAGGTGTGGCCCAGATTAAAGGTGTGCCCTCCAGCCTCAAGGGCTGGATTAAAGGCACAGTGTCCTCCAGCCTCCTCCAACAAGACCACACTACCACCAAGAAGGTCACATCTAATAGCGCCACTCCCTATGATCTTATGGGGACCAAATATGTTCAAGCCTCCACAATATCAAAGCAAATAACAAGTATTTGAGTTCAAGAATTGTTCTGTGATCTTCTCTTAAATATTAGAAACCTGTACTGGGGGTTTGAACCGATGTCTTCAATGTTGTCACCAAGTTGCGACAAGATATTGGGGATAAATGAAAACACCATGCACCTCTATTGTCAAGATTGAGAATCTTCTTTGTCCTTCTTTAAGTGGTCAACTGGTTGTGACATACCTTTGATTCATTTCCAGAATCTCAACGCAATTAGTTTTGGTACCATTCACCAGTCTGTGTGCTGCTTTTGAGGAGACACAAGCTTCCATGGTTTTCTATTCAGCCATTTTCACTGGTGCTACTTCCTTAATTCGCTTTTTGATTACTGGTTTCATGGCAGTTAAACACAGGATGGAGTGGCTACAACAGATTAAATGCATTTCAAAGAGGCAATGAAAGAACCTACAAGCTCTAGTAGACTATGTAGTGGCTAATAATTGCATGAGTGTTGACAATATGCAGTGGAACAGCAACCTAACAGCTGCAGGAAAGGCGGACCTAGGAGGGTGGCAAGGACAGGTGTTGGGAAGAGTACCTTAGCTATGTAAATGTGTGTTGCATTTGTTTATGTTGCATTTGTTGAATTATGTAAAGAAGTGTTGCTGTTTTGCCTTGCCTGCCTAAGGCACCTGATTGGTCTAATAAAGCTGAACAGCCAATAGCTAGGCAGTAGAGAGATAGGCAGGGTTGGTGGGCAGAGAGAATAAGTTGGGGGAAGAGTCTAGGTTGAGAGAGGAAGAGAGGGAGACACCAGGGCCAGCCAGTCAGGCAGCTGCCAACCAGCTAGACATATAGGACACAGAAGGAAAGAAAGGTAAAAAGCTCTGAGGCAAAATGTAGATGAAGAGAAGCAGGTTAAGTTACAAAAGCTAGCAAGAAACAAGCATAAGATAAGGCCGAGCACTCATAACTAATAAGTTCCCATGTCATGGTTTGGGAGCTGGTTGGTAGCCCAGAAGAAAGCCTGCTACAGACAGGTCCTGTGTAAAGTTACCAGTAACTACATAGATGACGGGGAAGTAAGACCAGTTTGTTCATCCAAAGAGAACATCTCCAGAGATCATACACACAAGGACTCCAGTGGCTACTTAAGGCTGTCCTTAAATCTGTGCTTTACAGATATGGGATGGCCTCACTCTGAAGGGGGCCAAAGGACTTTTGAAACTTGGGCCTACTCTAAAGGAGATAATGCTGTCCTTGGAAGAGTAGAAGAAACATTTAGGAAAAAAAATTTTTAAAGGAGGGAGGGAGGAAAATAGATGAGTAACAAGGACCTTTATTTGGTTTGATTTTGAAGACGGGAACACTAGAGCTTCCCAAGTGTTATCATGTCAGAAGCAGCTGGCACTTGCCCAAAACTTGGGGGCCATGTTGGCTGATGACTCGCTGCTCTGAGGATGCTGGAAGCCACCTTGGCTGTGAATGCTGTAACTTGAGCCCACCCATGTCTGCCAATTCATTATAGAGAAAGCTAGATAAAGTCAGAAAAGGTGTGAGAAGAATTTCTACCAATTTCTCTTGATTGAGGTGCTGGGCAGAAGGAACAATTTAGGAACAGATTTCGAAAAAAACCCAAAAACTCTGCTCTTGTCTCATTCCGACTGTGCAAAGTAAGCAGACAGCCTTGCCAATGGTGTCAAAAAGTAGTTCACTTTCCTGGACTGTGAACCAGAAAGCAGGGGACAGATGATGCCATAAAAAGTCCGGCAGGAATGTATTTGGCAAAAGATTCACAAAAGAAATCAAGAGAGTCATAAATCAAATTTTAAGAGCAAATTGCTTTAATAGCAGCTAATTCTTATTAAGCTCTGACTGTAGACTGGCCTCAGCATTTGCAAAGTCTTCACTAATTAAACTCTTAAGGCAATCTTGTGAAACAGGTACTAATATTACTGCCATTTTATAGACAAAACTAGAGCAAAGAGAAGTGGAGCATTTATTTTTAAAAGACCCTTAAAATAGTGGAGACAGGATTTAAAAAAAAAAAAAGCAAAACTGAACCCGAAATTATCTAATAAAAACTAGCAAAAGTATATCTTGTATATCCTATGGGGTAATGTGTCCTTAGAATGACAAAACATAATAAGAAGGGGGATCCTAGTGGGGCTGGAGAGAGGGCTTAGGGGTTAGGAGCACTTGGTGATCTTGCAGAGGACAGAGGTTTGGTTCCCAGCACCCACATCAGTGGCTCACAACTGTCTGTAACTCAGTTCCAGGGGATCTAATTCCGTCATCTAGCCTCCATGGACCCTTGCACACAAGTGGTGCACATACGTCCACTCAGGCATGTGTACACATGACATTAAATAAATACAAAAGTACCCCCAAAATGTAAAAGGTACCCCAAAATTCTTTGCTGAAAAGAAAATGACAGGCTTTGGTATTGGTATAAAAGTTGACTGAAAGTGGCAAAAAAAAAAAGGGGGGGGGAGTTATTTGAAGAATATATAAGGAATACTAAAGGGAATGGACTGAGACACCTTGAAAGACATTGAGGAGGCAGCGGGCATGGGGTACAGAAGGAGAACCCGTGGGGAACGGAGATCAGACAAAGAGAAGTTCTAGAGACGGAGGCAGCCATGTCTGAGCAGCATGGCACAGACAGCTTGGCCGGACTGGCCATGTGAGAAATAGTTTATTTTTAAATATTTTCTTAATACAGATTACTAAACTGATGTAATAGCACTGAAATATTTTAATCATGTAGACATGTGGTAGAAGTATTATCCAGCTGAAGCAGAACATTTGATAAAATTTTGGCGGGCCTTTACCTATAATTTCATCTTTTAAAAGAATGAATAAACACCAGGGAAGCTGAAATTCTGGACTTCATTTTTATCCAAAGCAATTTAATCAGTGATGGGGAAATAAATTTCATACGTATACACAAAACCTTGAGAAATGTAATAATTTCCCAGTGTCTCATATTTCTCTTAGACTTTAAAAAATCAGATTTTATTTTCTCCTTCTTACTATTATCATTATTATTATTTTGGTTTTTCAAGGCAGGATTTTTCTGGGTAGCCGTGACTGTCCTGGAACTCACTCTGTAGACCAGGCTGATCTTGCCATCAGAGCTCTGCCTGCCTCTGCCTTCTGAGTGCTGGAATTAAAGGTGTGTGCCATGGCTCTTCAACAGGAAATCAGTTTTTAATTAATATTTTATTTCTAACTTTATCTCAGTAAAGTGAGGGTGCGCTCAGTCAATCTCTTACATTTGTTGGGATTTATGTTGGGGCTCAGTTCTAAATGTTCCCTTTATGCTCAGAAAGTGCTCACCTTTGACACTGCCCGCAAGATTGAATGCATGTCACTGAACCCCACACATTGAGCATATGGTGAGGCCGTTCCACGAGCCACTGTCATCTGTCTCTCTTCAGTTCCTCATTCTGGGTCTATCAAGCTCGGCTTCTGCACACAGCTGGTAGACACATATGCAAAGTGGATGATTCTGTCCCCCTAGGAAATTACTCGGAGTAACAGAAAGCACTATTGTCATATTTTCCTGAGTAAATTTTATTATAAGTAAATAACTGTCACACATGTTAACCTGAAATGAGTACTGTGTTAATATAATTATAGTTTATATTACTAGTTTATTTACATAGCATTTTTTATTTAGAAAAGAATCAAGTTTTGCGGCTATGATTATTTCCATCATAGTCTGATTTACAGTTGCTTTGTCTCCTCCACTTTCAAACATTCTTTGTGGTCATGTTTTAATAATTCCTTGAAAAATTAAATTGCTGGAGTTTGCTTTTTCAAACCCAATATGAGAATTATTGACTTTGAACAGCTAAGTGGAATCTATAGATCTTTCTTGAACTGCCAGTATATTCAAATTTACTTTAACTGTTTAAGCTTGTATCGACTCTTTTAAGCGTTGATTATTTCCTTTGCGAGGTCTCTTTTCCAAACATCTTTGGAGTTGAGATTTGTTTTAATGTTTCACTAATCATTTCTATTGATTTGGAAATTACAAATGTTCTTTTAGTAGTTACCTTTAATCTTCTACAACCAAGGATACTGAGATTTATTTGTACAAAGAGACTTCACTGGAATTTTTACATGGTTATGCTAAATCGGTAAAATAATTTAGAGAGACTTGACAACATTATTGCGCCTAAAGATTTATGTACATGGTATATTTTTCCATGGCTTTAGATGTTAAATTTGATCAATGCTTAATGGTTCATATTAAATACGTTGCACATATGTTTTGTTAGATTCGTTGCTATTTTTGATACTATTGTAAATGCTATTTTTAAAATATAATTTCAATTCCCAATTATTTTCGTTAAGTGTAGAAATATAATTGAATTTGGCTTTAAGACCTTTTATATGTGAACCTTGCCATGTGACTTTATTCCGCTGCCAATTCTATTGATTTTCTGTGCAGGCAATTGTGTCAGCACAGGCAAACAGTTTTTCATCTTCCTTTCCAATCTACGTGATTTACTGAGTTTTCTTGTGTGATAGTACAGATGTTTTTCTTTTAAAAAATGTTCTGAGATTATAGTATCATTGCCTATTAACTAAGTTTTTCTACATTGGCTTTACGAGTTTGAGAAAATTTGTTTCTGTTCCGTGCTTACTGACAATTCTTGTCATGGATGACAAAGCTTTGCTCAGAAGCTTTTTATGTATCTACAAAGATGATAATAGGATTTTTTTAGTAATATGATAATTACATTGATTAATTGCAAATATGCAACCCTATTGTAAGTCTATATTAATGTTCATTTGGTCATGGTATTTTGCCCATTTTGTACAAAGCCAGGTTAGAGTTGCTATGACTTTTTTGTGTTCATGAGTGAGGGATATTGGTCTTTAGTTTTCTTTTTTACTAGTATCTTTGCATGGTTTAGTATCAGAGAATGGGTTGAGAAATGATATGTCAAATTTTCATTTTCTTGGGACTATCAACACAACTCCTCATCTTTGAGCATTTTACGAAAGGATAAATTCCGGCTTCTGGTTTTGTATGGCCATCATAGCTCCTGCTCCCATTGTGAGTCAGAATCACGGCCTGCGCTCCATTGGCTGCTTTCAACTACATTTGGTAGGGCATTGACCCTGAGTGATAATTTATCCCATATTTCTTTATATAGTAGAAAAAGTCTAATACATGTTAACTCACTCTGTCGTGCTGCTTAAGGGTAACGAAAACATATTTCAAAAAGATCAAAGAAGATCCTAGTCAATATTTCATTAGTAAAGCCAAAGAGGACTCTGAATATCTTTAGAAGCCTGCAATGTTCCTGAGCATTAAATATGTCACTTACATTACTATAGAGTCTAGACCCCCTGACGAGGAAGGATTATGCATATCATTGGATAAACAGCAGGCATCAGGGGTTTGGCTGTGTCTGAGATTGCCTGGGGACAAAGCAGGCCTTGCACTTTTAAAGAAATAAAATCAGTTTGTTCTAATTAACTCACAAATAAGAACAACACACAACTAGTTTAAGGAATTTTTCGCTCTTGCACTTTTTGGATGACCTCCATCCAGCGTCTATTTAAAGGCTATAAAGGCTTGTTATTCTGCCCGGTATGGGAGATTTCTCATGGACTCTCTGTGGGGTTAGCTATGACCATTATGAGGGGCACCTTGTAGCTTATCTTCCTTTACCTAATCGGCTTCATTCCCTCCTTCACAGAGAATGATCTCAGGGATATCCTCTGTGTGATAAGCTCCGTCTCCGGTCTTGGTCTGGAGAAATTGAGAGGTCTGGAGGCACAGATGGTAAGAGTGGATTACGGACCAGGCTCACTCCCAGCAAAGCTGGTGGGAGGTGGAACACAATAAACCACAGTGTTAGGTGGAAGTTGCTTTCTCAACAGAACCTTGGCAACGCAGCCACAACCAAGATCATGACTCAGGATCTGCGCGCCTGGAAGAAGGAGGAACTGCTAAAACAACCAGACCAGTGGAAGATGGAACAGTACCAGCTTCGTGTTACCAAGGTAACAAACAGGTGGCGCTACGTCCACGCTCTCCAAAATAGTAGTCACCTGCAAATCCATTGCCAGTGTCCTCACTGTCTTAACCAGACTCAAGAAAGCCTCAGGAAATACTACAAGGGCAGCAAGTAGTATTGCCCTCCGGACCTGCGACCCAAGAAGACAAGAGCCATACATCACTGGTCAAGCATGAAGAGAAACCGAAGACCAAGGAGCAGGCTTGGAAGGAGAGGCTGTAGCTGCTGAACAAGTATGCACTCAAGGCCTGAGGTAGAAAGACAATGAAGTGCAAAACTGGCTATAAATAGAACCTTTATTATTGGTAAAATTGGCGTAGTATGCTAGCAGAAGGGAACGAAGAGGCCAAAGGGAAATATTGGCCTTTTGAGGGATATTAGGGTAACAGTAAGGATAAGGCCAGTGGAATCAGAAAACTATGCTAAGCAATGTGACACAAGAAACAAACTATAGAGAACACAGAAGGGTTGGAAGTGAAGTCTGAAACAAAGGATATCCCAGGTACCATGCAGAGAGTCTCGGTTCCTTCAGGATGGAGAAAAAAAAGCTCAGAGCAAGACTTCATCTGCAGAGTAACCAGGTTGAATTACCAACCGTGTGGCCGGTGTGCGTGCTGTGTGGAGGTTCAAGCTTTAGTTAGAAAAGAAGGGGACTCAGAAACAGTGGAGGAGAACCATATACTGATGAGCGATCCTGGATCCACCGGTATCTTGGAAGCAGCTTAACTTCCAGAGATGGTCTGTCCTTCTCTTCCCTATTAAAGGGCAGCAGTCCAGTCTTCCTTGAAGATGATGAAGCTCTCATTGCCCTTGGGGTCTATCCTCGATGTCCTTTCTTTTACCCAGACCACGATTAGGTAATGAGGGGCCAACAGGACCTGACATAGAGGAAAGTTCTAGTGTAAAGAGCCGTGAGACCAAGACATTCTACTGGGAGCCAGGGAACTATGAAGTTGTTTGATTAAAGAACTAGCATGTAAGATTGGGTGGAGAGTTTGTTGATGTGGACAAGATTGGAGAAAGGAAAGTTTACTGATGAAAATATAGAATGTGATACCAGGGCACGGACACTAGGAGGCAATGCAAATTTCCAACCATAATGACTCCTTCGAGGATAGAAAATGAGAGTCATGCTTCGAGAGGTTGAGATGAATTTCTCAGTTTACAGAAGTCAGTACAGTACGCAGGCTGGGAAACCTACTAAATGATCATGTTTCATGGGAAGGTCTAGCACAGTGGTTCTCAACCTTTCTGATGCCGCAACCCTTTAATACAGTTCCTCATGTGGTGGTGACCCCCCCTCCATCACAAAATTATTTTCATTGCTACTTCGTAACTGCAATTTTGCTGCTGTTATGAATTGTAATGTAAATGTCTGTTATGCAGGATGGTCATAGGTAACTCTTGTGAAAGAATCTTTCAACCCCCACTGGGCCATGACCCACAACCAAGAACCATGGGTCTAGAGAATCCAACCCTGTTTTGTACCCGTTTCCTCCGGAAGGACATGGCCATTTCTAGTTCAGATCAGAGAAGGTGTGAGCACTGTATGAGTTGGCCTATGACCTTAACCCTATGAACAAGGATCCAAAAGCCTTCAGGTTTCACAAGGCTCTTTCTCTCCCCCAGTAGTATAAAGGCTGTTGCACAGAAGTTTAACTGCTCATAACCGCTCAGTCAAGCAGCTTTTTGTGAGTGATCCCAAAGGCACGTAGGGATCCTCAGTGGTCCAGGTGCCAGTACTTCAATTGGTATTGTTGTTGCAATTGAATCACCTGCTTTTCTGTAAGTAACCATAACAAACCCAGTTGATTCACTGCGTGGTTTTGACAGAATACTTTTTTTGATAACTCAGTGTCCTATTTGGGGGTAAGTACATGTGCCCTTACATCATATCAGAAAAGTCACATGACACTCCTCCAGTGTTTATATGACAGTATTAGGAGACAGGCCTTTAGAAGATTATTATGTCATGAAGGTGGGACACTCATAACGAGAGTAGTGCCCTTTCAATGAGCCCTGGGGAGTATGGTGGTTTGAATGAAAATGGCTCCCATTGGCTCACAGGGAGTGGCACTATTAGGAAGTGTGGCCTTGTGGGAGTAGGTGTGGGCTTGTTGGAGAAAGTACGTCACTGGGGGTATACTTTGAGGTTTCAAATGTTAAAACCAAGCTGGGTCTATCTCTCTCTCTTCCCTCTGCCTGCCGATCCAGATGTAGAACTCTCAGCTCCTTCTCCAGCACCGTGTCTACCTGTGTGCCTCCATGCTTCCTGCCACGATGCCAATGGACTAAACCTCTGAACCTGTAAACCAATCCCAATGAAATGTTGCCCTTTCTAAGAGTTACTATGCTCATGGTGTCTCTGCAGAGCAACAGAAACCCTCACGAAGACAGGGAACTTGTTCACATCTTTCTCCATGCGGGGACTCAGTAAAAACATCTAAGGAATGTCTTTCACTAAACAGAGTCTGCCTGTCTTGATCTTGGAAGTCCAGAATAAAAAATAAATGTCTGTAACCTGCCTAGCTGATGGCTGTTAGAACAGCCCAAACAGACTAACATAAACCTTTACCAAATCCAGGAGGAATACATGATTTTGATGGGTACCCTGTCATTAAGAGATTTCACAATGGTTGATCCCTGGCCAAGCCTGAGGGTGAAGGAGGCCAGTGAAGAACCAGATTCACTAACAACAAAGAGGTTGCCTGCTCCCCAAATAATACTGCTGAGATGGTAGCATGTCACCCTCAAAAGTCACATAATAACAGTGGATGTAATTGTTGTAATGAGTGTGACCTTGGCCAGTGGCTAAGGGACAACCTCTCAAGAGGTTACAGAGGTAGCCAGTAGAACAGGAGGGAGTTAGGGAACCCTCAAGAAGCAGAATCTAAAGGATGTATATAGGAACAGAAAAAATATTTCCTTTTAGGAATGTCATCTCATGCTCCTAAGTCTGGAATCTACCGGTTAATTTAGCAAGCTGAAGAGATAAACATTTGAGTGTTTGAGTACGTAGCCAGTCTGCTGCAGAATTCCTTTTTGATTTGGAGAGGGCAGTCTTGGCTCTTTTTAGGCTTTCTATTTGATAAGGCCTATCCACATTATGAAAGAAAAATGTCTTCAGTTTGGTTCACTGATTTTGATGCTAAACTCAGCCTACAATACCTTTATAGAAACAACCATGTTTGACGAAATACACCCAACTGACATACAAAATCATTCATCACAAAGGAGCAGCACAGACGGGTATCAAACAAGAGCTCAATCCTACATGTGCTATCAGAACCAACAGTGTATGGCTGGGAGCTAAACCAAGTTACCCCTGCAAGAAATTATGATGTCACTCAGTTTCCAAACCTGAGTCAGTTTTGAGGTCTTGGATCTTTAAAATGAAGGCGAAGAGAAGGAATCTGCGAAACCTCAGTGCATGTGCCTGGTGAAGATTCCAGAAGTGTCTCCCCAGAGAGCCTATTGACATTTAATTGGGTGGTTTTACACCAGGCAAAGGGGAATGCCTCAGATTTTGAGATTTGTTAGATTCAGTGTCTGAGTCCCCAGATATCTCTATGGTACTCATCACTGTACCAAGAATGTACAGGTGTTAGATATAACTCAATTCCGGTCCTGGAAGCTTCATTTGGTGACAAGAGATGGTGAGATGGGTCTCTGTCTCCCTTTGGCAATGTTATTTAGATAACTTTCTTATATGCATAGATTTTAGGAAGTTTCTACTGTATTAGGGGATGGAGGACACCAAGGGAAAAAAGGCCCTCTAAATCAGCAGAAGCAAAGCTCATATGAACTCACAGAGACAGAAGCAGCATGAACAGGGCCTGCGTGCGTCTGCACCAGGTCCCCTGTGCTTATATTAGGGTTCATAGTTTATTGTTTTTATGCAATTCCTGAGTGGGCTCTGATCCTTGTGCCTGTACCCGGGCTCTTTTCCTTCTGTTGCTTTGTCTTCTTCAATTTTGATGTGATATCTTATTGTTTTATCTTATTGTGTTTTATTTTGTTATATTAAAAATTGAACGAATGACTAAAAACCTTGTCACCGAGGTAAAAGTTAACAACTCAACTATCATGTATACCTGCTGGGAGAGGGAACTCAGTTTTCTTCAACGGAGTGACACTGGCCTCATGCTCAGGAGTAAATGAACAACCTATAGTGGACGCCGCAGTATCCTTGTGTGATTTTGTGTGGTTGCATTTGGGGGTTTGTTTGTGTGTTCTTGCTTTGGGGAAGTTTTGCTGTATTAGGTTTGTGTTTGTCTTTTGAGAAATAAAGTTGGGTGGGTAGGGAGAGGGAGAGGATATTGAAGAACTTGGGGGAGGAGAAGAATATGATCAAAATATATGTAAATTTAAAAGCTGTTTTAAATAATGCAAATATTAAAAAGATACAGGTATTGGGGCATTTATGCACACATGTCTTACACACACACACACACACACACACACACACACAAATGTTCTGGGCGGCAAAAACAACAACAATGTTATTACAGTTCTGGAGGCTGAAAAGTCAAGATTAAGATTAAAGTACTGAGCCGGGCGGTGGTGGCGCACGCTTAAGTTCTCATATGACAGAAGGACAAACAAGCTTTCTTACTCTTCTTTGGTCACTAATTCCATCAGGAGGGCTTTGTCCCATGACCTATCACCTCTCGAAGGCCCTATATCTTAGTGTTACCATTTTGAGGTTTAGGTTTCAACAGATGAGCTATGGAGGCGCACAAACATTCAGGCCATAGCCATAGAGGAAGTCATAAACAGAGTGTGGGCCCAGGTCCAGGAAATGGGCCTACAGGCTCCATAGTCATTTCCTCTGTCCCTGAACGTGTAATTTTAGGAAAGATATACTTGGTGGTTGGTGCAACCTCATATTAGCATGTGGGATAAGGGTTATCATTATGAGGAAGGCAAATAGAAATCTCTGAAATTGCCCCCTAAATGGTGAGTCAAAGTCAATCTTGAATCCCAAGAGGATGAGAGAAATGTGCTGTCTCAAGGTTATAGCTACACTTGATTCTCCAGTCTGGCCTCATCAAAAGCCCGCGGAGCCCCAGAAACCCAGTAAGCCAGTACGCATTCAACCAAGCCATAGTTCTAACTTGAAGCTGAGGTGGCAGATGTGGCGATCTTGCTGGAGGAGGTTTACATGGTTTGAGTTTATGATGTTTCCCTGAGGACTTGGCGAATGCATTGTTTTCTACGCCTTTAACAAAGCCCTGTCAGAACAGTTTCCGCTCTCAGAGAACAAATGGCAGGACCAGGGGTTTCTCCAGGGCTCTGCTGAGTCCCCGCTTTTTGTCACAACATATTCTAGAGAGATATGGACCTGCCTTTCGAATATCACTACGTCACTAATTTCATGACAGTTATGCATAAGCGAAACCTGACCATATGTGTGCCCTCTAGTGTAGGGAAGATAGGCCTATCGTGATTTAGGAGACTATAACACTGGTAATTTTCAGGGATTAAGTGGTGAGGGGATGATCACCAATCCAAGGAACGATTGCAGCTTGAACCATGAAGAGGGAAGCAAAATGCCTGGTGGGTCTGTTCCATTCATGGGGTCAGTGTATCCACCCCTGAGAACAGTGTTCGAGTCAAGGACTGGCTTGTTTTATTTTGGTTTGGTCAGGGTTTCATGCATCAGACTGGTCTTGAACTTGCAACGTACCTTAGGATGACCTTGGAATTTTAATCCTCCCACCTCTCCCTCCGGAGTTCTAGGATGAATAAGTGTGTACCACTATGCCTGGTTTTATGTGGGGCTGGGAGATTAACTCACACACGCTAACCAAGCTGTTAACCAACTGAGCCGTATTCCCGAGTTCTAGTCTGTGTGTTTTGTGAATGAAAGACCACTTACTTAGTGTGGGGTCTAAACACAAAAGATAGTAGTGCAAATCATGCTGGGACTTGGGTTCCTTCCAGAACCTACAGCACTACAGTTATGGGAAACGATGCTTATGACAAGATCCACACAATCAAATGCAGATCTCTAGGACTGTGTATCAAGGCTGTCTGAGCCACCATGAAATGTTTTAACCTTTGTTGAAAATACTTCTATAACAGTTCGAAGCCCTGATAGAGTGTCTGAGCATGGAGCACTGGTTCTCCAGAACCATTCATCATATACGAAGTTATTTCAGCCAGAACTGCTCATCATAAATTGAATTGTTCATTTGAGTGAGTCAGGAGGACATTGACTTCGACCTGTAGTCAGGAGGAATCTACCCCCAGAAGGTACAACACCAGGACAAGAAGATGCAAGCAAGCGGGTCTGGTGACAGTTAACAGGTGACTCTGACCCGAATATCACCCACCACTTTCCCTCCTTCATCTCGGTGTGGGTGTACAGGGAATAGCATTACAGCTAGTTCCGGGAGCTAGGACAAAAGCAAGCATAGTTCATAAATAAATCAGCTTGATATGTGACAGACAGTAGATGCAACTCCACTACTGCCTGCCTCAGAGTGGTCTTGAGAGCTGGAAGAGAAGAAAAAGAATATCTTCCCGTAGGCAAGACTTTGAGCAGTGTGCACAGTCTCCTGCTTTGTGGGGTCTGCTTTCTGTGTGGGAGAAGTGACCACAGTTGGAAAGCAACCTAGCTCATGGGAAACAGTGAGTGGCAAGGTTGGATGCCAAGAGCTAAGAGAAGGAAGAGTAAAATGCAGGGGACAAGGGGTCCTGGGACAGGGGCTGTGATTGATGGCTAATATTATTGTCAACGTGAGAGGATCCAGAACTACTAATGAGAAAAACCTCCAGATGTGTCTACAAGCGATGCTTATAAGCTTTAGATTAGTAGAATTGAGATGCAAAGACCCACCCCAATGGTGGGCTTCACTATTCCCTGGGATTGGGTCCTGGACTGCATAAAAAGAAACCTGGTGGAGAACCAGCATCTTTGCTCCCTTCTTCCTGCCTGTGGATGTAATGTAGCCACCTGGCCCCTCCACCTGCTGCCATGCCGTCTCTGCCATGCCGGGAGGTATCCCTGCAGACTGCAGACTCTAAGCCAGAACAAATGTTTTCTCCCTGAAGTTGCCTTTGTCAGGTTTTTTTTTTTTTTTTTTTTTTTGGTTACACCGACAGGAAAATTAACTACAGCACATAAAGCTGAACACAAAGTGTGAAGCTGTTTCTGTTCGCCAGAAGACGCCTACAAGGAAGAGAAGCTAAAAACAAATAGCACCCAACATTTGTTATCCCTTGAGTGACAATGAGCAAAATGACCTCTGCCGCAGAGATGAGGATCATGAACTGACCTCCCAATGGACAGCTACTTACGGTCGCTGTGCTGCGGTATATCCAGCCTGGCAGCAGATAGGATCCATGTTCAGTCTTTGATGCGCCTCCACCCCACAAGGAGACCAGTGATTCACTTGTGTGACGACACCGATCCCTTTCCACTGAGGAAGGGCAGATGATTCATTCTGCAGGAGATAAACACACGCTCGGGGTTTAGCTTTGTATTTCATGTCTGCAGAGCGCCACTCGGCCAGACTGCTTAAGACCTATGGAAATGTTTACTCTGATGACATGAAATCTGGGACGTTGCAGTAAAGCAGGGGCCCGCATTATGGGCCTTTGGCGGGAAGTCTACCCGTCACAGCACCTACCAGTCACTCAGAGGCTTTCAGGGCTCCTCAGCCCACAATGCAGTGTTTACGTTGACTAAAGTCCTTTATATGCATCTGTGGTCCACTGAAGAACTACAGGGCCCTGTAATTAAAAGGTAGAGATCAGGGTAGCCCAGTGGCTGTTGTTTTCAAAACTAAGACTTGAATATCCCAGGTGTTCCATGACCCCCACATTTGGTGATCCAAACAATCTAATTATCATCCTGGAGCCAGCTCTCATGTTGAAATCCAAAACAATTTTTTGTGTATGGTATTAAGCGTTGTAAGACCCACCTGTAGGTCTTTTTAAGGTGCAAGTATCTCATTAAATTTCTCTTTGGTGCTTCCTTCTACAGTCTTATTTGTGTTTTGAATCTGACAAAATTGGTATCTGGCTTGTGCTTTTGGGCAACAGTGCACAGGGGCTTTGTCCTAAACTCCTGGCAGTGCCCTTTATATGCTAATGAGCTGCTAGTGGTTGCTGCAGCTCCTGGGCACAAGCAGGAGGGACTGAGCTCACCCCCCCCCCTCCATGTTAAAAAAGCATAGTGATTTAACCTCAGCTCCTTGGAGGCAAAGACAAGAGGCCCCCTGGGGCCTGCTGGTTAGCCAACCTAGCTGGTCTGGCGAGCTCTAGGACCAGTGAGAGACTCCTCTCAAAAAGAAAACATTAAGGAAGACACCCAGCATTGGTTTCTGGGCTCCATGTGCAAGCACATATATGGGCAAGCATACAACTGCATGTGTACATGCTTATAATACATGAACATGTAAACACACATACACGCACACCTGCACGAACACATGCATGCACACACACACACACACACACACACACACACATCCAAAAGCATTGGTTCGGAGATCTAACTAGTAAGCCGTGACCTGTTATAGCAAACTCTATAGCAAGCCCGAGGAAGCCATGGGAAGTACAAGGAAAACAGCAAAGGGAGGAAATCTTGGGAACTGATGTGACAGTATCTCCAGTAGCTGCTTGATGTCAGAGGCACATGTAAGCTAGGCTAGGTGACACTAACCTATACCCTAGTTTTTCGGGAGATTGAGACAAGAAAATGGCAAGTTCAAGGCCCCTTTGGGCTATGAGTAAGTTCAAGGTCAGCATGGGAGACTCAGTAAGGTCCTATCTTAAAATGAGGAAAGCAAGAAGAAGGCTAGAGAGGTTACTCAGTGTGTAAACCCTAGGTTAATACCCAGCACTGGAAAGAGATTTGGAGTGGGGGGGGCATGTTAGGGTTTGGATCTTAAGTATTCCCCAAAGGTTGTCTATTAAAGGGTTAATTGCCAGTCTGAGGAGCTACTGGGAAGCAAAGGAACCTTGAGAGGAGGGGCCTAATATGAAGAGTTAGGACACTGGGGACATACAGGCCTCCACTGTCTTTCTTTCCTGGTCACTATAAATGAGCGATTGTCTTCCACTTTACCTAACACCATGTCATACCGTGCTGCCAAAGACCCAAAGAAAAGGGGCCAAACAACCATGGAATCTCTGTGGCCATGAGCCAAAGTGAAACTTGGCTGCTTGTAAGTTGATTTGCATTAGGTAGTTTGTCATAGACTCCCAGAGTCGATGACCACAGGGGGGTACAGTGAGAGAAACTGGGATCATTTCCTTGGTGCTCTTACAATTAATTTTGTGTCGCTCAAATAGGACAAGAAAATTCCCATGTATGTTTACAAAGACGACGGATGATAATATTGAAGAAGACGTAAACAATGCCGCCCTGTTTGTGCTGTGTGCTGGGGAGCTTGCTGCACAGAAGAGCGTTCCGAGGAACATTCGCAAGTCCGCAGTTCCAGGTACCGTGTCTTAAAGATGTGGGCCCACTGCCGTGGGTTTAGTAGATATGATTAAAACATGAAGCCCACGAGGGCCATACCAGGGGAGGAGAGCCTGAAGGATTTCCAACCAGGACCTAGAAAGTAAAAGGACTGAACAGGATTGCGGTAGTTATCTCTAGATATTTGAAGTCCTCTGCATTAAGAAAATCACTTGTACCGTGGTCCTAATGACAGAATCAGGACCAAACAACACTTGGTGGTATAACTGGCTGGGGTCGAGGAAATTCTAGGCCCCCCAGGATGGCCCCACAGCGTACCATGTCTTAAGCTGAAGTCTGGCAAGAAGCACAGAGGAGGACAAGTGTCTGAGATCTCCTACCTCTTTGTGTGCCAGGCAGCCTTCAGAATGCGTGGGGTCAGCCACGCAGAACGGGAGCTAGCAGGCCTTGGTAGTGTCTCCCCATTGACACCACTAGGTCATGTTCCCTTTGTGTCTAGTCCATCTGCATGACTGCCCAGTTCTCATCAGACCTATCATGAGTACAGAGTTTTCTTTAGGTCTTCAGGTATGCAGTTGTGAAGTCGCCTATGTCCTACAACATGGGTTAATTGGAGACTCAGCTGTTAGGAGCACTGACTTCTGGAGGACCTGGGTTTGATTCTCAGTACACACATGCCTGCTCGTGACCCTCCATAACTCTAGTTTTAGAGGCTTTTCTACCCTCTGTCCTTCTGACTTCCAGGCATACACACTGCACAGACGTGCACGCAGGCAAAACACCCACACATAAAAGTAAATAAACAAAACCTGATGGAATGGATTTCTTACGCTTTTCTCTTGTTAATATGTCTTTGGCTATGAGGCTGTCAGCCATGAATCTCAGAAAGGTGAGGAAAATCTTCTTCTTCACCTAAAAAAACAAAGGCAAAACCCTGGCAACCTGCTGCAGACTGCCCGATAGACACCTGTGGCACTCCAGAGCCACTAGGAAAGTATAAGGAAAGATAGGGGGTTTAGCTTCGCAGTTTCTATGGACTCTCGCAGTTCTAACATCGTGACAGAATCTATTTCAGCTCCCTCATTTCTGAGTTAGGCATGAACGGTGACAATGAACTTGACCCTTTTCCATTCTTCTGGTATCACACTTGACAGGAGAAGGAGTTAATTTGCTAGTTTGTGGCATGAGGTGTTTTCCCTTGGTTGCAGTAAACCCAGGAGGGTCTGGAGTCCTTTTTCTACCGCTTGAATTCCCATGGGCACGGAGGTCCCCACCCCCCTGCCATGTCTATGAGGCTCAGCTCACTTTGCTTTCCTGGCACCAGAAAAATTCTGCAAGAATAATGAATTTGTTGTTAAATCCGCTCTTCCGGCAAAAGCTGCCATTGCTGCCTGGGGAACATCTTTACATCACAAAAGCATCAGTGTCCTTTTGAAATGAATGAACGAATGAACCAAAATGCCAATGTGTTCATCTCCTGGACTCCAAAGCCATGCTAACAGTAATAAAAGACAAACCAGTGGAACTAAGTGTGGATGAAAGAGGACGGAGTTACCTAGTGAAGCTCCCATGTAAAAGCGCCCTTGGCTGAAAGACAGGCCTGTCCGGATACGAAATGGGCATTTCAGAGCCATGTAATTTATGGAAACCATACTCTGTAAGGTATTTTATCTTGGTCACGTGCATAATCTGAAAAGAAAAGACGAAAACCATCAAGACTCTCCCTGAAGATCATCACTTCCTGCTGCAGGTTTCTGGGTGATTTATCAAGATATTGGACACAAGGCCACTCCTTTAAGGAGTGGACCCTTGAAACGCTAATTCTGACCGCTAGCTGAGCACCGAGTCTGGGCCTGGGCTTGAGGGAAACAATGGCCCAGCGGCTGCTTCTGCGCAGCCGCAGTGGGCTGCAGCCAGCCTGACTGGGAATGATTAGCCTTCTCCAGGCAGCTCTTTCCCCACCGAGTCGCTGGCAAGGCTCTGCTTTGGAGACAGCTCGTGTGTGTGCTGCTGGCGCAGCGTCTGCTGTTGTCATAGATGTCTGGAGAGCCTGGCGGGCCCCTTCCAGTGGAGCTTCAGGATGATCGGGTGGTTTCATGGGGGTGGGAGGGATAGGGTGGGGTGGAAGCGTCTATCCTGGGTGCAATTCCATGCAGGGGTGAGCAAAGAAAGATGAAGTGAACAAGTTGGTTGGAGAATTAGAAAAAAAGTCCTAGTCACAGAAGGCCTTACCCAGGGATGCTCGGGGTCGAGTTTCTTTGGTCATGGACCTCAACAAGCTACAGAGGACCTCTTGGAGGTCTAAAAGCCAGCTGTTAAGCAAACCTGACATCAGAGGACCTATGTAGCTGGGAGCAAGTTACCCATAAAGTGCAAAAATCCCAGGGGGCGTGGCTTTCCTGGGCATGGTACTGCCAGCATTCTACAGGCACAGGTAGAGAGAGAGGAGTCAGAGATGGGCAAAGCCCAGAAGGCACTCACAAAATCGTCACGAGTGGTTCCCCCTTTTCCTTTTCTCTTATTGGTGGGATAAACTCCAGGGGCTCCTATGCTCTACCACTGACGAATGGTCCAACCATGGGCATCTCTACACGGCAGACTATTGTTTTAAGTTTGAAGACAGGTCTTAAGGAAACCTTATTTCTAGCTTCAGAGTTACTAAAACCGCTCGTCCACTTGAAGTCAAGAGATTCTGTTTCCGGGCTCTATTTCATTCTAACGACCCCGTTTCACACTATGAGAGGGTGTTAGCCTTGCAGTCTGCAGATAACATCGAAGAGAAAAAAAAATACACAAATAAAACCAAAGAGAAGAAATAATTTGGGAGTAACCCAACCCCCGTCAAAACTTGATAAGATCTAAGAAGCCTAAATCCCCAATGAGAAGGGGGGACTTGCACGCTGACCTATTCGTCCAAAATGGCCTCTTGCCTACTGAATAGGGGTTTGTCTTTTCCCCCTCCAAACACAAAGCCCCTAATGTTAGCAGCTCGTTTCTAAGTGGCACTGTAGCTCTCTCCTTTAACGGGTATAAAACAATCTCTTGCATCATGAAAGATGACTCACCCCAGGACCCAGACATCCCGTGGTATCTGATTTCTTCCCCAGACACTTAGATCTGACCCTGGGTCAGAAGAGCCCTTCACCCCGGTCATATTTTTTTTTTCTTCCTTGTTTAATTCAACGTTGTTTTGGACTTATAAGGAATTGTTACACTAATCATCTTTTTTGCCAAATTGGCCATAATATAATCCACCTACCACTGACCAACTATAGGAGAAAAATTAAACAAATGCTTAGCTGTTGTCCCTTTTCCCCCTAGGGGTGGCGCTTCTTGAAGCCAGAAGACCACTTGGATTATGTACACAACGTTGGTAATTGCATTCCTAGATTCTACAAAATGCCACGGCCCTCTCCAGAGTCCCAAAGAGCTGTTGCAAACAATGGCAATTACTGTCCAGACGTTTTCAAACACAGCAGGTTACTGGCTGAGGCTATAATGGAAACCCTAAAAAAAATATATAAATATTTTGAAATGCTCTCTAAATCAAATGGATGCCCCAGACATAGAGCGGCTTGTGTTGAAGCAACTGAAGTCATTTGAAAGTTGAGAGGCTCTATTAGGAGGGGGTTGAAGAAGTTTGGAGCTTGTTAATATTAGGTCATAATTAAATGATTACTAAATCTCTCTCTCTCTCTCTCTCTCTCTCTCTCTCTCTCTCTCTCTCTCTCTCTCTCTCCAGGAATACAGAATACAATTACCTTACAACTACCTTACTCTATAGAAACATCACATGGCCCATCTTCAATTCCTCCCCTGCTTCCATCTGTTTGGTTATATCGGCATTGGGTGAGTGTTTTTGGGTGGCGGTGGTTATGGTCCCTGTTTATGTTGGGAGATCTGAAACACTGCCTGCAGCCAGCTATGAGACTTTGATGCTGGCCACTAAGAGTCAAAGAGCAAAAATGAAGGCCAAAGGGGCCACAGTCCCAAGAAATGGCAGTGAAACCTACAAGAAGTTGCTGCGGCCCTGGGACAGCCTGTAGAGGCTCAGCTTCCAGACTAAGGTGCTTGCCGCTTGCAATTTGTAGAAACTGATTTTTTCCATGTCTCACTTCTTCAGTGTGTGTGTGGCTTTGGATCCCTAAGAGTTCTATAGTTGATCCAATACAACTGTAAGACATCTGTCAGAGGTGTCTGTCCTGTCCGGGTCTTCAGTGAAACTTCTTAGACACTGCGCATTCAGGCTACCCTCTGCTCTGGGGCAATAGGGAATTACAGTGAAGCCAGCTTGCAGGGGATTCTCTGCTCGCCGCTTTTTGTCTTCCTGTGAACCTGCCCCTTGATGAAAAGGAACTACTTAACGGCATTCTGCCTCTTGCAGGTCTAGGGAGGACTCTTTCCATTGTATGCAGCAGGAATCCAACAAGGCACCCACAGAGAAGGAAAATTCACAGTTCATATTAGGTTGAACATCCTTGATCTGAAAAATCAAAACTAAGAAATGCTCCAGAATTGGAGCTGGGGATGTGGCTCAACTGGAGAAGTGCTGGCTCATCATACACGAAGTCCTGGATGTGATCTCCATTATAGGAGTTGTGCTCACGCCTGTAATCCCAGAAGTTCAAGATCATCCCCCACTACTTGGTAATTCCAAGACCATCTTGGGCTACTGGAGCTGCTGTCTAAAACAAACAACCAACCAAGCATACAAACAAAGAAAAACCAAACAAAATCGCTTGCTGCATCTTTCTCCTTCAGCAGTTACATGACATCTCCCTGACTCTGCCTACACACACACACACACACACACACACACACACACACATCGAGAGAGAGAGAGAGAGAGAGAGAGAGAGAGAGAGAGAGAGAGAGAGAGAGAAGAGAAGAGGAGAGGAGAGGAGAGATCTGTTTGGATTTCCCGCCTCGTTTTACTCTGCTAAGGCATTTACTTATCAACCAATAAAAGCAACACATATACAGAAGGACATCCCACATCAGATAATGAAGTTGTACTAAAGAATAGGAAAGGCCAAAGTAGACCTTCATGAGAAACTGGGTCACTTGGGTCCTAGGCCCATGGTGTGGCACTGTAGGGCAGATACCAGACGGTGAGTAATGCTGGAGCAGAAACCATAAGCTGGGCCGTTTACAAGCAACAGAAGTTATTACCGTGGCTCTTGGCAACCCAAAGTCAGAGCATCAGCCTCCGAATCTGATGAGTGTCCACTGTATCCTAGATTTTCTCTTTTTTCCCATGTTTCCACACTGTCTCCAAGACATCCTATAGGGCACTAATACCATTGACGAGGGCTGCATCCTCAAGACACAACCATTTCCAATGAAGCCCCTTATTTTCTTATCATCACATTAGGAACTGGGTATCAGCACAAATTTGGGGATGGGTCAGTCAATTATTTAGCACATCAATGTGACACTTACTTGTTGGGTCCAAGACCTCACTCTTTAATTGTGTCTCCTTGCCAGAGTGTTTTTATGTGTTAATTCTCTAGTTTAATTGTGTCCATTGCTCTCTTTTTGTTAACAGTGTCCAAAACACAAGATAAGGAAGAGCTGAGAAATGACATATTACTGGAAAGGAAATGTGTAGGTGTCCACACAGGTATTTTTTGTTGTGTGTTTGTATGTATTTATGTATTTGTCAATAAAGTGCTTGGAAGTGTATCATGTCTGTCTGCGATGCCCATACACTACAAGGAGACTCCATTGAGATTGATTTTTTGTACCATTTAAACACTATTCTATTATACATACATATTCTGAAAAACATATGATATAGATGGAAAATATACTTCATACGAGATCATTTGAGTTTCAGAAAGAATTGGGAGCGATATCAAGGGTTTCTTCTCATGACTATTCATTCTCTTACCGGGAAGCAGGGTGATGTCCCACAGATGACTCAAGTCTGAAGTTGACCTTTGAATTCAAGAGTCACTTATTAGTTGAGAGTGGTGACAGCCATGCCTGGAGTCTCAGCTACTTGAGAGGTTGAGGCAGGAAGATTTGGGGTCATGGATAGTATAGACAACCTATCCGGATTCTCAACAGAAAACGGAACCGAAGCCCCTCTGTTGAGTTGCCCACATGGCCATCACATGGCAGGCGCTCACCAGGTACATTTTACCAAGTTCTTTATGTGGGTTTGAGGGCTTCTGCTTACCTGTTGTATACTGTCTCCACAACTCATGGAATAATGTCTAGGCCTTTTCATCTGGCCTAGGAGGTTCTTGACTAGGAAACAGAATTGAAACTTTGTATCAGAATAAGCCCAGAGAAGAGCAAAGGTGGCGCAAAGGCAGGGAAGTTCTCATGGACCATCAGTGGACGAGCCCTGTCGCACAAGACTGGGACCAGATGCTCCACTGCCGGCTGGGACTAAGGCAGCTGCTCTGCCTGCTGGCCAGATGGGCCCTCTGCACTGGCCATCTCTGCATGTCTGGATTTTCTGTCAGCTGACACTCTCTGTACCTCTCTGTTATAGCAGAAGCTGTCCACCTGCAGAGTCCTGTAGGAATACTTTCTCATCAGGACCACCAGCTCACAAATAACGACAGGGAGACGTACTAACTATGGAAGGTTGGCCTTTAACTTAGGCTTGTTTCCAGCCTGCCCTTATAACCTAATTAACCCATTAACTCATGCTTTTTAACCTATGTCCTAACACGTGGCTCTCAACCTTTCTTCAGTATAGCATATTCGACTTGCGAAAGTCTGCTGGCTTGTTCCTCTCTCTCTACCCAGAACTTCCATCTACCCTCTTCTGGCTGTTCAACCTTTTTTTTTTTTTTTTTTTTTTTTTTTTTTTTTTTTTTTTTTTTTTTTTTTATTTTTATTTTTCCATTCAAAAATTTACACTTCCTCCCCTCCTCCCATTCCCCTCTGGTTCCCCCACTCACCCTCCTCCCTTCCCCTCCCTCCTTAAGAGAGGGCAGGGAATCCTGCCCTGTGGGAAGTCCAAGGCCCTCCCTCCTACATCCAGCCCTAGGAAGCTTTGCATCCAAACAGACTAGGGTCCCAAAAAGCCAGTACATGCAGTAGAAACAAGTCCCAGTGCCTTTATCAATGGCTTCTCAGTCAGCCCCCATTGTCAGCCACATTCAGAGAGTCCGGTTTGATCACATGCTCGTTCAGTCCCGGTCTAGCTGGATTTGGTGAGCTCCCATTAGAACAGGCACACTGTCTCAGTGGGTGGACCAACCCCTCGTGGTCCTGACTTCCTTGCTGGTTTTCTCCCTCCTTCTGCTCTTCAACTGAACCTCAGGAGCTCAGTCTGTTGCTCTGATGAGGGTCTCTGTTGCTATCTCCTTCCGTTGCCAGATGAAGATTCTGTGGTGATATTTGAGATAATCATCAGTGTGATAGTGGGGCAAGGCCAGTTCAGGCACCCTCTCCTCTGCTGCCCAAGGACCTAGCTGGGGACGTCCCCGTGGACACCTGGGATCCCCTCTAGAGCCAAGTCTCTTGCCAACCCTAAAATGGCTCCCTTAATGTAGATATCTTCTTCCCTGCTCCTATATCCGCCCTTCCTCCATCTCCACCCTCCCACTCCCCCAAGCTCTCCCCAGTCTTTCCCTTCTCCCTTCTCTTTCCTCCTCTCCTCTTCCCCCAACCCCCAGAACCCCCTTCCCCCACCCCCATGCTCCCAACTTTTGCCTGGTGCATGCCAAACAGCTGCTCTACCACCAAACTACATCCCAAGCCTGGTCCTTTCCTGTCCTTTTCATGTTCCCTTCTCCAGGGTGCACGATATCCAAGCCATTCCTCTCATCTTGCTGGGTCTCATCCCCGGTGACCCCGCTGGAGCTCTATTACTGCACTGCGCCATGCCTTTGTGTGTGTCATAGGATGCTCTCTTTCTCGTGTGAACCCCACTCGGTCTCATCCCACTGCACCAGGGACTTGTTCCTAAAATTACAGGTAGAGCAGGACTAAATCAGTTTTGTTTGCTTTCCTATGATGGCGTTAAGTGTGGTGGGTAGGAAGATTTTGTGTGTGACCTTCAGTGAAGAATGTAGTCTGCAGTATTTTTTGAAGATTTAAAAACTACATATCTTGGGGCTGGAGAAATGGCTCAGCGGTTAAGAGCACTGACTGCTCTTCCAGAGGACCCGGGTTCAATTCCCAGCACCCACAGGGCAGCTCACAACTGTTTGAAAATCCAGTTCCAGGGGATCTGACACCTTCACACCAATGCACATAAAATAAAGATAAATAAATCATAAAAATTAAAAAAAATACTATTAAAAAAACTATGCATCTTGCAGGGAGAGGAGTTTATTCTACCTTTCTTGTCACAGACAGCCTCAGGTGCCACTGTTGAGGTCCTGGATCCTGGCACTTGTCAGCTTCTGCTAAAATCGACTTTCCTTACTCATTTGCTCAATCCACTGACTCCACTACCAAGGAGACAGTAGTGAGAGTCTCAGGAATTGGTGAATGATTTTCTATAGGACTGATGTGCCGGGCATAGGTTGAGGCTGTACTCAGAACCTTACCAGAGTATTCAGTAGCTGTGTTTAGGATAGAGCAGCCAGTAGTTCTAGAAAGTGCACTCGAGGGATGAGGGTACACAGTGCAGTGTGAACGTGGCATTTAATGATGGTCCTTCAAGAGAAGCAGCCATCCACCCACAGGAATATCCAAACATGCAGCACACTCAGACGGTCTCAGTAAAGAAGGGTAGAGAAGTCAGGATATGGCTTAGTGGGAGAGCATTGCCCTGGTGTGTGAGCCAGGCCCTGGGTTCCATCCCCAGCAAACCAGGAGAAAGGGAATGAAAAGAAGGAAGGAATGGAGAGAGGGGATAGAAGGAGAGAGGAAGAATCTAAGGCTGTGTTTGTGACCAAAATGAACAACAGTAGAAGAGCCCTAGAATGGGGAATCTTAGAATTCAATCACGGGATATCATTTAGGGATCATATCAACATGTCGGGGAGGTAGCTGTGCAAGGTCCCTGTGCGCATCACTGTATCCAAGGGACACAGGTGGTAGGTGCTGGCACAGCAGCTGTGATGTCTCCTCCAGGCTCCACACAGTGTCACAGTGTACCTTCTGATCACCAGTGCCAAGAGGCTCCTTCTAAGAGCTGGGCTGTCTGTGCCTCAAGGGGGGATCAGTCAGGTTTCTGAAGCACAGAGCTTGCAATAGGGCTCTGTTTTAGTTCTCCAAGGAACAGATGTAAACAACTGTGATCAGGCCATGGCAACACCATCCAAAGCGCAGTTCCCTGGAGGCCTGTGCCCATCAATAGCAATTCAGTCATTCTGGACAACTGGTCCAGCATCGTCCACACGCCATGTCGTCAAGGATTGGACACTCCTCCTGGCTTTATGTTTTTCCCTCTCTAGTGACTGCCAGTTGAGTTTACAGAACTTAGTATCTGACATTTATTATTAAACTAATTCTCTGCCTCTCTATCTCTGTCTCTTTCTCCCTCCCTTTCTGTTGTTTATGTTTGCCTTTTGTTTTGTTTTGTTTTGTTTTGATGTTGTGTCTCGGGCTGAGAAGTCCCCTTTCCCTTCTGCCGATAAGCTCCTTGGCAGCCATGCCTGTGGGGAGGTAGTTAATTTTCTGGCTGCTTTAAGTGGGCCTAGGCATTTCACACTGTCCCAGACATGCTGAAAGGAGACATCGGGTCATGGGGTACTTGCAGGGCTCCAGCCATGCCATCATTTTCACCCCCAGTCTGAAACGAGCAGGTGTGATGTCTGTTGCTCGCCACCCTAGCCAGCCAGGGTCTAGATGGTAGAGCCCCAGGGGTGAGACTCCTCTACCACATGTCAGGGGTGTCTGGCGTCTGCTTTCCTCCAGCAGAGGACGCTGACAGGGGAAGCCACATGTGTCCCTCTTGGCTGCCATCCTACCCCGTCTTGGGAAGGTCTCCATTTCACGTCACCAATTGTCTGCCAGCTTGAATTGGAAGCCAGAGCCGTGCTGGGCCCTAGAATTTTTTGGATGTTTGGTGGGTGACAGTTGTATCAGCAGAGTGCTGGGAAAGAGGCGAGAGCGCTGAAAAACGCCTCCCTTGGCTGGGAGGCAGGAAACCTAATTCTCAGGCTATTTGTGCCATACGGCGGTGGAAAAGTTGACACACTGCTCCATAGCGAAACTTCTCTGCACAAAATGGGGATGATTCTGCTCATCAGAGCTTCTGAGGCCAGTGGGGAGGTTCAGGAAGTGTGTTCTACAGTACCTGGGCTCAAAGTTGATCAGCTCCCTGCTCATAATCAAAGAGGATCATTGATCATTGCATGGCATCTCTACCAGGCTTGGTGCTCTCTGCTGAATGAAGCCCGTTTCTTTTCTCTTGGGCCGAGCTCTCAAGCTCATCAGAGAATCAGTGAGTCCTTCCCTCCCAACAGCTTGCCAGGCGAGAAAATGGCATGGACCGAGTACACAGGTGGACAGGGTGGAGCCCTGTCTGCTCAGAGAGCAACATCCCTGGGCATGAGCGGTTCCCAGCTCTGTGCTCAGCAAAGGGGTTCACAATAAGGCAAGAGAACCGAGCTTGTCATCAAGGGCTATGTTCTGTCTGGCAAGTGCCCAGGGCCCCTGAGAGAAACTCCACAGCTGGGGACAGCGGCCTAGATGCTGTCTGGCAGCAGCAGGTCTTATGATTTTAGCGAATTTGGCCAGATGCTGAGGAACGGGCTAGAAGTCCAAGGGATTGACACAAGGGAAGGAGGAATCTGCCCAGGTTCAGCAACATACAGCTCTCAAACTGGGAAAGGAATGTTCCTGAATATTGTATGGGACAGAGCACAAGGCACAGGGCGTTGATATGGACTGCTGGCAAAAGCTTGGGGACCAGGCAGGGGTGAAGGGTGAAGAAGGCTCCCTCCACTTTGGGTGAGCACCCTTGTCTGACTGAAGCAGAGAATTTTCCTTCCATGTTCTGGCAGGAGTGCCAAGAGTTTCTAATAAGGTCCTGAGAAGAGTCTCTTCTTTTGTAGATAATTCTGGAAGCTTTCCACATAGAATCTCAAAGTAGTCACCTTCAGCTAGGCCATGCCCACAATATTGGGGAACTAGGCAGGTGCCAACAAAACACTTGTTTTCCTAGAGCAACGTCTTCAGGAGGTGCCCTCCTACTGGGGCAGCGGGGATGGCAGCAACTTCGACAGCTTCGACGCAGGCAAACAGGGATCACTTTGTTGCTAGATGAACATGATCATTTACTATGTCACCATTTGCTCTTGGTTTTTAGTGTGGATGTTTTCATGGACCAAGGAGGTGTCGCAGTAGGTAAAGACATTTGTCACCAAGCTTGCTGACCTGAGTTCAATCCCCAAAACACACATGGTGGAAAGAAGAGAGAACCAATCCATGCAAGCTGCTTTCTGACCATCGCATGCAGGCTGTGACATATGTGTGCACCTCCCACACATTAAAATAAACGTAATAAAAAACAAATCAGTCAAGCTGTACCCATTTGGAACAAGCCAGTTTCAGAGCAAAGGATGAAAAAGAAAGTGCCGCCCACCATCCTACAGGAGGTGGAGTCTAGCGCATTTTCTCATATCCCATGGGTTGAACTCTGTGAACCACATGGCCACATCCAAGTCAATAGAGCAGAAAGGCAACCCTCCCTTGCAGAGCCCGTGCCACTTAACATGGCAACTAGCAGAGCTGAAAGGGAGAGCCACTGACCGGTGGTGGCAGATAGGCAATGTTCCACTTAGAGCACAGACTGCTCACTTATGCAGCTTATTGTTATTATTATTATTATTCTCTGACTGTGGCTGGGGATCTTTCCCCAAATCTACATATCTGCATAGATCTTTAGGAGATGACCAGCCTTTTTCCTTCCTCCCTTCTTTCCTTCCTTCCTTCTTTCCTGATGGTATTTTATACACATGTAAAAATTTCCACTTAAATTGTTAATAGTCCTGGGGATAAAACCTAGGACTCTGTGCGTATTGGACAAATGCTTTTCCGCTGAGCTGCCTCCCCACACCAGACTCTTTGTTCTTTCTTTTGGGAAAGGATCTTGCTATGCCTAGCCATGAATTTGTGACCCTGCTGCCTCAGCTTCCTGTGTAGCTGAAATTAAAAACATTTAATCTCTCTCCTCTTCCAGCCTCCCCCCCACCCCAGGCAGTCTCTCCATATAGTTCAGATTGTCCTCAGATGTGTGATCTTCCTGCCTCAGCCCCTGCAGTGCCATTAGAGGCATATACCACCACATCTGGTCAGTAAATCAGAGAGTCCAGCAGTATCAGGTAATTAGGAATAGAGATGGATTCCTACCTTCACCATCTATCCCTACATTTGTTGAATACTGATCCCCCTCTGTCCCTGGAAACCATCATTCTGTTTTCCATTTCTATTACACTGAGCACTCCAGAGAACGGATATAAGTGCCATTCTATGTACCTGCTCTGGGTCTGGCTTATTTCACTTAGCTCATTGTCTTAAAGATCTGTTCCTGATACATAATGTGCAGAATTCTCTTCCTTTTAAGATGGGGGTGAAGGTCTGAACACACCTGCCAGTTGTGATTAATACAAGTGAATAAACTTCACGTGTCTGGTGCTAGACTCTTGGGTTGCTTTTACCATCCAGTTCCTGTGAGCAAGGCAGCAGTAACTGTAGGTGCACATGTCTTCAGGCCTCTTCTCGTGAGTGTACAGATAGAGGCAGAACCCCTGGAAGCCTGTTAGTGCCATGTTTTGGTGTTCTGAGAAATTGAATGCTATTTCTCACAGATTGGGGGTCTTTCTTGCCTGTGCCGTGGTGGTCAGGGCTTCTGCTCCTGATGGTGGGTTTGCTCATCACCACCTACTCAGCCTCCTTCTCCCTTGGCTGGAAAAATTACTGAGGATTATCCTTAGGTTTTCCAATCTATTTATTTGGATTTCATTTAGCATTATAATTTATCTTTTATATCATTTCTACCACGGTACCCATCACCAGAGGGTCGCTGCCAGCTAACAAGCTGATTTAAAGTCTTCTGTAGGTTGATCCAGTTCTTCAAGATGGTAAAAAGCTCATTTTAACAAACAATTCTCAATTGGAATCGCTAGAATTTTCTTTAATTTGTAAACAAAGGTCAGCCCTGTGGCATCTCTCCGCTTCTGTGTCTAATTCAAGAGGCAGCTAAAATCGAAGAGAATAATTGTTAATATTCATTGGGGTGGAAAGATGTGAGACCAAGCAAGTAATGCTATGGTTTGGCCAGGCTTCTTCAAGCTCCCTGGCAACCCAGGATGACTTTGCTACTTGAATACAGAAGTCTTTTCTCTAGACTTGGCTGAAACTCCTCAGGCATTTCCTAGGCTGGGAGATAAACTTAGCAGCCCAGGGACCTCCAGCCAATAAGCTCAGACTCAGCCCAGGTAATGTTTCCTGAGACCATATGGCCTCTTAGTCTCTGCTGCCATTCCTAGCCTCTTGTAACAGGTAGGAATGAGTTGTCATAGCCTCCTCTGGGCTCAGTATGGACCTGTGGCTGAGTCCTGGCTGTATCTTGGAGTAATCTTTTTTCTCTCACACCAGTGAGAACAGCTATTCTTCCTCACTAGCCACCGTCTCTTCTGCACACATTCCTGGAAGCACAATTAATAAAAACTCAGAGATAGAGATTGGGGTTCAACCTGAAGGTCAGAAAAACAAAATAGCCAACCACTGGCTCTCACTTTGACTTCATTTTGGAAACGGTGATCCTGCCTCCAGGAATCTCAGAATGAGATTGTGTCTGTGAGCTGTCTCCTCCCATTTTATATTTCTCTCTAGGGATGGGATTAAAGGTGTGAACTACTGGGATTAAGGACATGCATCACCTGGTTTCTATGGCAACTAGTGTGGCTACTGGGATTAAAGGTGTGTGTTACTACTGCCTGATCTGTAAGGCTGACTAGCGGGGCTGTTTTACTCTCTGATCTTCAGACAAGCTTTATTTATTAAAATACAAATGAAATATCACTGCAATCCCTAATGATTAAAGAAGCTATAACACACACAGACACGGGGAGGAAATGAGGGAAGAGAAGGACCTACAGCCTAGAAAATCAGATTTCATTGGGGATTGCCCTGTCTTAATGTTCAGGTCAGTTACCTCTGAGAGCCTATTTTATGTAATAAGGAATTCCTTGGAAAAACAGAGATAATCTTACGATTTCTAAAGCAAAACATACTCACTTAGTGGTCTCAAGGGTACTTCCTTTCAGAATGGGGACTTCTGTGGGAAGGTGAATGACAGACTTCAAACATCTCCTTCCTTGGCAGAGGCAAGCAGGATCCGTCCTCTGCCTGGCTCCAGAGGTCTCCGAAATTTCAGTCCTTGCAACCTGCAAGTCATGGAACCACTAATACAATTGGAGGAAAACTCGCTCTTGGACCACGATTCAGGACCGGTTTTCAGGCCTATCGCTCTCTGGTATGGCCACCTTCTCCAGGAAGGACTTGGACCCCTGACTCTTTCTTGTTATTCTTTTTCTGCTTGGAAAGAAGAAAGAAGGGAGGAAAAGAAGAGACAGGTCCACTAAGCTTTATCATTGTGTGTGCAATATGTGTATACACCTGTGTGAACATAGTTCAGTGAGCTTTATCATTGTGTGTGCAATGTGTGTGTGCATGTGTGTATACCCATGTGCACATAGTTCAGTGGCTTTATCATTGTGTGTGCAACATGTGTGTGCATGTTTGTACACCTGTGTGAACATAGTTCAGTGAGCTTTATTATTGTGTGTGCAATGTGTGTGTGCATGTGTGTACACCTGTGTGCACACGGTTTAGTGAGCCTTAAACTTTCCACAGAGGCTTTTGTGTGTGTCTCTTGCTTTCTCTCTACACTCGCTTTCTATGGAATAAGTCTTCTCTGCTATTTACTCACCAATATGCCTTGTTTGTTTTATTGCTCTCTCGATTCCTAATTGCCTCTCAACAAAAGCAAAACAAAGCAGCAACAACGACAAAACCCCAAATATTTTAAAGTTGCTAGCACACTACCACAGTGAAGAGGTAATCTTTAATTATACATTTTCTTCCACAGGGAATTATTTTTATTAATGACGCAGCTGGCAATTTTGCACTGAAATTTTGGAGTGGGGGGCTTAAGGGTGTTTAATCAGGGCAGCTGTCCACACTGATTTCAAAGCAGAATAGGTCTGAAATCATCTGTGTGAAGAAGGTGGCCACACCAAGGATTTGTGTTCACCCTGCTGAAAGATGACTGGGCCATGTTTGCTGTTGTTCTTCTGGCATTCTTCTGAGCCTAGAGGTGATATCCAGTGTTTCCAGTCAGGAAATGGTAGAGGCCAGCTGTTTTCACATACGCTTGCCAGTGAGCAGATAAGTCTGTATGTAGTCCAGGCTGGCCTTAAACTCTAAACTCTCCTCGCTCAACCTCCTCTAAAGAGATTGGCGAGTCTTTCTCATTTGTTTGTTTTGGGCTTTTTTTTTTTTAATGCCAAATTGAGACAAGAGATGGTATGAGTGGCCCACAGTAGATCATGAGCTACTCAGCTAGCACACATGACCCCTACAACGGGAAGAGTAACACAAGAACGCTTCTCTGGTTGGACCAAGAGGAACAAGATACCGGATGTGTGAACCCTTTCCTGTCTTAAGCCGTGGTGCACTAAAAACTGAACAGACTCAACTGAGATTTGTTCAGTATCCAGCCATCGTCCAGCCTCTACCATGTGTGCACTTGGGAGACCCCAAGTCGGCTACTCAGGGTAAGGCAACACTTTGGGGGTGTTCTCCCTGGAAATCCCTCCCACTTACAAGGGTTATTTCTTACTTCTCCTTAACACTTTGACTCCGTTCAGGAGAATGCTGTGGAGGAATTCTTCTGCACACAGTGTGAGTGTATGTCACTATGATTGGTTTAATAAACAAGCCGACTGGCCAATAGCTGAACAGGATAAGGTTAGGCAGGAAAGCCAAACTGAGAATGATGGGATGTGGAAGGGTGGAGTCAGAGGAGACACCAGTCAGCCACTGAGGGAGCAGGAAGTGATGGAAATGGGGAAATAAGCCATGGTAGAGGGTAAATAAGAAATATGGGTTATTAAGTGTAAGAGTTAGCTAGTACCAAGCCTGAGCTATGGGCCGACCATTTATAAGTAATATAAGCCTCATTGTGGTCATTTGGAAGCAACTCCCAGGATAGGAGGCTTCACCTGCCACCCCAGTTCTCATTTCCGTGTTCTTCTTGGGTGTGAGACAACAAACTCGGAAGTCACTGGTTTGGTGACTTGGGTGACTGCTGATGGCCAGGTACTGCAGCTGCCTGACTTTTGACTTGCCAAGAGCCAAGAAAATCTCTGTTGTTCTCAAAAACAAAACAAAAAAACAAACAATACAGACCAATAACAAAACCGCACAGCACTCACTTTGTGTAGTTTCTGTTTAAATTACCCAGGGCAGAGGAGTGGATGGAAGTGAGATGATTGATGTGTGCTGGCCACTGTGGGCACTGGGTGAGGCATGACGTCAGTGATCTAGTCTCTGTCCTACACACAGATTTGAAAATGTACAAATTAAAATGAAACAAATGTTGATAATTGTCTAAAATAAGATACTCTCCTATTAAATATTTCCTAGATGTACAGGGGACACTATTCTTTCTTTAAGCATGCTGGGCCCTTAGGAAGATAACACTTTAACTAAATTCATAATAACTCCCTTTTCCTCAGAACTCCCCAAATCGATGCCATCTCTCTGACTTTTAGGTCCTTTCTCCTAACTATAACAGCAATTGAATTCTGCAGTTGATGAGAACTATCAGTCTGGTTAGAGTGTGGTAGGGAGGTGGCGAGGGTCCCCCCTTTAGTTTTTGGAAACAGGGTCTCATTATGTAACTCAGGCTAGCCTAGAAGCGGTGGCCTGGACTGGGTAGCCTTTCTTCCTTGGCCTTCTAGGAGTACAGGGACGGGTCACCACACCCTGCTCACGTCAGCTTTAAAACGAAGAAGTTCTCATCTAGATCCAGACAGTGGCTCCAGAAGCACCTTCACTGATGCTGGTAATTATGAAAGAGGAATTTCCGGCTGCCCAGGAAGCTTTTAAAGGGGCAGGATAAAGAGAGGAAGAAGATTTAAATGATTTGGTTGTTTGGAAAGGAGGAAAAGATATACATCATAAAAAAAAAATCATGGATTCTCAGACAATTTCCAGGAAAAAAAAAAGTTGGGAAATAGTGTTTTGTTGGTATCTTAATATATATGTTAAGGTATTATACGTGTATGTTTATTATATACATATGTACATGTTTTACTGAAAGCCTGAGCTGGAAATTCGGCGTTGAAGGTAGAAAGTGGAGTCCTTATTCTCTTTAAAAAGCTCGCTGCCATCACTCAAGATTGGCAGCCTCCCCCGTGGAGGTTTAGGTGTTTGTTTATTCATCCTTAAAGGAGGCCAAGGGGGGAATCCTCACTGCTAGAGAGTTGCTACTCTGTTAGGTAAGGTTCATTTTGAACTTTCCACAAGCAAATGGGATGGTGTTGAAGCTACTAACAAGATTAAGCACCCTTGTGTGCCCAGGGTGTGTGGGGAGGGGGGGGATGTAGCAGTGAGGCCCAGCACCCCATAGAGCACTCCATGGCCGCTGACAGACCTTGCTTAATTGGCTCTTCTCAGCCAAGAGTGTTTCCTTCAGAGACTCCTTGAAGGCAAAATGAGCTGTTTGCTCATTTCTAGGATTCGGGAAGAGGCCCTTGGTTCCTGGGTTTAAGGGTTGCTCAATCCTCAGCCCAACTCGAGATCTCTCTTCACCCTGACGGATAACACCATTTCGGTGGGTCAGGTTCCCACTTGTAGATTTGGAAGCAGCAAAACGTTTAAGGCATGCTGTTGTAGCATCTGAATTTTACACTAGAGCAAGAAGCGGTGTCAGTCATTCGTAGACAAAGCACTGCCGTTTCTATACCGAAATGAGTGGGACAGTCTAAGCTTGTCGCCTAGTCACAGCACAGCTGAAGTTCCCTTCGCGGTATGAAATTGTTCAACCCGTAAGCTACTTTTGACCAAAGCTATTATATGGAGATTACTCATTAGATTTCAGATTGAGTTTGGATTTTCTCGAAAGGTGAATCTACCCTCCATTGGGAAATGGTCTAGAGAAGCAGATTTAAGACTGATCTGAATGTTTATTTTACTGTTAAATTGAGCCCGGAGTGATCTCGAGGGCCACACAGGAGAGTCATCTGGGGAGGTGAGTTCTGACACGGGATTTTAAAAGTCAGAGATGGGGTTAGTTTGCACAAATTACTTCTGAAATTGATATTAAATGTGAGATTAAAATCTTACCACTTCTCTTCAGTGGTATCTTCCCATATTGATGGAGAGACAGGCCTTTAGCACATCGGGCAACTGCATCTTCTGGTACCCAGCAACACTGAGTATGTGTGGTGCCCAGTTCTCTGTGATCTTTCAATACACGGACTCTACATGAATAGAATGGTGTGCTATATTTTCTCCTACGACATGCCAGTCTCTCAGTTCTCTTTTAAATCTCAAAACAAAATGCTTACTTTTGCTATTTTGTGTTCGAAAGTTTTTAAAAGGCTTTGTGTGTTTACTTAACGTCTGTGTGTGTGAGAGACAGCACGTGTGTGGGGGCAAAGGATAACCCACAGGGATCAGTTCTCTCCTTCCGTCGTGTTGGTCTTAGGGACCAAGCTCAGGTAGCCGGTCTTGACTGCAGTCGCCTTTCCCTGACAAGCCATCTTGCTAGTTTCTTATTGGTAAAGTCTAAAACCATGAACCAAAATCCTTCCTTGCTCTATCAGTTTGTCTGTGGTTACTTTTCTGCCCGTCCGCACTGGCTCACACCACACACTTCAGCCACCTCTGCGAGGAATGTCTGTCCAATATGCTCTTGTATGCCACTACCATCTAAGCCCTTAGGAGGGTCTCTCTGACAGCAGTTGAGGATGTCATTGTCCTTTATCTTCAGATTAACGATGAGTAGCACCAGGAGATGATTTTTAAAAAAAAAAAATTTTATCAATCATACACGCAACAGATGGGAGATGAAGTTCCAGTCACTCATGTCAGACTAACACGATTTTGAAGCACACCAATCCCAATGACACTAAAGAACAGGAAGAGCACACTATGCAATCTGATGCGTTTGTGAGTGTATTTCATGAAACGCTGGCTTGCTCCCCTGCTCATCCCCCAAGTAACCTGGCCTAGGGGGAAACAGGGGCAGAGGGGGCAGAGCCACATATCTTGCCAGGTTGAGTCAGGCCAGCGCAGCTGCTGGCTGGGCACGAACGTGGGCAGGCACCTGTGACTCTCAGAACAGCTGTTTGGTAGAGGGCCAGACAAAGCCCATCATGGGCTGGAGGCAGGAGGCCAGTTGGGTGGCCAGTACATTCTGGCATAGGCTGAAAGAACACCTGGTTCCACTCTGTGGACCTACCACAGAAGGTCAAAGAATGTTCTCACTGGCGGCAACCTGATGGCCTAAGTTTTCAGGTCCCAGTGGTCCTACTCGGACTGAAATAGAGAAAAACTCCCCGTTCTTCCTATGCTGAAGCCAACATGGGAATCATTGTGTTCTCTGCTCAAGGAGGTCATTGGAGATGTTTGGAAAAGAGGTGGAAGCTGTCGAGCAAGGATGGGATCCATGACTTACAGCAAGGCTTTCCAGGGACAGTGACTATGCCCTGCAGATGGTTGTGACAGACATCTTTTGTCCTAGAATGGCTCTGACCTCCTTTCCCACAGATGCTAACTACACACCTACAAACCGCTTTGGTCCTCAACCGTCATTTTGCCATCAGACACTGCTTCTCCTCCCGGAACATGAGCACCCACTGTACCAAGGCTCATCCAACTTGAACCCTGGGGTCCTTCCTACTATTTTCTAAGAATGAGGACCCCACTTGTTCTGGACTCATGAGTCAGCTTCTCTCTGGCCTCTGAGCCTCTTCCCCAATTTCCCGTCCCAGATGTAGACAGCATTCTCCCCACCCCCCCACCCCCCCCCCCCCACCCCAGCCTGCAGAAGAACATTGCACATTCAGAGCATAACAGGTAACAAATTAATAACTTCTCCTCAAATCATAATTGAGCCCATGTGTGCCAGGTGCCTATGAATCTGGGCCAAAAAGATGAGGAGAGCCATCCACAAGGAAGCTGAAGAATGTTTCTAGAAGGCTTTCTCCTTTGTGTTACCTGGCTGTAGAGAAGCCTTTCGTTGGAGTTTGTGGCTTGGGTCTGCGAGCTCTGATGTAGTGGTTCCTTACAGAAATGTGGAGTGGAAGCACATTCCACACACAAATACCATGCTTTTCGGAACACTGGGGAGCAGCAGCAGACAGAGGTAGATGTGAGATCCGAATGTGGACTCAGATCCAGGATGAGAACGTGAGTGCACCGTGGCATTTTTAATTCCTTGCTCTCGCAGCATGCACGTTTGTCGTTGCCAGGATACTTTATCAGTTCTTCTCCCTCGGATTTTAACCAGTTCACTGCTCTCCTGTTTGTCCCTAAGAGCAGGACTCTCCTCTAGACAGGGGCACTAGTGATTGTCTCTTATTTAGGAAATGTTCCAAGCTTACTAAAGCCTGGAATTGGAAGCCAGTATTCTAAGCACAGGCGGTCTCACCTGAAGCCCATTTATTAGTGTGGAAGCCAGGTTGAGACACTTAGAAGGAAAGGTAACTTCCACCGAAAGGAAATCGTAAAGAAGGGAAGAGACAGTCAAAACCGGAGTGACCTTACAGCAGCAAGCTGTTCTTTGTGTGTATGTGAGAATGGGGATCAAATCCAGGGTGTTGTAGATGCCAATCGCGGATACTCTTGAAGTGGCCATCTAAGGTGAGCTTAATTGTGCCATCCACTCATTCACTTAAACGAGAGCTGAATTGCCCTCATCCACTGTTACTCAAAGCTAGCCCAGGAGCGGAACAAACACACGATGCCTAGAGTTGGTGTGTGGGTGAGGTTAATTGAGAAAGAAAGAACTAGCTAGCACTCATTCCCTCTCCTCCCTCCCGTTGCCATGCCGCCCCCACACCACAGATGAGGCCAATCAGATCACTTCTTCTGTAAGTACCAAGTTTCCTTTTCCAAGCTTGAGGTGTGGGAAAGGCTGTAATTTTGAGTTTGATAGAGCGGTTCATGTTAGGCTTTCTTGTGCATGTTAGGCTCCCTGCCCAAGCCTGACTTCAAATCTGCCTTACTGCCCACCTTTCGGGGCACCTCCTGCTACACTGCTGTTCCCCTCTCCCACTCCACAGGACTCACTGTGCTCAGTTCTTTTTATAACGCTTGCCACACTCTGTTCTGAATCAGATTTAATGGTGCCTATCTCTCCCTCAGTTAGAACGCTGAAAGCTGGGACCTCACCTGTTTGCTTTTTTTCTTGAATGTCCTTGCTCACTGTCCAGCAGTAGGCTCAGGGCCCATCTATCTGAGTTCAGGTTTACTAAATACTACTTTGATTCAAAGGATTACTTAGAGATGTGACCTTACCGCAATGCCTGAGCAATATGACTGTGCTTGTCTGTTTAATTTGCCTGTTCTAATGAATGACGGTCAGTTCTTTGTTTTTCATCACCCTTGCACATAGCTGCTCAGTAAATGGTGCTTGCATTAATTGAAATTTAATAATGATTTAAAATTCATTAACTGCATTTAGAGTGATATAACTTATCTGTGGGTAATGAATAAAAAGGCTTCTAGAAGGAAGACCCAGGGAAACAAAAGATGGATGCATTAGAGACATTCTTGCTGCCTTCATATATTCATTAAATGATATAAGAGGTGAGATAATATCTTTGAGGAACAAATTCTTTTGAACTCTCGTGATCACTGATAAAGTAGCAGTTAAAAATTAACATGTATTAATATTCATTACTTAAATTTATTGTGTAAAACATTGGAGGCTGTTAATTTTTATTTGAAAGTAATAGGAATTGAGATATAATACCACAACTATAAGCTTATTAAGTGGGTCGTGAACTATCATTACACAAGCAGTGATTTATTATGTTTATAGAATGTTTTTTCAGGGTACCTCAAAATATATGGCAGAGCCCGTTGTCTTAAAACTTGAATGTTTTTATCCTTTGTGATCTGAGCAACAAAGACATTACCTAAGTACGAATGAAGCCACATATTGCTGGCCTTCCAGGTTGGGAGCTCAGACTACTCTCATATAAGCACTAGTCTGTTTATACACACAGAGAGAGAGAGAGAGAGAGAGAGAGAGAGAGAGAGAGAGAGAGAGAGAGAGAGAGAGAGAGAGAGAGAGNTATGTTATTTTATTCTATGTGCTTTGGTGTGAAGGTGTCAGACTCCCTGGAACTGGAGTTACAGTTATTTGTGAGCTACCGTGTGGTGCTGGGAATTGAACCCCGGTCCTCTGAAAGAGTAGCCAGTGCTTTTAACCTCTGAACCATCTCTCCAGCCCCCTTTCTCCTTCTTTTTAAAAGAATTAATTGTATGCCAGCCATTTAAATTTACACTTTTGTGACCCAGGTCAATATAAAATTTTATTCTTAATTTACTTGGGCAAATACCATGCCTTTTGGCCTAGGGGTTGGACTAGTGCACCGTAGGGAGCAGGAGAATCTGCTGGGAGTCAGAGTAGCAGGGTAGCATCTTACAGATATACATCAGCAGGAAAGAGAGCATCTCACTGGACTCTTGAAAGCAAAGCACAAAAATAAATCTGTTAACAGTCCCAGGAGCTTAAGTTAATGTAAGTTTCCTTCTTGGGTGTCCCTTCTCCCAACTAACCCTAGTAGACTTAAGCTTTACAAATGCGGTGTATGGCTAAATGCTTGGCTCCCATCTTCTCTTCATTAGTTGAGTGTTATCACATTTGGGGCCTAGGAGAGCCTAGGGGAAACACTCTCCAGCTCATTTGGCTCAGTCTTACTGACTGATTGATGATTGACCGGTTTACTCTGAGACAGGGTCTTGATATACAAAAAGGGCTAGCTTCATGCCTCCACCTACCAAGTGCTGTGATGATATATACTACCATGTCTGGCCCAGTTAATTTTAATGTGCAATATTGCATTTGTATGTATGGAACAAGGGATGGTGGAGTAAAAAACACCATCATGTTAAAAAAAAATCACGTCTTCTTAGTTAAAACAGATGAGGTTATTACTAAGAAAACATTAAATAGGGTCACATTTTTCTGTATTATTGTCAGCCTAAGGGGAAATGTCTGAAGAGGTGAAGGTGTGCCCATTATGTTTCTATGCACCCGATGGACATATCATAGAACAGTCCTTCAAGTATGAGTTCACTGTCTAGTTCTCTTTCCACAGTGAACCATCATGTATCTTTAAGAACATGAATAATTTATAGGGGAGGAGAGAAAATGTGTAAGGGGTGAAAGATGGTGCGTGGCAGTGGCCATGGGTTCCTATCTAGCTTTAGAATAATGGGCTGGTGGGTGCTTAGCTATTCTGCAAGGGTAGCCACTGGAAATCTTCAGCCACTGTGTTTATTAGAACTAATACATTCAGACAGGTGCAATCCCTAAGGGCGTGATAAGACTACTGTAAACACCTCCGTCATGGCGCTGCCTGGGTAAACTTAAGCTAGGGATCGTAGCCAAAGGTACTAGGCACTTTCTGCTTCAAATGTAACACCAGCTTTTCAAGAAATAGACAGTTTCATCTGCATCATTTTTACAAGCTGAAATTTTATTTTATTATTTACTGAATTATCTATGTTAAAAAAAAATCTGTGCCTGGTATGAAATTTCACTCCATCAAGTGTTAAATGACTTTCATTCTCATTACAAGCAGAGGGATGAGTAAAGGACAGGTGTTAGGGAACATGGCAATAAATTAGAATATAATTTACAAAAGCAAAAAAAGCAACAGTGTACAACATTAATACTGAGTATAAAATAATAAGCAACAACTAATCACAATGATACAAAGGTAATTTTGTTCTGTATTATTAAGGATGCCTATAAAACATTCACTCAAATACATAAATTTCTAATGAAATGGACTACTGGGAAACCATACCTGTCTTCAGGGGTTCAATTATTTGGGTACATTTAATGTTCTTTTGGGGGTAGGCCATTATACCAGTGGCAGACACTGCTCCCAGCCATGGGTACTCTTGTACCCTAAGTAGTCAATATAGCTCACAACTTTTGGAGTGCCTGCCAGAGCAGTTCAGCCTCCGCGGAGATCCTTCTGTTACCAGGTAGAACAGAGACTCGTGCAGCCACGTGAGTGGCTGCAGCAACTTCGGTGTTGTGATGTGTTATGGGATATGCTTTTTGATTTGTTTAACCTGCTCAGATTTAAATCCAGGGTCTAACTGAAAATACTGAGTCCTGATATATCCACGCTTTGTTCCCTTGTGGGAGGCTGTGCTACCCGTGGAAGCAGCCTGCCCTCAGTGCTGGCTGGTATACTTCTGGAGAGAACACAGGCTGATCTCTTCCATTAGCAGCAGCTGAAGCAGGCGCTGCACAGTACCTGGGGACAGCCCTTGTGATGTTAGCTTCCAAGTGAGGTAAATACAGCTTTTTACAAGTACTGTAAGAAATCTTCTTGAGATAAAAGTGTGAACTAATGTTTAAGTTGGTAGCAATCAGATGTGGATAGCAAGCCTATGTCTAAACTGCCTCAGCAATCACCCAGTCTTCCTTATTTTACCAGGGCACATTAGCACCAAGTCAACTGTCCTTTGACAAGGACCAAGGGGATTCAAGTCTAGGCCAGGCTTCCGTGGGCTGCCTTCCTTTAATGGAAGGACTACGCTGACACTTGGGCTGGTCTTCTCAGGGCAGTCAGATGGAGGTCTTGGCAATACTTTTTGTTTCCTTGAAAGCCTCCTCTGGAAAACTTGGGGATGGTATTGAGAGAGAAGCAGGGAATGATATGTGGCTGGTTACTCTGGAGGGTGGGGTAGTATCCAGCCCAGCTGGACACAGCAAGCCAGAAGCTGAGGAGGCTTTTGGTGACTGTGACACACTCAAGTGTAACTTCAGAGCACAGTGGTAGATATAAATGAGACATGCTCTTAAGTGAGAATATTCTCTTCGTTACAAAGTAGCCATTTAGTCTGTGTTTTAGATGACGGTCTATGCTTGGGGCACATATGTGCACATACATGAAGGACCAAGGAGGTGTACAAGACACAAAGCACAGCCACCAAAGACCTACCGCAAGCCACAAGTGTTCAAGTACAAAGTATTAATATAAACAAGTACCCTTAAAAAAATCTAGTTGTAGAGTCTTTTGACGGCAAGTTGTGAAGCCTGAAGATGGGAAGACCTAAGCTAGTCAGTTCCGTTCAGTAATATGTGATTTTAGGGCTTGACTTGCCCAGGAAACCAGGTTTCACATTTAATTGCCATTCAGAACACCCATAAAAATTACTTGGCTGAGTGACTATTAAACTTATACTTTGTGTTCTCTCTGCATGAGCTTTTCTTCTTTGGCTGTTATCCTTCCCTACTTTAAAACGCGCAGAAATAGCACATTTATATGCAAGCAAATTCATCTGTCCCCACACTCAGGCGCACCTGCACACACGCACATATACACACATACACACTTGCTCTCTTATAAATAAATGCCCTTCCACCATATCAAAGAAGGGACATCTGGAACCCATCGTATTGTCAGCAAATTGCAAAAGGGCCGCTTGACTTTAGCAAGCCAGGCTCTATCTTTTGCATGGCATCATCTCCAGAAGCTTAGCATGCGTGCAACAGTCCAACAGGGCAGGAGCTGGTCTGTGGCTGGTGGGGATGTAAACACTAAGGAGTCACGGTGACTCAAACAAAAAGTACAGCATCCTGTGTGATGGCTGCAAAGGGCCTGGTACTTCAGGCTCTGCCATACCCTAGGTCTGGCTGCTGCATGAAATTGAAATGTTTTTCTCTTAAAGTTTTAATGGAAATCTCAGCTTCACTTGCACAATGGCAAGTTGGCCACAGTTTCTTAGCACTGAATTTATAGACTTGCCCAGCTGCAGTGATTGCTGCACGGCTTCAAACCAAGTCCCTCGCTGTTCAGTTTAATAGAGTTTTATACATGGCTCACAGCAGTGTTCAGAACAGGGGGTTATTCCTAAGGAAATTAAGTGGGATAAAGAAAAATAACACAAACTTTCATTACTTTTGATTTATAATTTTTTGTTAAATTACAGTTCAAAGCCCATTTTATAATTTAAATTGTGCTGCTACTGTGGTGAGATAAAGTATCGTAAATATTTTTAAGCTATGACTTAAGAATTCTGAATCTCTCCTACTTCCATAGTTGACCAAGTCATAATAACTACATTTAAACAGTCTTAAATACAAATGGATTCAGTGTCATTGCTAAGTCCATAATAAAAATTATCTTAATGGTCCAAGGAGGTAAACAGGCTATTAGATTTACTTGAAAGAACACAAACGTTCCACAGTAAGCGAGTCTCCCTGTGTTGTTTGGATCTCTCAGATCTGGCATTCCCTCCTAATAGCGTGTCCAGCACTTTGGATCAATAAATCCCACTTCACAGAAGTAAAAATAATATTGAAATCCTGTCAGCTGGTGCTGACCAGTGGTTACATCTTCCACAGGGTAATGCTTCATAAGGACATCAGTCCTCATCCTCTGGGCGGCTCTCTCTGATGGGCGCATTTCCACGATGAGATGACAGGACTCGCTGGCTTCCGTGGGTCAGTGTCCTTGGCAGGTCTTACAACACATCTGTCTGAAGTATGCTCGGCTACAGAATTTGAACTTCAGCACCAGTGGGCAATAGGCCACTTTGTTCACATCTTTGCACTCTAACAGATAGAGGCAGAAAGTGGAAAACAATTAGAGTCACATAAACAAGCTGATACGCCTGCCCTGTTAGCAGGGATCTCTCTGGCCAATCCCCCTTCACTTGTATGTCCATGTGATTTTTTTTATCTTGTTTCTGTTTTTAAGCACACTGTCTGGAACAGCCTACCAAAAACATTCTTTTGATATATTTTAACACAATTAAAAAATGCAAGGCTTTTCTTCCAGACTTTTCTAAGTGTGGTACATGCCCACTGTGTCTTGAAAGAATTACTGTTTGTTGGGATGAGTGATCACTTTAGACATCTTGGAAACATGAGTCATTTTTCTTACAGTGCTTTTATTGCTCCTTTCTCAAGGTTTTTATTCAACATGTAAGGTTATCCAAAATCAAACATGAGTTGCATTATCTGATCCCAAAGTCCACATGTCTCACAAGAATCCCTGCATGAAAAGGACCGCTGGCAGTGGCCGAGCTTCGGTAACTCCACTAGACAAAGAGGAAAGCCGGGAGGGGTTGGCCCCAACGGGCAGCAGTCTGTGGGCTACGGAAACATGTAGGAATGGCTTTTCTTAATTTGGAAGTGAGACACGGCCTTCCTTGCTCCTGTGTGTGTTTTCTCCTCAGTACTGGAGCTACCACAGTTGCAGTCTGTAATCCCTGAACCAGAGGGAATGAATGACTCTTTTCCGCGCCCCACCAGGGCTGGTTGCAGCAGTGCACCGGTCACAGGGCCTCCATGACTAGGAGTCACACCTTTCTCTTCCATCAGTCCACCACCCTGCTGCAAAAACTGACCCCTCTCTAGCATTATGGTCATTTTATTGGGGGATTTAAAAATATTTGTCAACACAGTATTTCTCATTTCTCCATCTGATTTTATTGCAGCAGCTTGGGAAACCACTTAAGGCAAGTTAGACTTATGAAGGCCTGAGTACAGTCCAATGTAACAACAACTTTTGTTGTTTGTTTCTTTTGTCTTGGTTTCAGAAATCTGCCCAAATTGCAAAGATCTATTGTATGTGATAAGTATGGAGGACTGAGTATAAAATAAGGGGAGCACTCCCAGCTCCTCTTAAAGAGTGAGGTGTTGTCTCATGCTCTCAGTTTAAAGGCTCTTTCAGTAAGTCTTAGAATTTGAAACAGGAGCCCTGAAATCTTCTAAAACTATAAACTCTGCCACTGTCTAGCTCCCCTACTCAAGAGTAAATACAAAAGAGAACAACATTTAGATATTTGATCAAAAAATTTTATATTCAAAATCTCAGTAAATTTAAATTTGGGTTGAAATGGTATGGAGGGGCATTAAAACGTCTTTAAACTTTACACTAAAAAGAAAACTAGATGATAGACTCTTTGACACATCTGCTCTGTAGTGAGGAGACAAACAGGGCAGGAGACGGAATTTCTGCTACTGTTACTGGCAGTTGCTAGGGTCTTTCTGCCTGATTTTGGAAAGGAAGTGAAAGGTTACCTGCTAAACTCAACGAAGACACAGTATTTTGATTACTACTCAGATATTGCCCCAAACACGCAAATCAGCTTGGAGACCCAACAGAGAGCAGTATTCTTTGGGCTATAACTTTATTGGAAGAATTACCACTCCATTTTTGGAAGAGTTGCTAGACTGGGAAAACTGCGAGTTGAGCAAAGTATGAGTAAATTCACAGATGCTTTAACCCTTAGATTTAGACTCTATGAACTGATTTAAAATGCATAATGAACAAAATTGGGTATTTGTAAATTCTTCTGTCTTTACCTAACTGAAAAACAAACAGTAGAGGATCTTTCCATTGGTGGGTGCTCGACTTTGGACCTTCTTCTGTAAGCTGAGGCCTTGCATTGTACCCAATCAGCAGGGGGTGGGAGTGTGGGTGGGTGTTAGTCCAGGGTGCCTGTTCCTCTGAACTTCCTAATACCCTTGCTAAGTTAGTTCCCAGCTAACTTGCTTGGGAGTGGAAACTCATCGGGCCCTAGAAGCAGGATCAAGGTTGGCAAGGCAGTTGCTGATTCTGAGTGAGCACACAGTGAGAGGAGGGGCTGAGCACTTGTTCTGCCACTTTCAACATCCACGTGGCCTTTGTTACATACCTCAGTGCTATAGCTCAGAAATGAAGAGCAGAACAAGCCTTGCTCCATTGGCAAGGTATGTGTAAAGCAATGCATACAATGGAAAACACTGGCCAAGGCATCCAGCCCAGCGAGCACACAGTTTGTCCCCTCTCACTAGTCTCTGACAGCAGCCATCATCCATCATTTCTCTGAGATCTGTCAGGTGAGGACCGGCTGCCAGAAAAGGCTACATATTTATGCAGAAGGCAAATTAACAGAAAGCTATTAAACAGAGCAGGCAGACCATGATGGGGCCAGCAGCCAAGCGCCAGGACAGGCCTGGGCAAGTGATGAGGATGGTGGCCTAGACTTGGATCGCAGACCTTGATGAGGTACCTAGGCAATGCAGGACATTGTCACTGTGTGGAGCCCCTAAGCATGGCCAGGTGGAAGATCCAGTTCCTACTCTTTGGTTTTGTCTTCTAGAAACTGATGTGGCTAGAAAAATCAGTTCATGGCACATTTGGATTGATACAAGTGTGATCACCAAAGCTCAGCCACAACTAGGCTTTTTATTTGCTCAGTCTTTTAATGCCACAAAAGCTTAACTTAGTGACAGCGTTAAAAAGTGTAATTTATACAAGCACTTCCTTTATGTCAGGCAGAACCTCAGGCAGCATTATACTTTTATATTTACTGCTTTCCAGTACTTGGAATGTCAGCTTTACATAGACAGCAAAGATTAAGCTCAAAAGGGTTTTGGAACCCACACTGGGTCATGGAGCTAGTCCCTAGGAAGCCTGGGGTCAAACCTCAGGTTTGTCTGACTGTGAAGCCACTCTTGTTGTGGCGGCTTCTTGGAATTTAAATGACAATGCGTCTGCCTACAGAAGTCTCCACCCCAGCTGACACAGTGGCAGGCCAGTCTGGAGGAGACCACATTCAGGTCCTCTTAACTTTTGAGAGTTTAACCTACTTTCTTAGAGAAGGAGGAAATGTTTGGGAGAAAAGGAGACCATTTGTAGGCCATTGCACTCACAGTAGACTGAATTGTTCCTCTTAACTTTTTCTCATCATACTTACATGAGCAAATGAGAGATATATGAAGTTTTAAAGCCTCATTGTAATAGAAAGCCGAACAGACTCTCCAAAATCTCTGCGCCAGGACTAAAGGTACTGGCGATTTTTACTTGAGCACTGCTGTTCTCATTTGGCAAGAGAAGACTGTCTTGCCCTGACATATTCCTGATGTATTTGAGAGGTCTTAGTTATAAAACTTACCCCTTTACTAGTCTGCCTCATTCTCAAAATATGTTAAAATTATGAAGCAGTTTCTTGTCATCTAATCTTGAGCTAATATATCATAAGCTAATTATCATAGTTTAAAACAATTTTCATTGGTATTCAGTGTGCATGGTACTGAGCTGCATAAGAACATCTTCACACAAGTATATACCATGCACTAAACATGAACCCTCTCTATCTCCCTCCATCTTACTACCCCTCCCATTAGTTGCCTTTGTTTGCCTAGAAATTTTTCCTTCTATTTTTATGTCATATAAATTATTTTATGTACCTATTTGAAATTTGTAAACTACAAGTGAGAAAAACATACGATATTTGTCTTTCTGAGATTGGTTTAATTCACTTAATGTGATTATTTCCAGTTGCATCCATTTTCCTCCACATGAAATAAATTTATTTTTCTTTATATATTTAAGAAGTCTACTTTTTCTCTATTCCTTTGCTGTGGGACAGCTAGGGTGGTTCCATCACTTAGATATTGAGAGTTTGCAATACCATGGATGTACAAACAAGTCTTGCTGTGATATGCTGGCTTGGAGCCCAGGAGTGGCATGATTATACCACAGCAAGGCAGACTTTTTTGAAAAATAAACAAACAAACAAAATCACATTTTCCCACCACTGATGTAAAAAAATCACAACAGGAATGTTTATTAATTTCTGGATGATCTTCAGTTAGCACTTAAAAGTTTTGCTGTATCGTGTAGTACATAATGTGCAAATAAATGATCTAGGGAAAATATTAAATGGCTTCTTTAGGTTTAGGGGAGGCCATAATGTCTCCCGTACTTGATCTGTTTAAAGATTTGGTCTTTACTATCATATTTCTCCACTACAGGCAGATGTGCTAGCAGGGCTACTCTTCTGTTGCCTTTACACAGTAGAAGCAGAGGCAGAAGATGAGGGTTTAAAATGAGGGAGTCTGATTCTGTCTCCTTTATCATCATGTACCAGCCAAGTGTGCTCTTGGAAGAAAACCTTCTTTCTATTGATTTCTGCCCAGGACACTGGGAGAGTGAGAGGTCCTCACTGTGTGAATAATAGGAAACATTCGTCTCCTCTCTCTACACCTTACCCCAGTCTTGAAGAAATACTGCCATGAAGTATTTACAGTAAGAATAACTCATTCAGTGCTCCCAAACTCTTTTTATATAAACTAGATCTACTATTAGAATTCTAAGTAACCTGCTACACACTCTGGAAATATAGACGTTAGTAGATTTGAATAACAAAATTAGATAACCAACTTCAAAGAAAATCTATGAATGTACTTATCATTGGGGTGCAGTGAGTTTCTCCTGGGTATTTTACATTCATCTTTTAAAACATTGACCCAGAAGGTCTGCTTTCAAAATTAAACAGAGACTATGGGTTTAGGATGCATCTGGATTCAGATTCATTATGATTGTAAAATCTGACTGGTTCAAGTAACATAAGACCAGCTTCTCAGACAATAATGCACCTGTACTAAGTTCATCAAACACTGCAGACCTTGCCTACTTGTATCACAGGGATGAGCTAGAACACCCAGTGAAAGAAGTTTCCTAAGCAAGTTGGAGTGCTCAGCATGTACACAGTAAGGCAGGATGAACATAGACTGCAGCCCCTCCATACTGTAAGCTCCTTGTGAGATTCAGACGAGCATAGCAAACGAACTTTAAGTTGAACATCCGAGGCTTAGCTTTTAAATTAAAAATATGATCCGCAACTTATCTGTGGAAATGGAGAGCCCAGCAAGAAATAAGAGAGCCAAGGGGTGTACGCACACCTGGCGCCGGAGCTGGTGTTGGTGTACTTTTCAGATAAGACTATACTAGTGCCTTTGGCTTTGGGTACATTAAGGCAGTAAGGGATGAACTAACAAGCTCCTGAAGCAAAGCGACATCAGCCATCGCAGGTCACTCTGACCTCACATTAACACAGACTATTGCTTTTTATCCTCCTCCTGCCTCAGTCTTATCTCTGGACATCACCCACATTCTGCCTCAAGATGGTGTAATCCCAATTTAAATCCAAGTTCCCTCTAAAGTCAACAGGCAGGAGTATGAATGATGCTAAATGGACTTGGAGCTCCTTGAAGTGATGAAGGAGAAAATCTATCTTGGCCTTCCCCATCTCCTTTAAATTGAAGTCTTCAAATGACTTTTCTTGTTCTCACTGATTTTCATTACATTAAATTCCATGTTAAGGACTAAATTCTGTAGCAACTTGTCACAGATTTTGTTATGAGATTTATGGAGGTGGCCAGACTTTCTCAGAGAAGTGTGTCTGGGGGAAACTGAGACCCAGCAAAGCCACCACGTGTCATCTCAAGCTGGCAGACCAATGTTTACTACCCACAGCTTTTCTGGGTTAATTACTAGCTCGTGGTACACCATGAGTCATTATCTGTCAGTCACAAACACTAGAGGACAGAGCACTGTGTGCTACTGAGAAGCAGAAAAGATGCCCCATATAAACTGAAGAAACTGGAAACTGCAGGAACAATAGCTAGAATGGTATTTGGAGATAGGATTTCAGGTGAGCTCGAATGGGCTGGACCCAGCTGCCAGCTGCACTTGAAAAACTCTGCAGTTTAAGCAGTGGTACCCAGTCTGTCTATAATTCACTCTTGGCAGCAGTGTGGTGTTACCCTCACAGTGGCAGCCTGTCAAGCCTGTCAGGATCCTGCCTATGAAGTTTTAACCTTTCACTGCAGGCTTTCAGAAAGAAAAGAACGGAAGCAGATGTTGAGCACAGTAACTGCACTGCTCCTCTCCTATTTCCTTTCACTGTTTTAATTTCTTGATGCCCTGCTTCTGATTCGTTCTCTTATTATCTTTGACTGGCTTAAACTTTCATCTCTGTGTGTTTATTTATTCTTTATCTAACTCACATTCCATCGTGACTGTCCATACTTGGCTCAGCCAGGAATCCCCCACAGCCCAGCATCTCCTAGGTAAACTGTTAGAGGCTCCAATGCCTAGCTCCAGTTCACTGTGCCAGTTGCACTTCTGTTCATTACACTCCCCTGGGCACCTGAGGAGCTTCTTTATATTTCTGGTGAAGCACTGCTCACCATGTTAGTCTTCATGTCACCGTCCCTACCAAGCTATGCTCTCTTTGTGGGCAGAACTTTGTAGTATCCCTTGCATAGTCTCAGTGTCTGGCAAAGTAAATGGACTGATGGCAGGATGGGTAGAGTAGGTTCCTTAAAAACACTGTCTGTAGTTATGTTCTGTCTGCTGAGCTGACCAGGCTCCAGTGGATAGTTCCAAACCCATGGTCACACATATGGTCCTGATTATCTCAGTGGGCCACAAAACCAAAACAAATAGACATGAGTGTGAGGGAGATTTGTGGGGGAGGAGAGAAAGCAGAGTCAGTAGGGAGATGGTGCTGAGAGTAATCAGCATGCAAGGTGCATGATGTAAAATTTTACAAACAAAAACCCCAAAAAACCTTATCACCTCGAAGGATGGATTATATCTAAAATAAAGCAAGTTTACTAGGCTATTAATGTAATAGTTTACTCTATATGGTGGTGTTCAATGAAAAATTTTTCAACTTTGTTGCATACTTGAAATTTTATTAATTTCATAATAAAATATTGAGTAGGTGAGCAACTATTAACTAGGCCTTGGTAGTTAAAACAATTCTCAAGGTTTTAACTACAGACCATTTTATCCAAAATAAGGGCTATGTTTTAGATCCTAAGAGATCTCCCCTAACTACTAAACTGTCTTCCAGTAGCTTCTCAGTGGGAGTCAAGGGAGCTGACTCTCCTGATAAGTACAGTCCTTTCTACTCTCCTTTATTAACTAGAAACTGGTCCTTCTGATTTTTATATGATGCACATTTTACCTCTCTGACTTGACCCCCAAACCAAGTCATTATGTTTGTATAAAAACCCTCTCTTGACATCCATAGCATCTGCCCATCCCTTCTCTGTGAGTGAATATGACGGTTTGAAAGAAAATGGCCCCCAAAGGGAGTAGCGCTACTAGGAGGTGTGGTCTTGTTGGAGGAAATGTGTCACTGTAAGGGTGGGCTTTGAGGTCTCTTTTGCTCAAGCTATGCCCAGTGTCACAGGTCACTTCCTGTTGTTTGCAGATCAAGATGAAGAATCTCAACTCCTTCTCTAGCACCATGTATGCCTAAATGCTGTCAAGTCCCACCATGATGATAATAGTCTAAATCTCTGCAACTGTAAGCCACCCCAATTAAATGGTTTTTTTTTTTTTTGTTTTGTTTTGTTTTTTTAAGAGCTGCCATTATCATGGTGTCTCTTCACAGCAATAGAAACAATAACTAAGACATAACATAAGTGGCAACTTAAGATTTGGGTCAAATACTGCCTTCACTTTTCTGATACATTACACTTGGCTCACAGATAGCTTAGTCTATGCAGGCTGCCTTGACCCCAAAGGTTGAAGGCATTGATCTTCATTTCAGCCTCCCTTAGACTTCATAAACTGCTTCACATAGCACATTCTACCTTTCTTTTTTAAATTAAAATAATAGTTGGAAGTGGAGGCATACTCCTCCAATCTCAGTTTGGAAGATTGTGGCAGAAATCATGAATACCAGGTGAGCAGGGGCTGAAAAAAAAATAGTATGTAAATATAGTGTAAACTGACATGCTTCAAGGCTCTGTCACCTGGGTTCAACCCTGCCTTCTGTGAGTTCTACTCCTTTGTGCCTCCATGCCTCAGTTTCCTCATCAGCAATAAATTTGATTCAGAAGATTATTGCAAAGATTGTATAATATTATGTACTACAGAAAGACTGTTTATGTATGTGACACAATAGAATGAGGGTCAGACATGCAGAGTAGTTTCATGGATTAGTCTCACCGTCTCTCCCTCTCAGCCTCTCATCTTCCAAACCTACAGAAAAGCAGATCTCTTAAACCCAAGAGATGGGTTGCTAATAACTAACAACGAGTGAAAGTTTTTTGCCACAGCCTTACAGAAGAGTTTTTTTTTTTAAATTAAGATCCCTTAAAAGACATCTATTTTAAGAAAACCGCTTCTGTTTACTCTTCATTTTGAATTCTTTTCAAGAAAAGGAAATTTCCAGGATGTACCTTATTATATATAACAACAACAAAAATAGATGGCATTAGAGTTAGAGTTTGCACAGTAGAATCATGATTTTAAATTAATGTGAGATACAGCTATACCTTTATAAAAAGGTAACCCACATTATACCAAACACACCGTGTGGAGCCTTAGGTAAACAATCAGGTCTTTGCCAAAGTTGCAAGGACTCTGTACCCAGATGATCATTCCCCTCAGAACTGAATCCCAAGGGAAAGTAGAACATTCTCAGACTGCGTAGAGCTGACCAAAAGGAACGGGTATCCTTTGGAGAGGTTTATAAGTGTTTCATTTTCATTAAAATTATCAACAAATTATAAGACTTTATATTTTTTTTAAAAGTAGAGCATATAGCTGGGTTTCTTTAAATAATTTCAATCCATGGCTTCAGATACTACAGGTAAGCCTGTACATATATTTTATATAAGAAGGAAGCCTGAAATTCTGATTGTACCATATTTATATTTATATTCTTGATAACTTCTGGAATCTCAAACATAGAACCACTCAAGACATTTTGAATGATGCCTTCATGGATAAAGTACTTCAAATTAAATGAAAGATAAAAATTCAAAATTTTTGCAAGCATGTGCTATTAATAGAGGGATTTCTTAGTGTATAAGAAAAAAAAAAAACCAGGCAGTGCTGGTACACACCTTTAACCTCAGCACTCATGAGGCAGAGGCAGGTGGGAACTCTGTGAATTTGAGGCCAGCCTGGTTTGTGGAATGAGTTCCAGGACAACCTGAACTAAACAGAAAAACCCTGCCTTGAAAAAGAAAGAAAGAAAGAAAGAAAGAAAGAAAGAAAGAAAGAGAAATTCCAAGTGTAAAGACCATTGTCCTCCTTTATTAACATTCATATAATTATTTTTTCACTTCTCTAAAATGAGAAACTATAGTTTCAAATATATGCTTTCATTATATGTATCATAAACACTAACACTGTTTATTTTATTTTATTTTTTTGTTTTGAGAAGGGTCTTTCTATAGAGCCCTGGCTGTCTTAGAACTCACTGTGTAGACCAATCTGGCTTTGAACTCACAGAGATCCGTCTGCCTCTGCTGGAGTGCTGGAACTAAAGGTGTGTGCCATCATGTCTAGTTTGCAAGAATTAACTCTTGATAGTAGCATTCCAAGTCATTTCCAAAGAGAAACCAAAGTTTTCCATTTTTACTTGTTCATTTTTTGTGTTTTTTTGTTTGCTTGTTTTTGTTCGTTTTGTTTTGTTTTGTTGGCTTTTGAAGACAGAGTCTCACTCTGTACCTTAAGGTGGCCTGAACTCACTATGTAACCCATACTGACCTTGAACTTGTGGCAATTCATATGTGTCAGCCAGTCAGAAGGTCAACCAGAACACTAAGTTCATACTGCCATCTCATTTTATAGAAAAGAAAAATTTCACTCCAGATGTTGAGTGACTTAGTGTTAAACACATAGTGGAAGAATCAGGATAGAACAGGCATCCCGATTATAGGAAGAATCAGGATAGAACAGGCATCCCGATTATAGGAAGAATCAGGAAGAACAGGCATCCCGATTATAGGAAGAATCAGGAAGAACAGGCATCCCGATTATAGGAAGATTCAGGATAGAACAGGCATCCCGATTGTAGGAAGAATCAGGATAGAACAGGCATCCCGATTGTAGGAAAGCACACACAGCAGCTTCCATAAATGATTGGAACAAGCACACTGGCCTTGTGAGATCCTTTAAATATTGGGCACAGCAGAGGTGAGTCAGAGACTCCAGGCCTGCCCAAGGGGCACTCACCTTCAGTACTGGAGATAGGAGTACTGTCACATTTGCTCTCACACTGCTGCATGGACGGAGGCCGAGCAGTCTCTGGACAGTCAACAGATGCCTGTCCAGTGTAGGAGAGACACTGGACAGATCGCATCTGCTGCCCAAGGCCACACTGAGCAGAGCACTACATTCAAAGACACAGAAAAACAAAGTATTGATTTTTCACAATGTTAATACGATAGAAAGATATTATTTTAATAACTGCACATATTAACCTTTAAAGTCCACATGCAATTGTTATTGAGAGGTATATCACTTGTTTGCTTTTCTATGGAACTGATTTCAAAACTCAGTGATTGCATTATTGCCCTAGAAAACTGAAGCAGTCTAGTTCTCAGAAGACAACGAATGGTAATTTCTTGGGCTATCATAACTATTCAAAACAATGTTGGCGGAATTAAGAAGGGAGTAAAGAGAAAATCCTACAGAGAAAGTAAAATACTCAGCAATCATCAGGCCAGTGCTGACTTTGGATTGTTGTTATTATAGGTGCTCAGATATAGCTTTGAAGGCCTGATTGGCACTCTGAATCTAATCAAATGCTACAGCAGTGGTGACTGGGTCGCTCAGTAAGAATCTGCTTTACAGGGTGGCCCAGTGAGCAAAGCTCTTATGCCACAAACCTGATGACCGGATTCTATTCCTGGAATATAAAGGTGGAAGAAGACAATCAACTTCAGAAAGTTGTCCTGTGGCCTCTACACACTCACTGTGTCACATGTGTGTGCATACACACACACCACACATACACATCATGTACAAATAATATAAATAAAAAATTTAAAAGGAGCTTGTATAAGTACCTTGAATTTCCTCAGGAATTATGAGCCACATACACTTTAGAAATAATCTGTGTTAGTCAGTTAACATACTTCCCTCTTTCAGCCACATGAAGGAAACAACTACCTGGTTTAAAATACACTCATGACATCATGTCTATATAGAATCTTCAATAGAATAATATCAATTATGTATCACTAAATTATCAGTGAAACATTTTGTTAATAATGCAATAATGTTAGCAATGGAATGCTTAAAGTTATTAGGCATATTCAAATTGAGAATTTGTAAGCTAAACTAAGAGCTTCTGTAGAGATGCACTTTGGTTATTTCTTACTTCTTCCTACAGGCCTGGGCACAGAGCAAAGTGTTTCTATATACTGTATGGATACTGAACATCTTCCAGGCAGTATAGGCATTGCTGGGCTCCATGAGAACTGGCTATCTAGAAATCCATTTGTTTCCTTTGTGTGTGTGGCATATGTGTGTTGTGAGATGTATGTGTGTATGTACATGTATGTGTATGTGCATGTGGAGGCCAGAAGCTGATGCTGGAAATCTTCCTCGGTAGCTCTCTACCTTATTTTAAGAAACACTCTCTCTCATTGAGCCTGGAGCTCACGGGTTCAGCTAGACTGGCTGGTCAGCAGGTGCCAAGGATCCTCTGTACCACTTCTCCCAGTGTTGAGGTCACACACACACATCCCACCACATCTGGCTTTTTTTACACAGGTGTGTTGGGGAGTTAGATGTTGGGTTTTCATGCACACACTGCAAGCACTTTACATACTGGGCCACTGCCCCAGGCCCTCACCAATTACTTTCTGTGATATTATTATTATTAAAGAGAGTCACAGTATGTAGACAGGCTGGCCTGATCTCAAGAGCCCCCACCTTGATTATAGATATGAGTGATCACTCAGCTGAGTATTATTTTCTTAATGTGACTTAATACATTTCTTCTTTGACATTTAGAAGAAAAGCATTTAACTTCCCTCTTACATGAAATCTACCAATTTGGTTTTCTTTTAAATTATTTTTGCTTGCTAGAATTATATTCATTTGTCAGAATGGTCTGACATTTAAAAAATATATACATACATATATACATACATACATACTGTATAATGACTAAATTTTGTTAATTACTATAGGCATCATTATACAGTTACTTTTGTGATAAGAACCAACTTTTTAAATAGAATTTAGTAAGACCAATAGCAAGATAAATATATAAATAAAATATATATATGTACCTATACACATATATATGGAATAAATAGAAACTGGGCCAGCAAAAAGGCTCAGTGGATAAAAGGGGGTCACTGCCAAAACTGATGACCCAAGTTTGATCTTAGTACCTCTATCACATACAATAAATAAATGTTAAATGTTTCTATTATTAACAAAGAAAAGTAGAAATTAAAAAATAAAAAATGAGTTTGATATAAATAAGACACATGTCAAAAGTTCTGTATACTGTTTCCTAAATCATAGTATCTATCAGACAAAAGTAATTTGAAGTGTAAGCATTAATTTTTATATCTTATCAATCATATCACTATTTTAATTGAGGTCCCAAAAACAACTCTGTGAGGGTAGAAGGAATTATCTTGTTTATGAGTAGAAAAGTTAAGATATTGGTATTAATTGATTTATTATTGAATTAGTTAAGGACTAAGATTGGAATGACGTAGTTGTTTACACTTTTGCTTATTGAGTCCGGTTACTTTGAACTTGATATGGTAGGATCCAAAGAACAAGTAAATTTGGGGTATTTGGGGCTTGGATGGTAATGCATGTCTGTTATCCCTGTTAGCAGTTGAGGCATGAGGATTGTTAGTTTGAAGCCAGTATGGCCTACACAAGAGTTTTGGCCCTGTCTCAAAAAGCCCAAATGATAACAATAACAATAATAATGATAGCAATAGAGCGGAATGTTTCCAGGTGTGGAGAAATGTGGCTAAGGGGTATGTATCCACAGCTGGTCTCAAGGGCTTGCACAGTTCCACAGGGAAATCTCCATGAGTTTCCTCACTCCTGTCTGGAGCTCTCACAAGGATCAGATCAGAAAGCTTAGGTTAGTGTCTCAAAAGATCCCACAGTCTGGTTGCCATACCTGGCCCCAGTCTCCTGTCACCCAGCGGGGAGGAGGACAGCGGCCCAGACTGCAGCGGATGCGAGCAGGAGGCTTATTCTCCTCTGGACATTGTGCAGCTGGGAATGTTTTAGAAAGGTCACTGCTCTTGCACAGAACAATCCGATGCTTGAATCCTGGACCACATTTTGGAGTACACTGGAAATAAAAACAAATATTGAATAACAACAGTTTAAATACAGGAAAATGTGAAGAGACTATTGAAGTAAATGTGCATATGTATACAATACACATTATAAGAAAAAGCTCTCACTATGAAGCTCCTTCAACAGTTTAAGGGGAAGTACTTTAATCTTTTCCCCAAGGTCTTTAAGAGCTAAATTCTATGTTTGCTTTTCTTGGCTAACATTTTCTTCTTTTATTAGGGATAGGCTTATTCCTCCATTCTTCCCCAGCCTTGGCCTCCTTCAGCTGTGATAAGAGTCTGCTGAGTTTGGAATGTGGAAGCCTACTTGCTGGGTGTAGTCTTTGAAAGGGAACTTTTATGTTATTAGTAGACCACAAGAACGTGTCTTTGAGGAGCAAGCTGGTGGTGGAGTACATCAACTATTTCCACTGTGTGGTAGTCAAGGACACATGGCTGCAGCACAGAGTTATCACACAAATAATCTGGACTTCTCCCTGTCCTTAAGTCACAAACTTAAGAATAGGGTGTCTATTCTTCATACTGAGAAAATTACACTTCTTACTAGGTCACAAATCCTTTCCTTTTCCTGTCTCTAGGTGCTTCTTTAAGTCACCTACTCACTGCAGTGGCTGACTGAAGTTCTATGGATATTTTCTGGACCCTTCTTCCAAATACTCTTCTTCCTCTTAGTCAATTGAGGACTTAAACACATGTGTGAGCTGTGATTCATATATTTCATCCAAATATATTTCCCGGGATGCTATAGCAATAGTTCTTAACCTGTGGGTCACAACCCCTTTGACAAACCTCTATCTCCAAAAATATTTACACTACGTTCCACAACAGTAGTAAAATTACAGTTATGAAATAGTGATGAAATAATCTTATGGTTTGAGGTCACCACAACATAAGGAACTGTATTAAAGGAAGCAACATTAGGAAAGTTGAGAACCATTGTTCTATAGAGTGGGATTGAAGCCGGGGGTCATGAAAGAAAATGAGTGAGAGTATCCAAGGTCAAAGGCCTGTATTCTTATTTAGGAGACATGCATGAGAACACAAGGCTAATGTCACATATTATGAGAGTGGGCATAAAATAATTCTTGTGTGCTTTATCATCATTGTCTTTTGACTTGTTTTATTAGGTGTAGTCTTTGAGTCTGGTATACTGGCACAGAGAAGGAGAAAAATATTGAAGCTTTTTTTAGATGAAAAAAAATCATGGATTCTACATAGTCTCTTTATAACAATGAATCCATAGTGAATGCATTTCCTCCAGCTTAGAAAAAGACTCATCAAGATGTATTTTCAAGGCAACATGTACTTCTTCTCAGGTCCCTTCAGAGGAGGAAAGGGTTAGGAGTTAAAATCAAGAGTCAAAAACCTTGATCTCTTACTCGCTTTCCCAGTCAACGGCTGCCTCACTCTCCCAAATGGTCCGTCTGGTCTCATTGATCCAGCTTTTTCCACCTTTGCGGTTTGTCTCCATCTCCACCACCATGATTACACTTCATGCAAACATCATTTCCCACATGATACCTTACTACTTCCTAGTACTTCTGCTTCCTGTCTTTACCTCAGAACAACACTTTTTATGGACTGCAGAGGAGAGGCATCTCACGAGGGTCCCTGAGGATTAAAATGAACTACTGCACGTTTCTGCACACACTTATTCCATTTGATCTTAGTCAAAAGCTGAGAAGTGTTCTCACATTCTTATTCAATGACTTCACTGGGTCTCAGCCCTGCAGAGCTAGCCACAAATACTCCATGTTTATAGCCTGACTGTCAACTCTGGTCTTTAAATAGTGTCCTACTTAGGCATGATAATAAAATGAAATAAAACAAATCACTTCTAAGAAAATACTAAAGGCAGGGGGATACCACTTAGAACAGGGTCACTTAGAGTGTAACTGCCCAGCAATCCTTCTGATCATGCAATCAGAGGAGCGAGCAGAAGGAGCAGGAGAGTTTTCAAGGGTGTGTCAAAAGAAAACAGGATACATTTTTTGAAAAGGTTGGCTTAAAAAGAGATCGAATGTTGTCTGCTCTCTCCAGAGCCACCTTCTCACACATGAGAGTGCTGATCCTCCGAGGCCCAGGGCTTGTGCTTTACTCTTTAGCTGCTCGCACACTGGCTTTCTGGTGCTGTTTATCCTTCTTCCATTAACCCATTTAGGGGAGACCTAGGCTTCCAGGTAAGTAAGGAAAGGAAAGCCTACCTTTGCTAAATAAGCAGGAATGGCAGACAATAGCCATTTCCTCCCTCTTGACTGAAACATAATCGCAATAAAGATGGTTGTTCAACTAGACAATAATGTCCACACTTCTTAAATTATGCTCTGCCCCTAATAGTTTTCCTAGGTCATCTGGGGAGAAATAATAGCGGCTACTAAATGCTTTCTCTAAAGTGCTAGTCCCAATGTGTGCACCCTACTTCCCAGCACTTCTTTCCCCTAAGCCTTTGACTCAGTTATCGTAAACAAGATGTCAGAAACATGACTAACGTGTCCTCAGCCTGCATGTCTGATGCAGACAGACTCCAGGGATGTCTCCGAGTTTCTGAGAATATCACTTCAAAGATCAACTAGATAGAATAAAAATTCCAAAGAAGTTTAAGTATAATCGGTGTGAAATTAAATACAGAAGGAACCTTATATTTTACTGATTTCAAACCTCGTTTGAAAGTTTCCTTCTTCAAGGTGATTGTATTTGGCTATTTTGTCTGAAAACAAAACTGCGATGACAATGTGGAATGAACCTATTTTACCCACTGGCAAATGTTTCCTCTTGTTTCTCTTTTTAAGGGTGATTTGGTACAACTTTCGTGTTCTTTTTCCTCTCTTCTCGTTTTTGCCTTTTTTTCTTACTTGAGGAAAGGACTCCCTCTGTAACCCAGGTTGATCTGGCTGGCTTTAAACTCACAGCAATCTTCCTGTCTCTAATTGAAGTAATTACTGGCATATGCATTATATTATTTTGTGTTTCTGTTCAGATTTCTAAGGCAGCTTTCTTCTCTTCAAATCAATTGTCCTTCAATACTCAAATCCAACAACTAAAAAGGCTTCTGATCCTATTTCTGGGTCCTCTTAAGAAAGGAAAGCAGCGAAGTGAGTGATTGAGGTGTCATATACAGATGGCACAAAATCAGTGAACAGAAACCACTTCCCACGGGTGGCAAAAAAGACTAAGTCCTCTTGAAGATCTGAAGCCAACTAGAACTGGCTGGAGACGCTGTCACAGATACACTCCAGAGAGTTTGAAGGTGACCTATGGCTCACTTTAATCTTAATACACATTCTGGAATGGAGGTTTCAAAGGCTAAAGAGACATGTGATGCATGAAGGTGTAAGTAGAACTACATGTAACAGAACATATTCAAGAAAGCCACACTATGCAAGTAACTCTCAAAGTTCCATCTTTGGTATAGCATCGCCACGGAACTTCTAAATCTTTCTCTGCTTGTGCCCACTTCTTCTAGTAGCATGTTTTCCTTTCTAACAAATCTCTAGCCTTGCTTTTTACTATCTACATGCCTCTGTCAAATTCCTTGTTTGGGACCACAAAAGCCTGGAACCCCTGTGGAGATGAATACAAATCCTGATATTAGGGAATATCTCCCTGAACATCTCAGCTGTGCACTTCTATTTTAGCGATGCATATATACCTCACAATTCCCTGTTATCAAACACTATCACACCATGCTCTAGTTACTGCATGAATATTTCTTCTTTTCCTGGGCCTACTAGGTCCTTTCATCCTCTCTGCAGTGCCAACCCCAGGAAGCACTCTCTTTTTTTTTTTAAATTTTTTTTAAAGATTTATTTATTTATTATGTATACAACATTCTTTCCATGTATGTTTGTATGCTAGAAGAGGGCACCAGATCTCATTATAGATGGTTGTGAGCCACCATGTGGTTGCTGGGAATTGAACTCAGGACCTTTGGAGGAGCAGGCAATGCTCTTAACCACTGAGCCATCTCTCCAGCCCCCAGGAAGCACTCTCTTATACTTACAGACTTGACACCTCAAACTGTTGAAGCCAATGATATGAATCCATGATGATTCTTACCATAACAGATTTGTCACCATTATTGGTCAACATTTATGCATTTCCCTAAGGATCCTGGGCATGGATAGTCATAAACATGCAGAATGGCTATTGTTATTAATGCACTCAATTTTCAGGTGAATTCAGAAATTCATGGGGGTAAAAGAAATCTCTTTTCTACAATCACAGACTATATCATATCAATGTCTATATGTTTGACATAAACTAGAAATCCAAGTTAGGTGGGCAGAATGTGATTACAGTCAGAACACTTGAGAGAACACCCACATTCCTACCAGAGATTCCATGAAAAACCACAACTGCTCAGAATTTTGTTTCCACAGACCATCTTTTTTGTTAGGGGCGGGGGCGGGGGAGCTTAAGGTCTTTCCATGTAGCCTCAATTGGTCTGGAACTTGCTATGTAGACCAGTCTGGCCTCAGACTCATAGAGATAAGTCTGCCTTTGTCATCCAGTCACTGGAGTTAAAGGTTTATGGCCATTATGACCATCAACTCATGGACTAATTTAACAAAGGCCATTCAAGGAGTAAGGGAACTGTTACATCAGAGATTCCTAAAGGAAAGTCTTTAAGTTTTTCGTTTGCATTTGACAAACTTAAGAGAACTCCTTGAAATGTTCAAAGCACCTGGCACAATGTTTCTAGCAGGATAGTATAGAACAGAGTCTAATACGCATCCTGTTTTATTGACTTGAAAGAATTCTCTTTAAGGTGCCCACTCTCCTTAACATTAACTAACGCTACAGAAGGATTCAGTTCTTCTATGGGAAATGTGTATAGTGCAGTGGTTCTCAGCCTGTGGGTTGCGATTACTTTGGGGTTGAATTGTTATATCACAGGGGTTGCCTAAGACACACATTATGATTCATAACATTAACAAAATTACAGTTAAGAAGAAGCAACAAAAAAAAATTAGGGTTGGAGCCACCACAACATGAGGAACTTTTTAAAGGGTCACAACATTAGGAAGGTATAGAGATACACACACACACATGTTGTCATACTGATGGGTCAAGAGCTAATTGCTTAAAACGTTATCTTCCACAAGATCATTTTAAGTGCCCTTGTCTTGTATTGTTTTAGTCAGATTACATATAATAATAAGATAAATGAATAAATAATACTTAATTTGAACTTTGGTATGCTATATCCCTCAGCTCCCTTTTTCTTCTCCAGATAAAAAAATAGAAGAAACTAGAATTATAGATAAAGGGCTGGTAAAATAGTTCAGTGATCAAATGTACTTACTACCAAGACTGCCTACCTGAATTCAATCCCCAGGACCCACACAGTGGAAGAAAAGAACTGACTTCCACAAGTTGTAACTTAGGGAGACCAGCCCCCAGTCAGTACTAAGGTAAATAAGAAAATCCATGAAGGTGGTGAGGGTTAAACTTCTTAGGAAATACTTTTTATCTTTCTTTGAGCTAAACTTTTCTATCTGATGGTTAAAAAAATAAGGAAACACAGCTGCTTCTGATAGTAACTTTCTCTTTACTTTATCTTGAAAAAAAAAAACTCTCTGAAAAATCCTTCTTGCTATTCTACACAGCTTCTTAATCAGCTATACATCTCTCCTTCCAATGCTCTACTCAGAAACGTCTCCCTAATTAGCTCTACATCCTTCTCTTTCCTCTCCCCCCTCTCTCTTTGTCCAGCTGCCACTCTCTGCTGCTTCTGATCTTTCCCACAGCCAAACTCCGAACAATTTTAAGTTATATTTTCAGGGCCCAACCCATTCTCAAAACCCAAGATAAGTCACGTAGTTTCTCTTAGGCTAGGAGTGTTACAATGGCCAGCCAGTGAGCAACCCTGGCCTGGCTGGAGACTCTAAGTTGGTGAGGGTTTCCAAACAGTAAACAATTGGCTGAACCTTGAGGTTGGGGAGTCTGTGCAGACTAAAGTTGCTTCAAACTCCGATCTTGAATCAGCAAAACAACACCTGAGAAAATGACTTCAAGTATTTGTCTCTTGGGGCAACCAGGTATTTGTTTCCAGGGGCAACCAGCCTGGTTTGAATCTGTTCTAGAGTCTAGCATTAGCTATTTTTGTAAAAGGCTGTCTCTGTGACTGAGAATCCTATGTCAGTCTGAGTAATGTAAAATATCCTAGTATTTTTTTCTATTCATCAGAATTATGAAGCTTAAGTGTCATCTTCTTGACCATCCACAGCTATATTTTTGCCCAGTAGATGGAATATTTTCACAAAATAAATACACAAGCAGTAAGAATACACCCAAAGCTGTTATTAGGGAAGAAATGAAGTAACTCATGTGATAAATTACAGACAGGAGCAACTGATTCCACAGCCAGTGACCCTGCAGCCTTTCCAGATGGGGCTTTCCACCAAGGAATCATGTGTCTGATGGGCCGACCTGCTTAACACTAATTGTCACCTGCTACGCCCATAGCAGCTCTCAGTAACAAGTTGTCTTCTGGACTCTACATACATACTATGGCATGAGCAGGTCCACATGTATACATAGTCACATACAAATCAAAAAATACATGTAATTAAAACTGCCTAAGCAAGTGAAATAGCTCAGTTGATAAAGGGACTTGCTGCTAAGCCTGACGACCTGAGTTTAATTCCCACATTATGGAAGGCGAGAAGCTCCTGTAAAAGGTCCTTTGACTTCTAAGCATGCACTGTAGCAAGTGTTCCTTCCCCAACACTCAAGTAAATGTAAAAAAAAAAAAAGTATGGTTATATCACAAGTTACAACTAATTTGTAAAGAACTCATACCTATAATCATGTAATAAGCTATTACTTGGAAAAATTAAATATAAAAAAATCTAAGCCTTCAAAATGAAACACTAAAAAAAGGCATCTCTTGATCTCCAGTATGCTTCAGGGTAAGAAAAATTCTTGACCCACCCACCCACAAATTTCGGTTTTTAATTACATATCACTGATGCTGAGCTTATGGAGCACCAGTAAGAACAGTCCCTATGGGTATCCACTATAATGCTATTTCAAATTCACTTTACAAGTATTTCTAATTAAATCAATGGTGAGCTTCTCATTGAGTTGTTTTTTTTTTTTTTTCTCCAAAAGTCTCTTACCTCTGGGCAAGTAATAATAAAATATAATATGATCAAATTCACTTTTAGGTAGTTCTTATGTGTCAAGTCTAATCCCCATACTCAGGTGTGCTTAAACATTAAATGTTTGGGTATTGATAACTAAGACATCTCAAAACATGCAGCTCCAGATTTCCTTACTTCAGACCAGTCCAAAGCTACCCACTGAGGTGGACATGACTGGTTGTTGCAGGACTCTTTCTCCATGGGCCGGTGTGTTAGACAATCACTGTAGTCTAGTGTTTCCTCCTCAGACGGTCCAATCCTCCTGATGCAGAGCACGGCTCTTGTGCGCATCCCGCCATCACAAGTCTTGCTGCACTCCAACCAGTCTCCAATGAACCATCTGAAGCAAGACGTGGAATACAGAAAACAGTAGCTTCAGTGCACTGAGGCTTCTAGCTGAGTGAGTGGACTTTAGGATTTTTTTGCCAGAAAAGCTGGCAGCTCAGTGGTAGTTGATAGGACAATGTCAATGCAAGAGCCATTAAGCAAATCACTGTTGGCTGTCAGTTGTCACTTAAAGCACAATGTGTAGGCTTCAAAGCAAGCAAAAACTAAGTTCAAACAAACAAAACATGATGTGTTTTCAAACTTTCTGCTTTCTGTCTCTTTTAACATAAATTTTTGAAGATAAAAATTACCTCATAAGATTTTCATGAGGATTAAATAATATATTTAAAAGTTCTAGAACACGGTGGTGAAGGTTCAACAACTGGTTATCCACGAAAGGGGCAGAGTTATGATTTGTGCCATTTATTCCTTTCTTTTTGTAATGTGTAAATACTTCACTAATGCCAATTTTAAGCTGCTGGTTGGACATTCTGAATGTGAAAAGAACACACACTAATGCAGGGTCTAGGGAACTCTAGCTAGGTGCTTTAGACACTCTGCTGAGTGCAGGCTGGAATTAACAAACCTGAAGCAGGAAAGACTTTTATTATAATGACATTGTAGCCACTTCTCCCCCAAGTGAGGATCATGTGCTAAACTCCAAAGGAACTGGGGATGTGTCTTTCAATTTCCAGAAATAAACTCTCCCAAGGGTAGTATGACTTCCCAGTCCTTACAGATAAAAGAAAGACCAGGTATCTGTACTTACAATAATCTTCTGAAAAGCCTAAGTCACTTCTATCAAAACATAGAAAAGGGGTGAAACAGCTTCATGTTTCTGCACAGCTAGTATAGGAAGAAACTCAAACGCCTTAAACACGTCCTGCACTTATGCCACCCTCTTCTCTTGTTTAAAGTCATCAATGAACTTGCATAAGCGCACAATTTCAAGAAGGTTTTTTGGTATTCCTTCTGCGCTGTCACTCTCCTCGATTTTACTAAGAGGTGGAGTGGGAAGCATGGCCCAGTTCAGGTCAAAGAGAATTCTACTTTAGAGTTTTTATATGTCAGCGGAGGCAAAAGGGATCCTTTCCCTTCCTGTCAAAAAAGTGCATGAGGACACATGTCTAGAACTGCTTGTAGCCATGTTACTACTCAAACAGAGGAGCCGGGAAGCCCATGATTCTAGGAAGTCTACCCTATACTTTCCTGAGCTTTATTGCATAAATCTGATGTACTGAAGTCACTTCACGCCAGTTATTAAAGTTTTAATTGTTTGCCACCAGAATCATGACCAACATATCACTGTATTTCTGGTAAGCATTTGCTGAATGCCTACCACGTTCAAGGTATTCTGCTTTATTTTACAGGACAAAAACAGTCTCATATTAGGAAAACAGTTCTTCAAAGTCGCAAAAAGAGCAACAATGGAAGCAAGACTGGATTCCCCATGAGCTCATTTCCACTCAGTCTCACCGATAACATCATCACAAACAGAACATATGTCACAGGATATTTTCTTCAATCTATGATTATAAACCATGCAGTTCTCATGCTTATGTTCTTGGGTATGAAACTAACCAGGGAGAGGAAAGGGGAAAGCTCAAGAACTAATTCCTCACCACTTCCCTGATTAAAGTCTACTGTGCAGGTTTTATATATGAAAGGCAATGCCTTAGAGACATTGGAGTACCAGTATCCTAATGCAAAACTGCATTTATCCCACCACGTCAAAATGGCTTTTGCTTAAGATTATTTGTTTTATCACTATTTATAGAGAAAATGAGGCTGGTAAATACCATAATCAGTTTTCAAACTTAAAATATATCTCATAACTCAAAAACTTTTTACCTAAATTTATTTTTAAAATTATAATTTAATGTTAATTTAAACAATTCAGTGCCACCATAGCTTTTCTGTGAAGTCATTTTCCTTATTCTTTTGTTTTCCATAAATGAACATGATCCTGAGTTGTTAGTTATTATCATGTATTTGGTAAGCAGGAAAATGTGTACTGAGAATAATCACTTGCATGGCAGCCATAGTGAAACACTGATTCAATTTGCAATAGTGATTTCATCACCAAGATTAGGGGATAAAACAGAAATGTGTATAACTCAGCCCCAAAAAGGTCAGTCATACCACTTCCAGCCATGATCTCATTAGGTCTCATAATGCAAGAGGGATGGAGACCTTCAAATTAAACACAGGTGCTCCCAGGCAGCATGGCTATTCTTTAGAGCACGGGGCCAGCGCTCCTCTCTAGTTCTAATAGTTACTTATTTTACTATTCTTCGTCACTTCTTTTATTGTCAATAGTATTTCCTCAGCATCCTAGTGTGAATTTATCACTCTACTCATCAACTTGGAATATGTGGAAGTAAATTATTAGCTAAGACCTGGCGATTTCCTTTCTGACTGTAATCACAAGCTTCACATTCAGTCTGGCTTCGGCTGCATTGTACATTGTATTATCCCTTCCTGCGTCTCTCTCTGAAGGCTGGTTCATGGTCTAATTACTGAAATAAACTTCCCCTGCCCTCTGTCTAGTTTAGAATCTCTGCTCTTCCTTCCCTACATGGCGGACAAACGGCTGCCTTGCTCTTTGTTTTCTGTTTTCTCGCCTTTACATTCTGTAATAATATATTTCCAGGAAATACCATTTCTGGGAGGATAGGCTGTTTGTTTGGACCTTTACAGCCTGAGACATGTCAGAACTGATTCTTTCCTCTCAACATCGAGGTGTTTTTTTGTTTGGTCTGGGACAGGATCTCACTCTGTAGGCCAGGCTGGCTTTGAACCTACTGAGATCCATTTGTCTCTGCCTCCCGAGTGTGGGGATCAAAGTGTGTGCTACCACACCTGGCTTCTTCTCAGCATCTAGTGATCAAAATGTCTACCATCTGTTAGGGATAAAATTAGTACTATTCAAGTGGGGAGATTTGTTTGCTCTTTTCTGTTCAATTGCTTTTGTCAGACAAGGTCTCATTCTGTAGCCCAGATTGGTTTGGATTCACTATGAACCCTAGTGGCCTTGAATCCCCAAAAGTCTGCTTTAGTCTCCCAAAGTTCTGAGACTACAGGCATGCAGTACAACACAATTCATGTTGAATCTCTGAAAACAGAGTTGCTTGCTGTCCCTTGTATAATCTGATCTCATTCTACTGATTATTATTAAGAAAAAATACACAAAGGACGGAAAAAAAGAGGAACTACATAAAATTTTGATTCAAACTTGATAAAACCAGAATGTTTTGAAGAGCTCATCATAAAATCATTTTTCTTTATTATTTAAAAAAATGAAAGAGTAAAAAAAGAAAACTTATTAAATAGTTATATTAGAAGAAAAACACAGTCTTGAACTGTGTGTTCAATAAACATTTGTGGGGATGGAAGAGACAAAGGATTTTCCAGCCTTTATTCCAGATTTGTCTAATCAACACTTTTTCTCCTATAAACACATCACAAAATTAAGAAAAAGTCTTCAGAATTTGGCAGTATCATCTTTAATCAACAAGAGGCAATTATATAACCTATTATTTACTTAGAAAATGCTACAGCATTCTTAGGTTTAAAAACAATTCTTCAACTAATTGGGAAGTGGAACTAAGACTGGAGAGAACCATATGCCACAAACATTCTATAAGTAAAAAATGTCCTCAGTTCTTAAACATGAGTGTAATAAGCATCTTTTAAGCTGTGACAACTGGGAATGCTTTGATGGAGCAAATGAAGCCAGACACATAAAGTGCCACTAGACATTTGGTTTGTAACTTAGAATGCTAGTGATGTCTGGTATAATGGGAAAAACATCACCAGAGATTAAAACCCCTCATCTGTGAAATGATGAGAGTTGGCTGAGATTATTCTATGGCTCTTCCTAGTCTCAAGTTTCGTAGTTTTATAGAGAATGCTCACGAACCTTTTTCTAAACTTAAAATAACAAATTAGAGTTGTCCATGGGTGAGGTTCAATGACTCAAAATGATTTTCAAACATTAAACTATAAAAGATTCTATTAAATAAAACCTAACCCCTGAAAAAATAAATAAATTTCTTAACTGAGCCTGGTGGCATAGAGCTACTTGAGAAACTGAAGCAGGAGGCTTGCTGGAAATATAGAATAAATCCAGGCTAGCTTGGGTAACTTAATAAGATCCTATTTGAAAATAGATTGCAAAATAAATAAATAAATAAATAAATAAATAAATAAAAAAAAATAAAAATGGCTAGAAATGTAACTCAGTGGAGAGCTCCTGCCTGGCACATGCAAGGCCCTGAGTTAGTCCCTAGTACAAGCAAACAAATAATTTCTTCCTGCTCTGGGCTTTCTTTAATATGTTTGGTAATAATTCTCTTACTACACTTTTAAATGATAGTTATTTTTATATCTATTTTTCTTAGATAGCCTTTAAGAAACCAAACTATAGTGCTGTGTACATTTTATTGATTAACTGATGTTTTTTAAACTCTGGTCTCAGTATTACGACAATGTATAGGTTTTGTTTGTTTTTATTTGTTTGGTTTCTACAAATTTAAAAATCATGGTATTTTAAGTAATAATATTTACATTAAGGATTCTGTACATAAGGTCATATACAGAGACATTATTGTTATTAAAACACAGCACTAGACTGGACTCTTGGCCTTTCTCGCTGAGTCCAGCTCAGCTTCCTTTTCTTACACAGGGACACCAGCTTCCCATCAGTTGTAGCCTTTAAGATTAATGTTTTGCTTTTTTTCAACCACATAAGTCTATATCATGGATCTATTTTACCTCCTTGGTCCTGGAGGCAGAGGCAGGCAGATCTCTCTAAGTTTGAGGCCAGCCTGGTCTATATAGCAAGTTCCAGGGCTACATAGTGAGGACCAGCCTCAAAAATTAAAAAAAAAAAACAAAACAAAAACCAAGTTTGGTATTCAGTTCAGTGAAATCGCATAATACATGTATTGCTAGTGGGAGTGTAAATTCTCAAAATCTTTTGGGGGGAAAATTTGGCAATGTGTCACAAATACTATAATGTTCTCTTACTTGACTAGAAATTGCATTTGTCCTTATGTTGCACAGGGTATAATCATGGACAAGAGTGTTTTAGTGGCAAAAATGGTTACTGTTGCATATCAGAGGAGAACAAGAGCTCAAACAGAGCAAGGATTGAACAACAGTAGAATTTTATTTAAACATACAATGACATTACTACTAAATGCTGCAAAAGATAATGTTCAAAATATACTGAGAATGGACTATACCATTTGATTATATATACACTTAGAAATAGCATACATTAAAATACTATCAGTGGTCTTACAGGAGTTATTTCTTTCACTTTAATCTGCATATCACATCATTTGTGCAGAAAAAGAGCCTGTTTTTTTCCTTTCACACTCACAACGGGTCCTACTGAATCATAGTAGTCTACAATGTTATCCCTTGAATACAAATACCTACCAGGAATCTTATATATGCGTTCTCAACATTCAAAATTCACTTTTATTGTTTGAATTCAAAAGAATAAAAAAGAAACTAAAAAGGTGCTAGGAAAAATTGAATAACAAATATATAAAATTATGTACTTTTAAATCTTTCAAAAACAAAAACTAGTCAGACTAAACTTTCTTAATTTTACATTCTCTTTATGCTTTTCTATTGAATTCCACCTCCCACCTCCTTTCTTTACACAAAGAACTTAATTTCGGAACTAAAAAGGAAAAGGAACTAGATGTATTAATATGGAAATTAATATTAACATTTTGAAAAAGGCCCTTAAGCTAGGCAGTGGTAGAGCACACCTTTAACTCCAGCACTCGAGAGGCAGAGGCAGGCAAATCTCTGTGGGTTTGAAGCCAGCCTAGTCTACAGAGTGAGTTCCAGGACAGACAAAATTGTTACACAGAGAAATCCTGTCTCAAAAACAAACATAATAAAACAAAATTTTTTTAAAAGTTTTTAATGATATATTCAACTCCACAATGTATAGATCAGTTGGTCTCAATCTCTGGTTCATGACCCCTTTTGGAGTCATGTGTCAGATATCCTACATAGGGGATATTTACATTATAATATATAACAGTAGCAAAATTATACTTATGATGTAGGAACAAAAACAATTTTATGGTTGGGGATGTCGCCAAAACACTAGGAACTGTATTAAAAGATTAGGAAGGTTGTAAACCTCTGTTATAGATGAGATGATGAATGACTTGAAATCTTCAAGGCATTGGGTGTTTAAGAGAGTAGGTTTAAAAAATAAAGAAGCACAGGTCAACATAAAACACGTGTAAACAGGGCTAGAGAGATGTCTCAGAGGTTAAGAGCACTGACTGCTCTTCCAGAGATCCTGGGTTCAATTCCCAGCAACCATATGGTGACTCACAACCACCCATAATGAGATCTGGTACCCTGTTCTGGCTATGTAGGCATATATGCCAGTAGAACACTGTATACTTAATAACTATCTAAACCTCTAAAAACAAACAAACAAAAACAGTTGTAACCAGTAACATTAAGAGGCCCTAAATGATCAATCAGATGCCAAGTATAATATTTAAAATCTCAACTTTCAGAGAATCAACTTGATGAGCTTAACTCGCAATTACACACAATTGGGACAGAACCTAGACCATAGATTTTGAGCATCACTTTGTTTTTTATAGCTTTTAAGATTTATTTTGAGATAAGTTTATAAAGGTGATTAGCAGAAAAGTAGAAAAGGAAGTGGCCTTTAAAAAAAAGATCTAACCTTCTGTTCCTTTGTGTGCCTCACTCAGCAGAAACTACCATATAATTTTACAAAACATTGGGGGCATATTTGCAAATATGAATACATAATGTTTGCTTGCAGCCAAAGAAATGAAATCTCACTTTTTGTCATACTTACTCGGGTGGGCAGGGCTCAGTGTTGCAGGCTCTTTGATTTTCAGGTGGCTTACTGTCAGGGTCACAGAAACTGTTCTGGACAATGGAGTTGTCATCTAATCTTTTACAGACCACTTCTTGTCTTTGGAAACCTTTAAGAAAGGAAAAAGCATCATTAAATGGAGAGTAGTTTCCCTTCCAAAAGGCGAGACATGTATTGCTTTCTTCTGGGAGTCAACCTCACTGGATCATTGCTCTCCTATCAGTTCCAGAAACATTTGTATACTTCTCTAAAAGAACAGAAATACTGTCATTATATTCAAATTTCAAGCAAAATTAATATTATATTTATAGATGTTTTGAAGCTGCAATTATTATTTCCATTTTATGTCCATCTTCATACTTTCTTTAAAAAACTCTTACATTTTCCAAAATGTCATGAGATAAAATGTATTAATATGCATTTCAATACAAGAAAATGGATGCATATTTATTTAAAACAAAACAACAGGGACTAATTTACTTTCTGACATTTTCTAGGACAAGAGGAAACAAGGTCACTTTTCATCAGGAATACATTACACCATACATTTCACTTATTTTCTTCCATTTATGATTGCATCTCTCTAAAAAGTTCATCAAATTTAGATTGCATATGTAATGTACCACTTTGGACTATAAGAAATTGGCCTGTTTATTTTAACAGAGTGAATACCTGTTGATTATATCACTGTCAAAGAATTACATACATGCTAATATAATTTACAAAATACTATTCTTGCTTTTAAAAGTTAGTCCATGTACCTTGTTAGCATAACTAAAGACATTCCATTCTACAATTTACAAAATTCTTAAGTATATGCTTATGATTTATTGGCAGACATACCTGCTACAACTTGCTCTCATTTCACAAAATGCAATCACACACACACACACACACACACAGACTTCTATTTATAAACACCCTTGGTGAGATTTTTATATTTTGAATCAGGAATCAAAAGACAAAATCAATCAAGATACCAAAGAAAAACAAGTGTTTCAGATCATACAAAAGGCACTGTTAACATTGACTCTTAGAAATGGACATAAAAGCACAAGTAAAGCTGTTCTCTGAAATCACCCACCCCGTCACTATAAACATACAAGCTGAATAACTCAGAGTTGTAAACACAGCACTGACAATATGCAGGTAACCACAGATTTGCACTTCAGGTAATTTTGACTTATGCCAAGCAAGTTTGTTAAGAGATGAAGCATCAAACATACTATTTGCAGGGGTAGGGATGGGAGTGATGGCCAAGTTCAGAAGAGAGCTAAGTCAGACAGTGTTGGCAAAGAGAACATAGCTGCCTTAGGACTGATAACAACAGCCCAGGAGGAAACAGTTTGGGTCCTCAGAAGCTGTAACTCTGACTCTTTTGAGGCATTGGCTTCAGTTTTATACCAGCCTTGCCAAATCCACTCCTGGACAAGGTTACAGAACTTAAAGTTCACTTTGTCCTTTCTTTCCCTTTTCTTTTCTTTTTTAAAAATAGAAAACAAACTATCTTTTTCTCATTTTACATACTAATCCCATATCCCACTCCCTCCCCTCCTCCCATTCCTTCTACCTATCCCCATCCCAACCCACCACCCATTCACTCCTCAGATAGGATAAGGCACATTGCTTTGGGGAAGGTCCAAGGCTGTCCCTATTATATCTAGGATAGGCATCCAAAGAGAATCGGTTCCCAAAAAGCCAGTACAAGCAGTAGGGGTAAACTCTGGTGCTACTGCAGTGACCCCGCAGTCTGCCCCAGCCATACAACTGTCATCCACATTCTTATAAAGGCCTAGTTTGGTCCTATGTTGGCTCTTTCCCTGTCTGGCTAGCTTTGGTCAACTCCCATTAGCTTAGAGAAACTGTTTCAATGGGCGTCTCCATCATATGACCTCTTTGCTCATATCCTCACTCCTCCCACTCTTCAACTGGATTTTGGGAGCTCAGCCAAGTGCTCCACTGTGGGTCTCTGCCTCTGTTTCCATCAGTTGCTGGATGAAGATTCTATGGTGACATTTAGATAGTCATCAATCACAGTCCAGTTAATTCCACGCAGCTCTTCTGGACTGCCTGCCTGCCTCCGTCCCTCTCCTTTCCTCTGATTATTTTTAAACTGTAATATAATTTTTTAAAAAAGAGTCTGTTTACAAATGTGGGAGTCCTTATGAAACAGGATCATTTGATGAAGGAAGTTTTCCCTTAAAGAACTAGCACCAAATGCTTCTCCCAAGGCTGCTTAGGTCTGGGTCAACATGTCTCAGCTGTCCTGCTAGGGTCACATTAAATTAAACCCTATAAATTTAAGAGATCGAAAGGAGGAATTATTAAGTCTACTGATCTCAGGAGACTAAGTAGTGTAGCCTCCAGCCTAATGATGAGTTGTTGGAGATGATCTACTTTATTGTTTACAGTGACAAGACTCCTCAGAAAACCTTCAGTAACATGTTTTTAGGGGTCTGACATATACCCAAACAGTTTACTGGCAAAATGTCTTAAAGTATGTTGCTTCATTCTCTCCCACTCCCTAGAATAGCAAATGACAGCAGTGGAATTTTTTAACTATTAAGGTTGAGATTTTTGAGGGAAGAATGATTCATAAGAAGCATAGTTGTTATCCGCTCACAGATGTTCCATTATATTCATCAGATTACCTCCCCATTGTGTCATTCCAGTGGGCAGATAACTATGCCCATGTGGTCACCTAGTCAAATACCTCTACTGTTAGTCATAGAGCTCGGCTACCAACAGTGGCTCAGATGAGCAACTTGTCCACTCTGAAGGTAATGTTCATTTATATCAAGAGCAAGGGGTTGCTTTTTGGAGGTTTAGTATGTATTTTTTAAGGCTCCTGAAACAAAAAACGCTGGCAGTGAATACAGTGTGTTAGTTGATTCTCAGAAAACGATAAACATCAAAATTACAAAATGGAACTGATGCTGCTTAGTTCCAGTGACAGAAACTGTTAAATAAGTTTCTAAAGTTAAGATAAAAGTTAAGTTTCTTTAAGAGAGCATCACAGACATTGTCCACACTGTATTTGTTTAAAGCAGCCTTTAGTATAAAAGCAGGTCCTCTGCAATTTGAATCACAGATCAGACTGGTATAAAAAAAATTAGTAGAGATTTACATTTCATTTTTAGATAAATTCTAGCTATGTATTATAATATTTGAAAATGCTTTCTGTATAATATTTATTGCTAAAAACTAAGGAAACAGGTAAACCCACCCAGAATAAAAGAAACATTGAAAATAGTTTCATATTGTTCTAGAGCCTAGAGCTCTTTTTTTATTTGGTAAAACCCAGTGATTGTACCTTACTCTCACAAACTAAGCTGCTAACTCAGTGTGGTTGATGAGTCACCACTCCCTCAACAAAATACAAAGCATTTGTGCTTCTTGAATGATGCTAGATTTCATATGAAACATTACAAATTAATTCAACTTTGGCCATGCCTTCCATATAGCCTAAAAACTTGGAATTAAGAAACTTTTGGGTAGGTCTTTGTTTTCAGAATGCTACTTTTTGATAAAGTAAAAATTAACATTCTTGAAAACATAACTAAAATTGTCCTATATTTTACAAAGATATTTTCCTTACACTAATCTTTCATTTATTTTCTTTTAAAATATTGTATCATTGTAACATTAATCTATTTCAAATCTTCTCAAAACACTATACTATTTTCCTCTAATAGAATACGTATTTCCTTCCAGGTTTTATGCCCATACCTGGCAGGTTGATAGTTTTGCTTGTGTTGATCCTAAGTCAGTATTGATTGGATGACTATAAACAAATTAATCAAAATGAATAGGGTTTTAATATACAACCTGTATATCAAGGTGAATGTAGCTTTTAACTTTAGAAAGCAGAAAACACAGATCAAGTGGAAATAATCTAAGTAAACAAGAAAAATGGAGTTTAGAATATTTGCATATGATTATGCCTCATGTACATATAGCCTCTTTTAAAGTAGTATGTAAAACATTGATAATTCATTTTAAACCCTATTATAATACAGTTATTCAAAATTTGTGTGCTTTCAAATCTGAAGACCTGTAGTTTATTACCAAAATGTATAAGATGTCTACACAACCAGTAGTTGCATATCTAGTGGGGAAAAATTCTCATGTCTCAGTGTTCCTAACCCCTAGAACTAGAGAATGATCTGAGAATTTAATTGACCAAATTAAAACTATACTAACTATATTTTTACTCTTAAAAAACCTTAAGTTATTAGCATAAACTATTCTTTTTTCATATAACATAAAATCAATCATTTTTTGCAGTGAACAGTTCAACAGCATTCAGTATTTCTACAGTGTTAGGCCACCATCGCCACTATCTAGTTCCAAACATTACCATTGAGTAAAACTTCTGTTGTACATATTTTCTCTACTCATACCTCCCTCCAGGCTTTGAGAACTGCCAATTTGTTTTTGATCTCTATGACATATTCTGAACATTACATACAATATGTATTCTTATAAAATCCCTTCATGTTACAAAAAGTAATGAATTTAAGGCTTTAAGTCATTACAAAAGTACAAATAATTTTTAATTTCTTATTAAAGAATATGTCCTATTGAGCACCACTTAATTTGTCTATATTTCACTTTTGACATGTAATAATCCAATATGACAGATGATGGCTTTAAGTATAGAAATGCAAACATAACTCTGGGCCTACAGATGTTGAGCAGTGGAATAGCATTTGGCTAACATGTGCAAGGCAAGGCACTAGGTTAAATTCCCAACCCTGAGCAAAAAAAGTCTCCCTGATGCTTGGCCTGTGATCTTAAATTTATCAGATCTTATGTTTAATATTCTGCCAATAATTTAAAGTTAGGATCTATTTGACTATCCAAGTACCTGCTATATAATACAAGGACTGAACATGAATTGTTGCTTTAATTATACAACAGCAAATAGTTTTTTATGGCACATTGTAATAGTACATAACACAGGAAAAAAAGCAAGAAACCCACCAAATGGCAAATGAGAACTGGATGGAGCTGTTTATTGTTCTCACTGTAAGGGTGGTAAATGTCTCTTTCAGATGAGGTAACTTCACATTCAGGCCAATCCTGAGGGAAAGCCTCAGAGGACACTGACCTTCTTTGTTTCGGATAATTAAATACTTCACAGGCTCATTTATAATACAATATTTAAAGTCATACTGCTCTTCTTGTGGCAGTTCACCATTTAAGAATTAAATTCACCAGTTCATTCCTTTTAAAAGTAGAAAGTTAGTGCTTGAAAATTGAACTTGGAACAGTGCACATGTTAAATCAGGAAGTATGAGGGTAGCAGCAGCTAAGAGCAAGAGAAAGATCTAGGCATTGTCAATTCTACAAGACCTAATATTTTAGTCCTATCTTGGACACCATCAGGACATATGATTAAGTCAATATGGGAAATAACAGGGGTCTACATGTTGGAAGAGAAGGGATAGCTGATCTCCACATAATTGAACAGAGTGGCCCAGTGTGTCATCTCTCCCCAGGAAACAGATTTCTGGAGAGAAAGAGAAGGGAATACTCAGATTTTATACTAAAAATGTAGCTGGGGGTTAAGGCAACAATTTGCTTGACCACAGCATCTAAAGTAGTTAGTAACCAAGATAGCATTATATAACCACAACATACATAGCATATGACTGGCAATGTTAACGTAACTCTAATATTCAATGCAGATAGCATTCAAAAAGAGACAAGTGCCAGAAAAAACAACAACAAACCCTATTTGCTCTGCCTTCAATTGCTGGAATCTGGCTGTTGTGTGGTGTGATTGCTGGCCAGACATGAACATTTGCAGGGCCCAGCAAAGTCCATCTGCCTTGGATCTAACAACTGGCACCCAGAGTACCAATCCACTCCACCCACATAGCTTCCTTCTTTTGAAGAGCCTATTGCTCTTTTTAAAAAAATCTTTCAAAAACTTTCTTTCTTTGCCTTCCCAGTGTTTCCCGTTTGTTCTGGGCAATAGTAGATATCCCGAGGAAACACAGAATGATCAAAGTGGAAATGTTACTCTAAAAATATTGTATTTTTCATTGCTAGCCATGATGGCATATGTCTTTAATCCTAGCACTTGAGAAGTAGAGGCAGGTGGATCCCTGTGGGTTCAAGGAAATTCTGGTCTACACAGCAGCCAGAGCCACATAGTGAGACCCTGTCTGAAAAATACAAGTATTTTTTCTAGAGCAATTGTGTTTAGTGAAAATAAATCAGGATGGGGCACACATACAATAGGTTTACTTGAGGTCACAGCACACATAGAAGAAATTTCTACTATTTAAGAAGTAACACCCTTCATGAAAAAAAATGTCTAAATCAATTTGACTCGTTAAGTTCTATCTTTACTTAAGGTATAAATTAAATTACTATGTGGGATAAAATCTTTACTTCAATGAGACTGTATTAAAAAGAGGTGGCAAGAATAAAGGAAAGGTCATTATATTATTTGTCTAATAAAATACTGTATTTTCAAGTCTGATATTTTTGCTTGTACACATCTCTCATTTTGTTAAATTACTGGATGATCTCTCTCATCCTGATCTTCATTGATATTAAGAACTCATTCATAATCAAATGACTATGACAACATTCAGTTTCACTTTAGCTTATTTTTTTTCCTTCACCTCCAACTGCTTTTAGTTCCAGGCAGTCAATGATCTAAGACAAGTTTTCACTTCCCTTTGCGAAACGAGGCAACCAAATTAGATGACCTCTAATGTTTCTTTCAGATCCAAAATGCTATGGTTTGCTTTTGCCCGTTCTCTTTATTTCAATAGTTCAGATTTTTGAAGGATTCTCCCTCTTTAATGTCTGTTTTCTCCCTATATTCTACAGAATAAAGAGTGAAGAGATGGGGACATAGCTCAGGGTAGATCTCTTGCCTAGTATGTGTGAAGCCCTTCATTTTAATTCCCAGAAAAATCAGGGACACACACACACACACACACACACACACACACATGAGACAGAGAGAGACAGAGAGGAGAGAGAGAAAGAACTACAAAGAAAAAGAGACAGGTGGAGAGAATAATATAGAGGTACATATTTGGTTTTGTAGTCTTGTTGTGGTCTTTGAGTTTTCGCCAGTTCTTTTCACATGTCCAAGGAGCTAGACAGGAAGTAAGAATGTCAACTACAAATGGGAACTTTGAAGCTCCTAGAACCACACGCCTATAAGCCCAGCACTCTGAAGAGGCCAGGGTAGAAGAATCAAGAGTTCAAAGTCATCCTCCACTACATAGGGAGCTATAGCCCAGCGTGGGCTACTTAATACCCTATTTCACAGACAAAACAAAAGCAAGCAAACAAAGAGCTAATCTGTGTTACTAAAGACCAATCTCTATGGTTTTTAGTAGGAGTTTATTTCTCACATTTATTTAAAATTTCAGAAATGATGCTGGTCTTGGATTACTTTTTCCAAACACTGTGACCTAGTTACTTGTGAATAAAGAAACTTTAAAATATCATATGAGAAATCCCTTTCTTGGGATCAAAGAGTAAATACTTCAGATTTGATTTAAAGTAAAGATATAATTATAAGCAAGTTGAATAGTTTTTAAGTTAAAATCCTCATATTCTTCAAGTTCTCAGAAAAGAAGAATAAGAAAGAAGGATTTATTTTTCCAAAAATAGTTTATTTCTAGTTCCTTGTAGGGACACATGTTATGATTGCTAAAAATGCTATTTTGTCTTCCATTGTCAGGCTTGCCTTTAATGGCTAAGCCATCTCTCAAATCTTAAAAAATGCTATTTTGAACAGAATTTTTGGGAAATGAAACACACTCTGCCTCATACTGATCACTAATACACCAGAAATGTACTCTAATTTGTTTTCAGTTTTATGACATCTTTTAGTGAATCATAGGCATCAAGCTCTCTTCATGTTAGTAAAGACAGTACTTACTAAATCATTGAAGTTTATGGCTCCAGAACCAAGGCTCTCAGGAGCTTGGATATTCACAGACACCCTGCTGTGGGGCCTGATCCAACTAATCCCAATGCACTGAAAGTCATTCTTCCTTCTCAACATTGCAATGTTGGGAGAATCAATATAGAAGCAGCATGGTCATTCATTGACAGGCTTTTGTTTAGTCTAATCAATACGGAAATACCAAGGTCAATCAGTGAGAGGCTTACGTCCTGTCTTCTAAGTTGCTCACTTTTCCAGAACAAGGAGAAAATTGGAGACTTTTTAGTCTTTCTTAACTGAAGATACTTTCCTCTAGGAGTTTGTACTCTTAGAAGGATCACAGTGACCTGTGCTATGTCTAAGTTTGCTATACACAGAAATAAAATTTGGAAAATCCAGAGTCAAACAATAGCACACTGTACAACCTTACACCAAAAAAGAAAAGAAAAAGGAAAATCATTTTCCCAGGGACTTGTTCAAATTCTGTAACTCATGGCATTATGTAAAGTGATTAACTATATATCTACAATTTCACCTATAACCTTTTATTTGCTATGAAAAGCTATGCAGGTTTAGTTATAAGAACCAGTCTTTTCTGTTTCAGACTTAATTTCAAATAATAAAAAAAGTTAAAGTTAAAATAAGGGATGGAAAGATGGCTCAGTGGCAAAGGTCACTCACTGTTCTTCTGGGGGACCTAGTTTTAGTTCTCAGAGTCCACGTGATGGCTCACAACCTTATGCAATTCCAGATCCAGAGGATACAACACACTCTACTGGCATCTTTGGCCACTGCATGCACAAAACATCCATACATGAACTATAAAAAGGATAGAATATCTAAAGTTTTTAATTTAAAAATAATAAAACTATTTTATGCCCCCCCCCCCAAAGCCACCACCACCACCACCACAAACCCTCAACCTATTGTTTTCTTTTCCAGATTGGTACCTACCTATTTTGATTTTCCATCAAAGTTATAGTATATGCCTCAAAGTGTTAGTTATTATAAAAGTCAAGCCCCACAACAGTTTCTTATAAGAACTGACATCTTAGTAGTGTTAAATATGTTAGAAAGACATGTTAGAACTGGCAAAGAAATTAAATGGACATTTGTAAGAATGTAAAACATTTTTTTTCAACATTGTCTGGTATTTTGTGAATGTTTCCTTTTAGCTGAGTATTAGTTCTGACCTAAAGATTGTATTATACTTCTCTCTTCCTCCTCCCTTTTCTCTCCTTCTCCCTCTCTTATTTGAACTAGAGTTTCTAAATAAAGCCCATGTTGGACTCAGACTCACCAATCTCTGTCTTGATTTCCCCACTAGGCTTGGTTCAACATTACATCTTTCTAGTAATTATTTTAAAAATAATTTAAAATGCCATTTCAAAATGGACTTACTACAATTTAAGTTCACATTATGTTTGTATTGCATCGTTATTGTAAATATTAAAACATATGACATCAAAAGCTATCACCAGAGAAATGAAAAAAAAATCTAATGTTTCAAAGGCTAAGATAAACTGTATGACAAATTCTTTAAGATAATTTGAAAATTATGTTATTAATAAATGTATTATTATAGATTATTACATAAACTTGTTAAGTTACCAAGAAGTTGCTGTCAGAGACCATTTGAAATACATCCTTTCTTTCCTGTCTTCCTTCCTTTTGCCTTGTGCTTTAATCATGCACAGTCTTAGACTGAACTGAGGAAAGACATACTCAGGAATAATAACAAATAAGATAAGAAAAGTTTACATATCATTCAAAAGCTCTAGTCCCCAATTTGGAAGAGCAAAGCATTGTCCATCGTTAAATACTGAAGATCACTAGGGAACTAAATTGTGCTTATATGCATTTTTCTTCTTAGAAGAAAGTCAAAATAGATAGAAAAGGAGTAGCGTGATTTTTTTTCTCACAGTCTTAGTGACACATTCAAATAAGTAAGATTTCTCAGACTTTTTCATGCAACCTTTTAGTTTTCAATCATTTTTAAAGCACCCCCTAAGCAGAATAAAAAGAAAATCTAAGTTTTGCTTATTAAGGATCAAATTTTAACAACAATTTGTATTGAAGAGAACCAATGTCACCATATTTCCATTGAGAAGTGCAGTATTTTGTAGCACCTTATGAGCATGCCATAGTGTCTTTGGAAACCATCTTCCAAAGCTCAGAACAGAAAGCAGTTCCAATATGTATAAAAGTCCAAATGAATCAGGTAAAGATGTATGCAATAAAGTTAAAAATAGAATTTTCCTACCTGGACAGAAGAAATATGTAAAACAACCTTTATGTTTATATTCAGTTCATTCTCTCTCTCTCTCTCTCTCTCTCTCTCTCTCTCTCTCTCTCTCTCTCCTTCTCTCCCTTCCTCCCTGTCTTTCCCCTCCCTCTCTCCCTTCCTCTCTCTCTCTCCTTCTCACACGCGCACACACGCGCACACACACACACACACACAAGAACATACATGCACACAAACAAATAGGCTTGTTGGGTTGGGGCACAGCTCATGGACACAAACTTGCCTAGCACTGCAAACAAACAACAAAAACCAGTCAATTTACAATGACATCAGGGAAGGAAAAGCATTAAAGATGTACCAAACATGAAGTAACTATGAAATAGATTTTGTAAGAATAAAGGAAAAACAATGATAACATTTTAGTCACTGATATCTGATCAGAAATGCTAATACTTATGTAGTATATATTTGAAAAGACATCTTATTTTATGTGTATGTTCCTGAGTGTATATATGTGCACCACATGTGTGCAGTGCCCACAGAGTTCAGAAGAGGGTATTAGATTTCTGAGTATTGAAGTTACAAGCATTTGTGATGTGGGTGTTGGGAACAGGACTTGAGTCCTCTGCAAGAGCAGCAAGTGCACTCAACTGATGAATCATTTCTCTAAATATTAAAAACAAAACTGTGTTCTTTGATCTCTGAATAAAAAGTAAGGTTTCCTGAAATGACTATGCCTCCTTCTTCTTTAACTCATCTTCCCTTTGAGCTGCAAAGCAATATTCAGGGTGAGGCTACTCTAAGAGACACTATAAGAAACTTGAGTTCTTTGGTATGCAATTCTTTTACATCACAAAGAAAAAGAAAAGAATCCTGGGGGTGGGAAAGACAATGTGAACAAAATATCAGGGCAGTTATAACACCAATGGGTGACAAGTAGTGTATTTTAAGTGCAACTGCAAAACTATAACAAATATACAATATTATAGGTATTTTGTCTTTTCTGTGCACTGTTAATGAAGAACTCTTTGGTAGCAAATAGGTCAACGTGAAATACAATGCTAAAAGTCTTAGTTACTAGTCTTGGGAGGCTTTACTCTAAAAGTTCAAGAGAATAGGCTGGGTAAGTTGTGAAGATGGAAAATGGATGTTTAAATAGTAGAAAATTGAAAAACAGAAGTGTCACCATGAATATTGCTGCATTATGCAAAATCCATTCCCTAAGAAATAATATTCTAATACAGTAGAGGGGTTCCTTCCTGAGTAGACCTACAAGATAAAAGAAGAGCGAGAGTTTTCACCATGCTGTTAGGGCGGGGTTTGTGTGCTTCTCACATTCTGACTTGCAGCTTAAGTTGGTTGACTGTAACAGCCCTGTATAAAATGAGTATATCTTATTCGAATTGCTGGAGACCAGAAGCGTTTCCAAATCATATTAATTTAAACTTTAGAATATTAGCATAGAGCTTACTGGTTGAGCATCCCTAATATGAAAAGTCTGATATCCAAAATGCTCTAAAATTGGGGATTCTGGCGATCACCTTGGATTAGGGATGCTCTGCTTATATTCATTTTAGTTTTATAAGTACCACAGAAAAGTGAAATTAACACGAAAATCTCTGAAAATTATTTAGCACAATTGCAGTTAGTTTTAAAAGTATTAACTAGATGTGATGAATAATCCATCAGGTAAAAAGAAAATGTAAATGAACTGAGATCTAAACATACTCCGCATGGCATGTCCACGTCCAGTAGCCACAAAGAAATCATGGATTGCCATTTTACTACTTTTTCCACTCAATTCAGCCATGTTGCTCTTTACTTTTCAACCCAAGTTCACATTTCTGAATCTCATCAACCTTTGCATTATCTCACATCCAATTAACAAAAGATGTTAGTGTTTTTAGGATTAAAACTTTTTGTCTGTTTTTCAATACAGGGTTTCACTGGCTCTAGCTGTCCTAAAACTTGCTTTGTAGGCCAGGCTGCCCTTGAACTCACCTGTCTCTGCCTCCCCAAGGCTGGGATTAAAGGCATGCACCACCACTGCCCAGCCAGGACTAAAACTTTTAATCCACAACAAAACCATAATTTTAAAAATATGGACCGCACCTTAGAATTGCCAAGGGGTCTTTCAAAAATCTGATGTTCAGACTAAATCTCTAACAATTTCTAAAAGACAGAAGTGTTGGGGGGGCCAAGTATCAGGATCTCGGGAAGATTTAGAGCTTCTTCTTTCCAACCTGTGTCAAAGTTAAGAGCCATTGTTCTGGGCAACATTTCTGAACAAACTTTAAAGCTGGTGAAGGAAATACTTTTGGTGGATATGTAGCAAGTTTCTCTATAGAGGTGCTAAGTGGTGAAAAAACTTTGTTCAAAGTAACCAACTGTTATTATTAGAAAAACACTATGTTAAAGTTTTACTAGACTCAACTGCTGTACCTCATATTAAAAAATGATTTAACTTGAAGTCTACTTATATAATAAAAATCATTATAGCAAAGGTTATTTTGTATGATTGTTGAAGATGATAACAGGATACCAGGCAGTAGAATATGTTTTATAAACTATACATCATTTATCTGTTATTAATCAGCCAAGCCACAGAGTCATTTGTAATTAAAGCAAATAGAGATTATCATGTAGCGTTACTAGGCATTTGCATCTAGCCCAGTTACTGGAGTGAGGCTCCTAAACTATCAAGACCTGTGCTCCCAAGTCAGGAACTGGAGGCAGAGCCTAACAAGCCTCGCTTTAATGTTTGCTAAGCTTTGACAACAACACATCTAGGCAAACATTAGCAAAGAGGAAGTATGCAATAACTAAAACCAGTGGGTAAGTATAAAGTAACCTTTAAAAGTCACAGAGCAAATGTTATATGGCGTGAATTACTAATCAAAAACAGGTTCTAGAGTTTTGCATCATAAAACAATATTACTTTCATTATTAAGCCAAGTTTTATCAATTAACACATGATTATGGTCATTAATCCAATAGTATAGTACATTGGGGACTTATTTAAATTACATAGTACATAATAGTTTGGATAAGGCATGAAGAAATAAATTCTAGAAGTACCAAGGTTTCTGAAAGTAGGAAAGTTTTCATGTACTGGGTTTTCACAGAATAATCACAGCTGTCTTAATAGTCACATTTATCCTGAAGACAACACCCCATAGCATCTTAATGTTCCCAATCAGCCCAAGGAAGCACTTCCTCCCTGACTCAGAGCAGCCATCACTTGGAATGAATCATCACCAATGTTTCCTGTATATTAGCTGTGTCATCGGGTCTGCTAAGCGACAGAAAAACAGTTTTTAATTTCTTATCTTAAGACATATCATCATAGAAAACTATCATTTTTGCTCCCTGACTCATAGTTCAAAGGTATTGATGTCAGTAAAGCACATATGGACAATAATGAACAACACAGAAGGTCTTGTGAGACTCCAAATAAGTTCTTTGAGAGGTCTTGCTCTTTTTCCATTTAAAATCTCGAGAGCTTTAAGGCTCCCACAACCTCCCTGGTGAGATCAAAGTAGAACATCATAATTAAGAACTAATTTTAGTTTTTATCCTCAGTTTCTGAGTGAAATGTATATAGAAATATATTTTCCTAGAAGGTCTTTAAAGAAGGTTTATTTATTTGTTTATTTATTTATTTATTATGTATACAATATTCTGTCTGTGCATATGTGTGCAGGCCAGAAGAGGGCACCAGACCTCATTACAGATGGTTGTGAGCCACCATGTGGTTGCTGGGAATTGAACTCAGGACCTTTGGAAGAACAGGCAATGCTCTTAACCGCTGAGCCATCTCTCCAGCCCCCTAGAAGGTCTTTAACTGTAAATAAATTCCTTTTTGGAGTGATAGTAGATGACTCTGACTTCTTTGATTAACATTCCTGAGCTCTAAAGAAATTTACTTCCTCCAAGCATAAGCTTCCCCTATTTAAAATATCTGGAATTAAAAATAAAGACACATATAGAAGGAGGAAGTTCGATAGCTGGTATCTACAACAGGATGTAGATACCCTCGGACATCCAGTTTCCTACAGGGGAAAGAAGAGCTGCACATACTTCTTTGATCTAGAGTTTTAGTTGTCAACTTGACCCAATCTAGAGTCACTTGGCAAGGGGAGTCTCAATGACAATTGTCTAGATTAAGTTGGTCTGTGGGCATGTCTATGGGGGATTGTCTTGATTAGTGGGAAAAACAACCAACAGTGGGTGGCACCCTTCTCTGGGTAAGGGATATTGGATTGTATAAGAATAGAGAAAACAAGCAGAGCACTGGATGTACACATACATTAATTCACTGTGCTCTGCTCTTTCTTGACCGTGGATGGAATGTGACTAGCTGCTTCAAGTTCCTATGTCTTGACTTTGAGCTGCTGTGTAATGATGGACTATAAACTCGAATTGGGACTAAATAAGTCCTTTCCTCCTTAAGTAGTTTCTATCAGGGGATTTTACACATCAACAGGAAGTGAAAATAAGACATTTGTTAAAAATTATTGTTTAATGGTCTCATGGGTGCTCATATCCACTTACTGTTTATAAGTGTACTAGGAGCAAAATAAATTCTCAAAGATGCAGATTTCAATGACCAGGCCCTGAACTTTATATCCCTACACTGCTAGGATTCAGTTGCTCTGAAAGCAACAGTGATCCAAAATTTTGTATGGGTACCAGAACCACCTGGAGTGCTTGTGAAAATACAGTCCCCATTCAGTTTCTCTGAAGTTCTGATATAGGGCCCCCAGTCAGCTTCTCAGTAAGTCCCTAACTGATGCTGAGGCAGCTGGTCCCCAGATCACAACTGGATGACCAAGAAAAATGACAGCTCTGCATACATCATCTGCCAACTTCCAATCACTGACCTCCCTCTCAACAAAAGCAATGACGTCAGAAAAGCTCAAAGTCACTCACACTCAAGCAGAGTTTGGGGTTCCAGAACCACTTCAAATATAAGATCGGTAGCCCCAGATCAAAGTGGTTTATACCATGGAAAAGAAACCTCTCCTTCCAGGGGCTTTTCTTTTTATTTAGGTTTTTCCTCATTCACAAATCATTTCCATTTTTCAATATAAATGTTATGAAAAAGAATAACTCATTTAGATTTTTTATACTTTTTACTTCAATAAACTCATCGTTTTCTTTTGAATTAAATTTTCATGCCTCTTCCACCTTTGTTGGACTATGTCCTCTCTGAACAAAGAGAATCATATGATTGAAAGAGCACTGGGAATTCATTTAATTTCTCCTTGGCCTAAGACAAGACTGTGTCTAAACCATTCTCAAATAGAGCACAAGAACAGGCAGCAGGGTCCCCCATTCAGCATTCTATTGAGTACTTGAATATACTACTACGCCTTCTTGTCCCCAAGCCAGCTGACCTCAGCGTTAGGGTATTATTAGAAAGCCTAAACTTTAAATTATTTGGACTCATCCTTTATTCTACTCTTAATAAGTTTACTTATTTATACTACTTAAATATATGCTATCTTAATGATTTTTTTGTTGGTTGGTACAAAGGGGAAGATTAATTTAATTCATAAAGTAACTAAAAGTGATTTAATTAGCACAAGTAAAGATTTATGTATAAATGACATTAAATATAATGCAATGGCCCTTATGGGAACAAAATGTGAATTAGTTGAGAATAATGGTATTAGTCATTTTATTTTACTAAAAGAAGTGGTGATGCATTATAATTTTGAAAACTTTGAGACATCAGACATCTCATACATAAAATGGGTGGGAACAGGAGAACTTTAAAAATAAATTGCAAGTTCTACTTAACCATATTTTATGATATTTCACATGAGTGAAATCTTTCAAAAAGATTTATTTATTGTGTATACAATATTTTTCCTGCATGCATGCCTGTAGGCCAGAAGAGAGTACCAGATTTCACTACAGATGGTTGTGAACCACCATGTGGTTTCTGAGAATTGAACTCAGGACCTTTAGAAAAAGCAGGCATGCTCTTAACCACTGAGTTATCTCTCCAGCCCCACATGAGTGAATATTAATAGAGCATTATTCATATTTTTTGACTTTTCATGTTTTGTAGTCTTTACTATTGGAAGTAGGGTCATAGTAATGAATGAGTTTAACTTTAATGACTCAAAAATATGGATTCTATCATATGATAATCATTTTTGAAAATATTCTTTTCATATTCAAATACTTGAAGCACTTGGAGAGCCAATGGATACATGGACAAAGGTCCATGGAATGCATATATTTTTACATAGTTTAGAATGGAAATGTGTCATTTATTTCCATTTCAACATTCTAAATACTATCATTTTAAATGAATACTTGGGTTTTGGGATGGTGAGGTACTCCAGACATCCCTGGCCTTAAAGGATGGGTCTGATTCTTGCCTACTGTAATAAAGCTTTGTGGTGGAGGTGGTGCATTTAGTCTCCAGAGAGAAGGAAGATGCTGCTTGCACAGCACTTCTACTCACCAGTCCATGAAGCAGCAAGGGTGTTGGCTTTGAAGGAAGCCAACTGTCCTGCTCTCCCAGCCAGAGGTAAAGAATTGCATTGGTGGCCACTAGAGGGAGGAGGATTAGGAATAGAGTAAATTGTGGGGAAAAGGCACCCATGAAAAACGCACATGGGACAACCAACACATCACCAACCACTGCCTACCAGCTACATCTACCTCGCTGAGGGATTATAATGGGGTCACTAAACATCGTTAGCCCAGAGATCCAGACACCAGTAATTTATGCAGCATCCCAGTATACTGCCCCTTAACTTTGATGGCTCGAGAAGGGAGTTTGAACAGGATTGTGGGAAACACGCAATTGTACAAACACAAGCACACAAGCACACATACATTCTCATGCCCCATTACAACAAGTTGCACTTGTGACGACTGATTCTTGCTGGTTTTTAATTTAAAACTCTTGATGTTCTTTACCAAGAATGTGTTCATGAAAAGCAAACAGCCCACCTTCAAGATAGTCTTGGAGAAGCACCAGCAGAGATACTCATTGTGCCAAGATGTATTTTACCAACAAATCTGTGTAAATTACATGAGGTTGAAACAAACAGAATGTAATATAATTAAGCAAAGTTTCTTTTGCTAAATTACAGCTTGAAGCAAACCTGCAAAAAATGTTACCAATTAGGCTTTTAGCAAACAAAAAACACAGCTCGGAGTAGGTTTTGCTTTCCACACTGCCAGCTGTGGGCTGCCTAGTGGGTGTCTTACCTCCAGCACAAGTAGCTGAGCACTCTGACCAGGGCTGATGATGCCACAGAAAGCCAACTTCATTATCTCCACTGCCAGGACGAGTGATGGGAACGTTGAACTTGTACCTAATTCCCAAATTCTGTTCTTGGAGTAGAACCTGCCATTGAAAACAACTGGTGAAGATAATTAAAATACAATGAGCCTTTATTCAGATACTTATCATTTCTTCTGAAGAAGAAAATGCCATAGAGCATGTCTTACAGGAAATTTGGAACATTTGTTTATTTACTTTAGCTTTTTGACAGTCTCACTCTGTGGTCCAGGCTGACCTTGAACCCACGACAACTTTAAAAGATTATTACATTTTTGTTTATTTATGGGTGGGAGGGTGTGCACATGCCTTGAAGCATGTATAGAGGTCAGAGGGCAATTTGTCAGAGTTGGTTCTCTCCTTCTATCATGTGAATCATGGGGCTTGAACTCAGGCTTGGTGACAAACGCCTTTATCTGATGAGGCATCTCAGTGGCCTACAACACAGCTTCAAAGCACATGAACTTTAATAAAATCTTTCTTTTTTCTGTTCATAAGTAGTATATCACTATTTTCATTTATACTGCTTGGTCATAAAAATTTTACTCAAGAAAACATGAAAATCTGGGTGGTGGTGGCACATACCTTTAATCCTAGCACTTGGGAGGCAGAGGCAGGCTGATCTCTCTGAGTCGGTGGCCAGCCTGGTCTACAGAGCTAGTTCCAGGACAGTCAGGGCTACACAGAGAAGTGTTGTCTCAAAAAAACAAACAAACAAAAACTTGTCAGTTGGCAAGAGATTTATGGCCTTCACTCTGCAGTGTCTACACTTTTGGGGTAAAATCATCTTACCTTTGCCTTCATTCCATCACCTGCAAAACAGAGCTGGTCAAACATGGCCTTTTCTACCCCACAATGTGGAAATTACAGTGAAAATGTAATGATAAAGACACATTTACCATTACAATGAGGTTTTCAGAGGTGGGTCCTAGGGCTTCCAAGGATTCTGGTTCATCTGTTGGTCTCTTGTAGTGGAAAGCTGTCCCAGAAACATCAAATTTCCTAGGCCAGTCAATAGTCCAGGCACCATTAATATAGTAATCATCCCCTTCAGATTTTAAAGCTGGAAAAGAGAACAACAATCCACTTAAAAATGTTAAATTTCATTTAGTAGTATATTATGGATCAACTACTGCAGTAGGTTTATAATGAACAGTCATTTAATTCAGAGACAATGCTAGGCCGTCTTCCCTCTCTTCCCTTTTTCACTTCATCTGGTTCTCTTTCCCTTGGTTGCTTTTATTCCTCCCAAACAGTGACTGACTTTATTATGAGGATATTCCTATCTGGGACCCCACCTTCTTAAATTAAAAATGCATAGGAAAAAGGGGGACTTAGAAACCTTTGAAAAATATCTATATCTTGCGTCCCCAGGGCAGGAAGAAGGTGACTGCCAGGTGACCTGAGGGGTAAAGGCAGGGCCCTTTCTCCCTACATGCTTACATCTACCATAAAGTGAGATGGCACCAGGCACATGAGTAGTGTGGGGGCGGCTATGGCCTAAGGCCAGTCTAGGGTGCAGAGTGAGACCTTGTCTCAAAAGCAAAGCAAGGATAGCCACTGAGGCTATGGATGCCCTTGCTATATGTTTGGGACAAGGTTTCTCTGTAGAACCCATTGGTCTTATACTTGCAAGCCTCCTCCTGCCTTAGCCTCCTAAGCACTTGCTCTACAGTTGTTTGGGGGCCACCATATCATCTGTTTCTAATTTAAATGCAAATTGGAAGAGAAGAACTTACAGTGGCTGTACTAGTTCTGCACAGTAACAAGGTCATTAACAGTGAGGCAGGGATGGGGAGGTCCTCAGGCCTCCCTATCCATCACTACAGACACACTTAGGAAGAAGGGAACTTGTTGCCTTCAGTTGTTTACCCACTAGTGACCCCATCAAGCTCCAGTGGATACTTTCAATTCAATGACCACACAGATGACCCTGGTTACGCTAAATGGTCATAAACAAAACTACAAGTCATAAATCTAGGAAAGAGGATGGTGAAGTTGATAAGGATGGAAGTATGTAGGGGAAAGAGAGTAATAATGATGGGTTATATACACACATGTATGAAATTGTCAAAGAACAGAATTAATAATAATAAAACAATGTCAACCAAAGAACTGCAATAATTTTCATATGAATGTTGAGAGGGTAATTACTTAAGTATTCATAATGTCATTGGTGGAAATGAATGAAACATTTATACGAGAGGATAAGAAGGGCATTAGGAAAAAATGAAAGAGGAGCTTGGCATGAGGGTAGAAGTGAGGGGCAGACTTACTCTCTAAATAGTAAAGGAGTGGTTAAAAGACCATGGTGAGGGAAAACCTGTGGTTCTGGCGCACAGACAACTGAACAACAGAACCAAAGAGTTTGAAAATAGATACAGGTCATAAGAGAATTTTGTCCTCACTTTTTAAAACACATTTTTAAATTAATTTTATTTCTCATATATTACATCCTGACTACAGTTTGCCCTCCCTCCTCACCTTCCAGGCCTCTTCTAGATCCATTCCTCCTGTTTCCCTTCAGAAATGAACAAGCCTCCCAGGAATGTCAACCAAACATGGCATTACAAGATGCACTAAAGCTGGGCACATACCCTCGTGGGAATTCCACATGGTTTTTACTACTGTAGTTCTGTGGTAGAGCTTGAAACCAGGGATGTTAATAACTCTGGAAGTTCTTTTATTGTGCAGAATTGTTTCGGATACCCTGGGTGTTTTGGTTTGTTTGTTTGTTTGTTTTTCATATGAAGTTGAGTATTGTCTTTCAAGCTCTGTAAAGAATTGTGTTGGAATTTTGATAGGAATTGTGTTGTATCTGTAGATTGCTTTTGGTAAGATTGCCATTTTCACTATGTTAGTACTACCAATCCATAATCATGGAAGATCTTTTCATCTTCTGAAATCTTCAATTTCTTTCTTCAAATACTTGAATTTCTTGTAATTCAGGTCTTTCACTTGCTTGGTTAGAGTTACACCAAGGTATTTTATATTATTTTTGGCTATTATAAAGGGTGTTGATTCTCTGATTTCTTTCTCAGCCTTTTATCATCAGTATATGGGAGAGCTATTGATTTTTTTTTTTTTTTTAGTTAACTTTGTATCCAGTCACTTGACTAAAGTTGTTTAAGAGATGTAGGAATTCCCTGGTAGAGTTTTTGGGGTTGTTTATGTATACTATCATATCATCTGTAAATACTTTGATTTCTCCCTTTCCAATTTGTATCCCTTGGATCTCCTTTAGTTGTTTTATTGTGCTAGCTAGAAATTCAAGTACTATATAGAATAGGTATGGAGAAAGTGGACAGTCTTGTTTCTGAATGTAAAGGAATTGCTTTGAGTTTCTCTACTTTTAATTTGATGTTGATTGTATAGGCTTGCCGTAAACTGCCTTTATTATGCTTAGGAATGTTCCTTGTTTCCCAAATCTAGACAAACAAGACTTTTATCATGAAGAGGTGTTGGATTTTGTCAAAGGCTTTCCCAATATCTAATGAGATGATCATGTGTTTTTTTTTTCTTTCAGTTTTTTATGGTATATTAACATTGACAAATTTTCATATGCTGAACCATCCCTACATCTCTGGCATGGATCCTGTTTGGTCATAATGGATATTTTTATGTGTTTTTAGATTCAGTTTATATTTTTGTATCTATGTTCATGAGTGAAATTGGTCTGTAATTCTTTCTTTGTTGAATACTTGTGTAGTTTGGGTATCAGGATGACCTCATAAAATGAATTTAGCAATGTTCCTTTTGCTTCTATTTTGTGAAATAATTTGAGGAGTATTAGCATTAGCTCCTCTTTGAAGGTCTGGTAGCATTCTGTAATAAAAGTCATCTGGATCTGGTGTTTTTTTTTTTTGTTTGTTTGTTTGTTTTCTTTTTGTTTTTGGTTGGGAGACTTTCAATGACAGCGTTTATTTCCTATGAGCTATAGATCCATTTAAACTGTTTACTTGATCTTGATTTAACTTTGTCAAGTGATATATATGGAGAAAATTGGTCATTTCTTTTAGATTTTCTAATTTTGCGCAGTACAGGTTTTTAAAGTATGACCTAATGATTCTTTGGAGTTCTTAGGTGCCTATTGTTATATCCCCTATTACATTTCTCATTTTGCTAATTCAGATATTCTCTGTTGTTTATTTATTTTGGATAGAGTTTGTCTATGTAATTGATTTTTTCAAAGAACCAACTCTTTATTTCACTGATTCTTTGTATTGTTATCTTGGTTTCTATTTTATTAATTTCAGTCCTTAGTTTGATTATTTCCTGCCATATACTCCTCTTGGGTGTGTTTACTTCTTTCTTTTCTATAGCTTTCAGGTGTGATGTTCAGTTGCTAGTATGCAAGCTCTTCAATTTCTTTACGTAGGTATTTATTGCTATGAACTCCTCTTAACACTGTTTTCATTGTGTTCCATATGTTTGGGAATGTTGTGTGTTCATTTTAATTGAATTCCACAAAGTCCCTAGCTTCTTTCTTTCCTTTTGCATTGAACCAGTAGTTATTAAGTAGAAACTTGTTCAGGTTCCATGAGTTAGTAGACTTTCTATTGTTGAAATCCAGCATATATATATATATATATATTACAGCCAGCCCAAGTTTCCCCTCTCTCCTTTCCTACCGTTCACCTCTGTTCCCAACTCCCAACTTAAGGGCAGTCTGTCCTGAGTATCAAGAAAACATGGCATATCAAGTTGCAGTAAGACTAAGCACTTCCACATGTACTCAAGCTGGGCAAGGCAACCCAGTATGAGGAATAGGGTTCAAAAAGCCAATAAAAGAGTCAGAGATGGCTTCTGTTTCCACTGTTAGGAGTCCCACAAGAGGACCAAGCTACACAAGTGTAATATATATACAGAAAGCCTAGGTCAGTCCCATGTAGGCTCCTTGGTTTTTCATTTGGACTCTGTGAGGCCTTGTGAGCCCAAGATAGTTGATTCTGTGAGTTTTCTTGTGGTGAAAAGGAAGAAGTCAAAGTATCATTATCCAAAGATGATATGATAGTATACATAAGCAACATCAAAAACTGTACCAGGGAACTCCTAAAGCTGATAAACATCTTTAGTTAAGTGGCTGGATACAAGATAAATGCAAAGAAAATCAGTAGCTCTCCAATAAACAAATGACAAACAGGCAGAGAAAGAAATCAGAGAATCAACACTTTGTACAATAGCCTCAAATAATATAAAATATGTTGATGAAACTCTAACTATGCAAGTGAAAGACCTGTATGACAAGAACTTCAAATCTTTGAAGAAAGAAACTGAAGAAGGTATCAGAAGATAAAAAGATCTCCCATTCTCATGGATTGGTAAAAATAAAATAAAAAAATGGCAGAGAATCTTACCAAAAGCACATTACAGATTAAATGCGATCTCTATTAAAAATGCTAACGCAATTCTTTACAGACCTTGAAAGAACAATAATCAATTTCGTATAGAAAAACAAAATACCCAGGATAGCTAAAACAATCTTATACAATAAATAAATGCAGAGCTACAGATTTAAAACCCCATGGTATTGGCATAAAAACATACAGGTGGATCAATGGAATTGAATCAAAGACCCTGACATAAATCCACACACTATGGACACCTGATTTTTGACAAAGAAGCAAAAATTGTAAAATGGAAAAAATAAAGCATGTTCAACAAATGGTGCTTGTCTATCTGGATGTTACCACGTAGGAGAGTACAGATAGATCCATATCTATACCTTGCATAAAATTCAAGTCCAAGTGGATCAAAGACCTCAACGTGAATCCAGTTACACTGAACTGGACAGGAGAGAAAGTGAGAAATGATCTTGAACGCATTGGAACAGGGGACAACATCCTGAACATAACACCAATAGCATAGGAACCAAGAGAGACACTAAATAAATGGGACCTCATGAAATTGAAACGTTTCTGTAAGGAAATCCAGTTTTTAACCCATGATGATCTAATAGGATAAGAGGGTTGTTTCAATTTTCTTGTGTCTATTGAGACTTGCTTTGTGACCAAGTATGTGGTCACTTTTGGAGAATGTTCTGTGAAGTGCTGAGAAGAAGGTGTATTCTTCTGTGTTTGGTTGAAATATTCTGTAGATATTTGTTAGGTCCATTTGGCTCCTAATGTCTGTTAGATCCAGTATTTCTGTTTAGTTTTTGTCTGGGAGACCTCTTCATTTATGAGAGTAGGGTACTGAAGTCTCCCACTTTTAATGTGTGAGGTTCAATGTGTGGTTTAAGCTTTAGTAATGTTTCTTTTACAAATATAAATGCCCTTGTGTTTGGGCATAGATGTTAAGAATTGAAACATCATCTCAGTATTTTCCTTTAATGAGTATGAAGTGTCCTCCATCTCTTCTGATTAATTTTGGTTTGAGGTCTATTTTTTTAGATATTAGAATAACTACACAAGCTTGACTCTTGGGTTCATTTGCTTGGAAAATCTTTCTCCAATCCTTTCTCTGAGATGTTTATCTTTGATGTTGAGGTATGCTTATTTTGTGCAACAGAAGGATGGAACCCATTTTCACATCCATTCTGTTAGCCTGTGTTTTGGGGAACTGGTTCCATTGATATTGAAAGATAATTCCTGTTATTTTGTTGTCAGTGATGGTGTTGGTAGAATTTGTGTGTTTCCCCCATTTTTTTTTTTTTTTGGTTTTGCTGGTATGAGATTATATATTTCCTGTGTTTTCTTTGGTTTAGTTAACCTCCTTGGATTGGAGTGTTTCTTCTAGTACCTTCATAGGCCTGGATTTGTGGATCGACATTAAATTTGACTTTGTCATCATTGCTTTGTCCACCTATGACAACTGAAAGTTTTGCTGGGTATAGTAGTCTGGGTTGGCATTTGTGGTCTTTTAGAGTCTGCAAGACATCTGTCCAGGCCCTTCTGGCTTTTATAGTCTCTGTTCAGAAGTATAATAGGTCTTGTTTTATATGTTACTTGACCTTTTTTCCCTTGCCACTTTAATATTCTTTGTTCTGTATGTTTAGTGCTTTGATTTTTGTGCAGCAAGGGGATTTTCTGGTCCAATCTATTTGGTGTTGTGTAAGCTTTTATAGGCTTGTCCATCTTTAGGCTAGGAAAGTTTTTTCCTCTGATGTTGTTAAATATATTCTCTGGGTTTTTGAGCTGGGTGACTTCTCCTTCTTCTATTCCTATTATTTTTAGGTTTGATTTTTCCATAGTGCCCCAGACTTCCTGGATGTTTGGTGTTAGGAACTTTTTAGACTTACCATTTACTTTGATTGGTGTATCTGTTTCTTCTAGTGTATCTTCAATGTATGAGATTCTCTCTTCCATCTCTTGTATTCCATTGGGGTTACTTGCATCTATAGTTCCTGATTGCTTATCCAGATTTTTCATTTCCAGAATTCCCTCCATTTGTGTGACCTGTACCTGAGCTACAGATATTTGCTTGATGGCTATCCTACTTAGCTTTTGCCAACCCGACAAAGCCTGGAGTCACTAGAGAAGGGAATCTAGATAAGGATTCTGTAGATCAGCTTATCCTGGTACCATGTGTGTGGGAGATTGTCTTTATTATTAATTTATATAGGAGGGTTCAGTCCATTGTGGGCAGCACCATTTCCTGGCAGGTAGGACTAGGCTGTATAAGAGAGCTAGTTACACATGCATCAGTGAGAAGCCAGCAAGCAGCATCCTCCATGATTTCTGCTTTAGTTTGCTATTTGAGTCTGTCCTGGTTCTCTCAATGATGGACTGAGCTGAAATGTAAGCCAAATAAACCCAATCTTTCTCTAAGTTGCTTTGATTAAGGTTTTTATTGTAGCAACAGAATGAAACTAGAACAATATTACAAAGATGACAACATAAATTAGAAATGAAAATGTAAAAAAGAAATAGGACTAAGGCAAAAGTACTGAACTAACATCTCATTCTTAAGAATATTCTATGTAGCTATCTGGAACAATCTAAAGCAGATACTCAAATGCTTGTATGTATTATGTCATTAGTTACTATATCCAAATATCTATCAATGGATGAATGCAAAACCAACTTGTAACAGAATATTATACAGATATAAAAATGAAATATTGATGCCTACTATAATGTAGTGGACTTGGAAAGTATTATACTTCCTTTATATGACATACCTAGAGTGGGTACAAATCCATAGTGATAAGGTAGTGACAAGGACTGCAGGAATAAGGAAAAGGGGAGGGGAATGCTTAATGCTTGCAAGGTTTTCTTCTGGGTCTGAAAATGATTGGAATGTACTAAATGATGCCAAATGATAACTCTAGATCAGTGGTTCTCAACCTTCTTAATGCCGCAACCCTTTGAGACAATTCCTCATGTTGTGGCAACCTCCCCAACCATAAATTTACTTTTGTTACTACTTCATAGTTGTAATTTTGCTACTGTTATGAAATGTAAGGTAAATATCTAGTATGTAGGATATCTGATACATGAATCCCAAAGGGATCACAACCCACAGGTTGAGAACTATTGTTCTAAATGCTTACTCTTATGAAATACAAACTTCATCTAAAAAAGTTAAAAGAAAAAGAATGAATGCCAAATTGATAAATATTTAAAATTAAATATAGTTAAATTACTCAGTGCCAGAAAAAAATGAGAGGACTTTTTTCTTGTCACATCAAAATCTGAGAAATGTGTCTAAGCATGACTGGAGACTCAGAAACTACATGATCCACCAAGGGCACTCTGACTTCTCTTAGGACTAAAGACTTCCACCTCCTCTAGGACTCTTATGTTGGTTTATCTTGCCTAATTTTGATGCGATATTTTTTATTTTCTCTTATTATATTTTATTTCATTGTTTTGTAAAAAAACAAATAAGTGAATGAAAACCTAGCCATTATGATAAAAGTTAATAATTAAATTGTCACTTATACCTGCTGAAAGAGAGAAAATGACTTTTCTCCAGTAGAGTGACACTGGGTTTGTCAAGCACTCTGGGCAAGCCTCATGTAGCTGACTGACATATAATTAGACTCCATAGTTTGTGTGTGTGCGTTAGCATGGTGGGTTAAGGTAAGGTTTTACTTTGTTTTCCTGGCTGTGGGTGGTTTTGTTACTGTACCGGGTTTTTGTTTGTTTTTTGAGACAGAACTAAAAGTTAGATGAGTAGGGAGCAGGAGGAGGATCTGGAAGGACTTGGGTGAGAAGAACGTGATCAAAATATATTCAAATTTAAAATTTTTTAAAATAATAAAATATTTAAAAGAAAAAAGAAATATTGGCATTCCAACATGGATATTTCATAACTATCATAAAGCACAAGCAAAAATGTCTTGGAATTATTTGACTGTAAAACATATTTTCTTAAAGACTATAAATATATGAGAAGAAGCTGGACGAGATCAACACAGAAACTTAAATCAAGCTGAAATTCAGATCATATAAAGAAAGGAAGTATGCCAAGAAATAGCAAATAAATGGTTATTTTTTTAATTAAAAAATTTGAAAAGAATTTATTTATTTTGGTATTAGGAGTCAAACCCAGGGCCTCTTAAGTGATGTCCCCAACTCAGCAATTGTGAAATATAAATGTTGACAGTATACTGTAGAGCTAATTACATATGGAAATATGTATACTTAAAATATTACATGAGCTAGTAGGAGACAATAAAAGTAAACTATTGGGAGTGTTTTACATTACAAACAAGACAGTATGATATAATTTGAAAATGTAATGTGATAAGTTAAACGGGTATTCTATATCCATGCAACCATAACTAGAACAGTACAGTAAAGCTAATAACTATCCAAAAATACAATGAAATAACAAATGAAATACCAGACACTTGATTAATCCTAAATACACACACACACACACACACACACACACACACATACATACACACACATACACATAACATACAATAGGTAGAAACCACAAAGGACAAGTCTCAACACCAAAATACACGTAGGATATAAAAGGCCTGAGAAAATTGAATTAATCATTAGTATGTGTGTGAGCCTGTGACTGTGCCATTGCACACAGGGGAGTCAGAGGGTAACTTTTAGGAGATGGTTCTTTCTTTACATTGTGGGATTCAGGGACAACCAAAACCAAGACAACTTGTTTCCTCCAAATCTATCAATACAAGATAATGGCTCTAAATGAGAAACACCTACATAAAAATTTCTGAAAAAAAAAAATCAAAAGAATGACTATAAACATGCTCAAAGAAATAAATCAGAATATGAGCAAATAGTTGAATGAAGAAAGGAAGTCAACATCCAATATGAAAATGGAATGTGAAATATAGAAGAAAAATTAAATTAAAATGTGAGAGATGAAAAAAATCAATAAATCAAATAAAAAGTTCAGTGGAAAGCCTCACCAATAAATAGAACAGAACACAGGGAAAAATAGGCTATCAAGATTTGAAGACAAAGTAGAGGAATGGGTACATTCAGTTAAGAGCACTGATACTTTTTTTTGTTTTAAATGTATGAATGGAAAGCACAAAGATCTTTGGGATATCATAAAATACCAAATCTTTGAACTAGAGACCTGGAAGAAGAACTGTTGGGAAGCTCCGCCCAGCCCCACTTCCCCATTCCAGACCCTATCCCAAAGAAAGCCCTACCATCTGACAGTTCCCCTGCCAAGCTCAAGACCACCAACAGGAGGCTATTTAAGGCCTGGCCCATAGGTCTGCCATGTGCTCTCCTGCTCTTTCTCCTATCTTCGCGAGAGTCACCCAAGAGTTGCTTCACTCTGTTCATTAAATATGGATTTATTAATTCAGTTTGATTTGGCTTATTTTTTGGCAGAGAAACCCAATAACTGGGATCTAAATCTTATCAAGGACTATATATCAAAAACCTAAAAATATTTTCAAGTCAAGCGGAGCAAAATATTTCCCAAATCTCGGGTAAAAAGAAGTCCATCTAGGTACAAGAAGCATGTAGAACACCAAATGGCTCCAGAAAACAAACTCCTCAAAGCATGTCATAGTCAAATACCAAATATCTAGAAAAATGATGTTGTACTTAAAGCTGCAAGAGAGAAACACCATGTTACGTGTAGATGGAGACCTCATAAAACAGCTGAGTCTTAATGAAAGCTTTTAAAAGTAAGAAGGGCTTGGAGTTATGTATTTTAAATTTGGAAAAATTACAAATGTGAAACAGACTGTGATACTTGGCAAAAATATATGTCATGATGTGGGAAGAAGAAAAATATTCCATGATAAAAGGAGTTTATGACCATAAAGCCACCCAACAGAAGGTACTGAAAGTAATTTTTGGACTGAAAAGAATGATAAGCATATCAAAGAGGCTAAAGGGTAGGGGAGTAAATGGTGCTAGAACAACAGCTGAGAAAATGAGGATTAAGAAAAGACTAAACACTGCATCAACAGAATGACAGGAATTAATACACCTCTTTCAATAACAGTGTACATTAAAGGTCTTTATTTCCCAATCAAAAGACAGAAAATAAAAGATTGGATTTAAAAAAAAACCGGAATCATCTATTTTCTGCCTGTAAGAAACATACCTACCATCAAAGATAGATACTAGTTTAGGGAAAAAGAATGGAAAAAGGTATTCCAAAAAAAATAAAGTTAGAAATAGCAGGTATCACTATTCTGATCTGACAAAATAAACCTCAAACCAAAAGTAATCTAAAGAGAATAAGAAGATCCCTTTATTCCAACTGATACAATTGGCAATAAAATACTGGTAAGAAGTAAACGTAAAAGAGGTTTTATCTTGGCTCATGGATGGTTCTAGGAAACAGTTTAGTTTATCTTGGAAGAGAAACCATGTGTTAGGATCACAAGATGACAGGCTGCACCATGTCCTAGTCAGGAAGCAGATGGTGATATATGACTGCTCAGGTGGCTTTCTTTCTTTCTTTCTTTCTTTCTTTCTTTCTTTCTTTCTTTCTTTCTTTCTTTCTTTCTTTCTTTCTTTCTTTCTTTCTTTTAAAACTCTGTCAAGGATTCCAGTCCATGCAATGGCACTGCCTAAATTTGTGGTAGTTCTTCCCATCTCAGTTAATCTAATGAAGATAAACCGTCATGGAGATGGCCAGAGGCTAACCTAATAAAGATAACCATTCATAAGTACGTACTTCCTAGATGTACTTCCTAGATGGTTTTAGATCATATCAAACTAATCAATATCAACCATCACAGGGATCAATCCCTTAAGAGGATATTGCAATTCTACACATATATAAATTGAACATAGGTAAGTTTAACTTCATAAAATACAAACTACTAGACACAAAGACACAATTTAACCTAGTCACAATAAGTAGTAGAGCAACTTTTGAACCCCACTCCCACCAACTGATAGATCATCTCAGTGCCATTCTCCCACCAGACAGAGAAATATTAGGATTAAATGGTATCTTAAATCAAATAATCTCAATAAACATCTATAGATACTCCACTCAACAACTTATGATACATGTTCTTCTCAGCAGACCACAGAACTTTCTCTAAAATAGATTGCATATTACACAAAAAATAGTTGTAGCAAATATAGAACTCTTGAAATAATTCACCAAGTGAATAATTCATTTTATTCTATTTGATTACAGTGGATTAAGACTATAATTCAAGAGTAAGAATTATGGACAAACACAAACTCATGGAAATTAAACAACACACTATTGAGCAACAAATAGATCATTGAAGAAATAAAGATGGAAACAACAACAAAAATATCTCTGGAACCAGATGATAATGAAAACACAACATACCAGAACCTTTGGGACACAATGGGACACAATGAAAATAGTACAAAGAGGGAAGCTTAGTGTCTACACTAAGAAATCGAAGAGATCTCAAATTAAAAATGTCATCATACATCTTTGGGTCTGGAAAAGTGAGAACAAGCCAAACACCAAATCAGTAGACTAAAACATAATTAATGCAAGGACAAAAATGAACGAAGTAGACTCTTACAATAACTACATATACAAGAGAGAGACAAAACTGTTGTAATCTAGTTGACTAAATTTTTGGAATACTGAACTCAGTAGCACTACAGCATACATTCTGCTCAAGTGCACTTGTATTGAGCCACAAAACAAACCTCAACAACAAATACCATACACACACACACAACGCCTGTAAAAATATCTAGGACATGCTGTCTACATAGATAGGAGTAAACTAGAAATCAATAATGAAACATATCTGGAAAGATATTTAGAAAATGAGTAATTTCTGTTTAAAGATAAGTAGCATATTTAAAAACAAGTGATAATGACAATATGACATTAAAATATGTGAAGTTAAATTAAAGAGAAATTTAAAGTGAAAAAATCTTTATTATAACAGTAAAAACAACAATCTACAGTTTTATATTTAGAAGCTACAAAAAATATCAAATTAAAACAAAATAAATAAAAAATAGCACTAATAAACAGAAAGATAAAAATGGTTGTCATGGAAAATAGGCAAAAGCATTTAAGCCATGATCCTGATCTTTGAAAAGATCAATAAAATGAATAAATACTTCACTAGAATGATCAAGAAAAAGAAAAGATACAAGTTAGCAGTCTAAAGAATGAAAGGAATGATGTTTATATGTCTACAGACTTCAAAAGAATAATAAAGCATAATATGTATAATATTATGCCAATATTTGGGAAAACTATAATTATAGAAACTCATTTTTTTCAATAAAAACTTTCTATAAAGAAAACTGAAGTGCAATAATTTTTACAGTTAAAACCTAACATTAAAACATTTCCCCCAGTTTTATTGGGAAAATAGTCAGGAAAGAAGTGTTTCTCAACTCATGTAATGGGGTCAGCTTTATATCAATAAAGACAACACAAGAAAAGACAAGAGATTGATATTCTTTATGAACATGAGTCTAAATATCCTCAAAAATATTAGAAAATCAATTCTATCAACATAATTAGGATAACACATTACGATAAAGTAATATTTTTGTTCTGAGAATAGTAAATAGGTTTAAAATCCAAAAGCAATCAATGTCTTTATTATATTAATAGTGGAAAGTCCCACACAATCATATCAATAGATTCAGAGAACTTCAATACCTATGCATAACTAAAACCCTCAGAACAGAGCATCCTTAACTTGATCAAGGCTCATCTACATATATTCCTAGTTAACATTATATTTAATGGTTAAAAACTAAACATTTTCTCTTAAGATTGGGTTAGTAAAGGGATGTCGGGCATCCTTACTTCTATGTAGCCTTGTACCACGCAGAATAGACTAACAGTAATAAAGATTGTAAATAAAATGGGAAACTGCCTTGTTCAAGGTTGACATGGTGATATATGTAAAAAACAAAACAACCAAAAAACCCAGAAAACAAATTTATTAAAGCTCTATTAAAACTAACAAATAATTGTAACTGGGTCTCAAAATATAAGGGATGTATAAAAAGAAATTAGTTGGGAGGCTGGGAAGATAACAGTTAAGGGCTAAGGCCACTCCTACAGAGAACCTAAGCTCACTTCCTAGCACCTGTGTAGGTTGGCTCACAACTACCTGTAACTCTAGCTTCAGAGAATCTGATGTTATAAGCACCCATATTCACATGCACATACCCACACATACACACACATACACATAATTAAAAACAATAAAAATGAAATCAAGTTATATAATAATATTAATTTAAATTGGAAAATAAAATTTAAAATATCAATATCATTTATAATATCATTGAATAGAAGAAAAATAAAAAGATGGGGATGTAGTTCACTGGTAGAGGACTTGCCTTGCCTGGACAAGTACTAGATTTGATTCTACCACTGATCTCTCAGAAAAGAATAGTAATAAATATCATAAAACACATGCAAAACCTATGCACTAAGGTACGATGAAAGTAATCTTAAAAAGGCTAAAATAAACATAGTTATATCTTACAGGTTTTGATAAAATGCATTTAAGATATTAATTCTATACAATTGAGGTGGCAAAGCGAAAATAATTTTGAAAACTAAGCACATATTTGAAGATTTAATGTTTTGAGTTTCAGTCCTGACTGAAATTCTCCTCAATCCAATACAGCATGACTTTGGTATAAGGATAGATACATAGACCAAAAATCAGGAATAGAAATAGCCAACAAACATAACCTATGTGTTCAGTTGAAATCTAACAAAGACAGTATCATAATCCAATAGGGAAAATGACATACTTTCAACAAATGGTGCTACAGAAGTTCAATATCTGTATGGGAAAAAGATGGCACCTCAAACCTTCCTGTACTCCTCCTACAAAAACTAATTGAAATGGGGTATCTGTTTCATTTAAAAGTGAAAACTACTCTGTCTTGCTTTTTGTTTTTGTTTTGTTTTATTTTATTTAATTTTTTTGTTTTGCTATTCTTGCTTTTTGGTGATGGAGATTTAGCTGAGGGCCCTGTGCCTGGTCAGCATCCACTCTACCTCTGAGCTACATCCATAGTCCCTTAAAACTATCACTTCTTGTTCAGAATACAGCAACATATACTACAACTATCTCTTGAAGAATATCGAGGAGAATCTTTACAACCTTACAACACACAGTTCTAAGATAGGACATGAATGCAAATCATAAGAGTTAATAAATTAGATCTCATCCAAATTAAAATATATTACTTTAGAAAAGTAAGCAAGCTGGGCAGTGGTGGCACATGCCTTTAATCACAGCACTCTAGAGGCAGAGGCAGGCAGATCTATGTGAGTTTGAGGCCAGCCTGGTCTATAAGAGCTAGTTCCAGGACAGCCTCCAAAGCTACACAGAGAAACTCGGTCTTGTAAAACAAACAAACGAACAAACAAAAAGAATAAGCAAAACACACACTAGGAGAAAATATTCACACAGCATATATGTGAAAGATTTCTAACTAGAGTATATGCAGAACACCCAATTCAAGCAAATTTTTAGCTGAAGTAGAAGGATCACAAGTTCAATCCAGCTTAGGCTACACAGCAATGTTCATATTAACCTGGGCTACACAGCAAGACCTTATCCCCCAAAAAACCAAAGGGTAAAAATAGCTAACATATTTGTTAGACTCTTTATGAAAGAAGATATCCAGCCTGGTGTGGTTGCTTGCGTCATTAATCTTAGCACCTGGGAGGCAGAAGCAGGTGAGTCTCTGAGTTCTAGTGACTTCCAGAACAGATTTGCATAAGACTACATAAGACCTTCCAAAACAAAGTAAAATGAATGATTTCCATATGGACAAAGACTACCTTTTCAAGTATTGACAAGAACGGGAATGGCATGCATCCACTTTAGAATACAAGCATATATTCCTTTTTCCCCCTGGGTATTTAAGGGTAAAACTGAAAAGCTGAGGAATTTAAGATTTACACAACATGATGACCAGATATGCACTGTAAAATGACCACTGCCTCATTGGTCTCTGTGGCTGTGGGAGACAAGTGTGTATTCTCTTGGAAAACGTCAAGCACACAATTGTTGTGCTGAAGTTTCCTGAGATAAAACCCTTCCACCTTGGAGGGATACTTCTCACAACAGGATGTTTACAGGAAGGTGAAGCAACAGGATATACTAAGGGGAGAGAAGCACTCAGGAAAGCTCCTTAGATCAGGAAGTAAACACCCCAATAGCTTCAGAAGTCCCTGAAAATGAGCAGTCAGTCCTTCCTCAAGTCCACATAAACGAAAGGCTAAAGTCACCCTCAGGTGAGCCAGGGCATAAAGAAGACTCAGGCCGGTCACCTGGAAGAAGCCAATAGTGGTCAATTATCCTGAAAAAAGCAGACTTGCCAAACTTCATAGAAGGAACAAAGATCATCTGAGCCACTGGGAAAGGACACTGTCTAACCTATTGAGCTGCCCAGTCTGTGCAGTGTCCTCTGGGTTCCAAGTTTTTGTGAACGGTCATCCATGCTGGGTGAGGCAGTTATCTTTGAGTAATCCCTGCTCCTGTAAGTAACCCTTCACCCATATTCCTTTAAGTAGCACTGATAAAAGTGGTTCACCAAGTTGGACTTTGGTAAGGTCCAATTTGGTCTGTCCTCTGTTCCCTGTGTGTAGTTATTTCGTTCACATCTCCCCAGGAATAGTGTCACACGACAATACATTCTTATTAGATGTATATGATATAGCTACAGGATTTATCTATCACATAACTGAGTTTATACTTGGTGACCAACATCTCTCCATCTGTTACTCTCCTTCCAAGGCTTACCGTAATCAGCCACATTTTTATGAGAATTTTAGCACATACATATAAATGATGTCATATGCTATCTATGTCTGTGCCTGGTTTATGTCATTATGCAAAATATCTTTGGGTTTGTTCATGTCAGAGCAATATTTCCTTGTTTTATTTTTTGTCCAATTTTTAAAATTAAAATATAATTATNACTAAGGGATACACACACACACACACACACACACACACACACACACACACACACACACACATATATATATATACATATATATATAAATAAATACATAATTGTAACTTACCGAGACTGTTTAGTGCTGCTTATATGCATATATTTTAGGGCTCACCTCTTGGAATTAGATGATCATTTAGTGTACCCTATTTATGGGCAAGATGAGTTCTCCCTCTCTTAGCAGCTTTTAATTGTTTCAAGCTCTTAATCTAAGGGTAAGGCTATAATATTAAGTTGGGAGCATCACCCCAGACCCGGCAGTCATCCGTGGAGTGCCAATGGAACAAAAAGCTCCATCTCAGGCCCCTCCCCCTGGGAGTTGCCTTGCCCAGGACTCCAGCTCCCAGCCTGCCAAGCGCTGACCCCTCCCCCAGGGAGGGTCAGGATCACTTCCACAGGCTTTCTAGGCTAGCACTGGAAAAAGGAACACGTGGTCTCCGGGATTTGCCTGGGCTCCTCTTCCCACAATGCTAACTCTGCCACCCAAGAGTGCTGCATTTATTAAACGTGGGCATTTTAATTTGGTCTAATCTAGTCTAATTGGGGTTATTTGTGTTGACGGAGCAGCTTTTCTTAAGATTAAACCAAACCTTAGGTGATTTATTCCATCTACGCTGGCATGTCAACAGCTGTTGTCATTGTTCAGGTCTTGGTTTAACAGCCATATTGTTCTTTTCCATTTTTCATTATGTGTATGGGTCTGTGAATGTAGAGCAGTATCCCCCAGACTCAAGAAGAAGGTGTCAGAGTCCGTGGAATTGGAGATACAGGCAGTAGTTAGCTGCCCAACATGGGTGCTGAGACCTGAGACTTAAAAATTAAACAAAGGGAGATAGCTCAATGGTTAAAAGCATGGACTGTTCTTGCAGAGGACCTGGATTTAGGTCTCAGGCTATTGTGGATAAATCTGTAATGAACATGAAGTGTAGTTGTATCTTAGAGATAATGACATGTCCCTGCACACACACACACACGTCACAGAAGCTTTATTTGTAATAGTAAAAGACTATATACATATGTCTCAAATACCCATCTACCATTTAACAAGTATCATATTAACATTATATAGTTATATTATTATAACACACATATAAACACATGCATACCATACATATATGAAAATAAAAATTAAATTAAAAATAGATCAACGTTTGCCTGAGACCAGGGTTAGGACTAATAGAATTAAACTCTCAAGAGGAGTGAAGGGAATTTAACTGTAAAAGGGTATGAATTTTAGAATTAGAGAAATGTTTTCTACTTTGGTTGTAGCATTTATATGATCATTAATAATATTCAAATTATATAGTTATAATTATACATTCTGTTCTATGCAAGATATACTCAATGTTGAGTTAAAAACAAAATATAACATATTAAAGTATAAACTATAAGCTTCTAATTTTTCTGGTTAGTATTTGTATGTATATGGATGCATCTTGAAACATCTTTCTTTCAGTATTAGATCTTTCACATCATTAATTTTTAAAAAAATCTAGCAAAACAACTTACCAATGTAATTTTTTGACATGGAAACCTCTCTTACTTCAATATGAACAGAGCCTCTTGGTATCTGCACCACTTCCATATAACCTGGAATACAGAGGATTGCCAGCAATAAGCAGCTACCTAGAAAATGAGTGCTTAGCAGCCATTTAATATTAGCAATGATTTTTATTCTTTCATTTCTTCTTTGACTTTGTACTTCATAATTGCAAAGGAAAAACAAATTTCCAGTGGGTCTATGAAGAGAAAAATGTTTAATTGGGGGGTGGGAGGAAGATTGAGATAAAGTATGACTATGTAGCCCTTGGTTGGCCTGGAACTATGTAGACCAGGCTAGCCATGGACTCATAGAGATCTGCCTGAATCTGTCTAATTTTTTTTACAATCATCTCGAGATATTTTACAGCCTTAACATGTGCGGTAATTGTTCCGTATTTCTTTTTTCAACATGTTCTTCTCGCACCAGTGCTCTCTGGGTCATCACAGTTTAAAGAAACATAGTGAGTTGGAAGTGGTAAATGTCATCTATAGTCATAGCTACCCAATGAGGATGTAAGAATAGGATCACTTCTGCCTGGGCATTCAGAATCAAAGAGGGTAATTTAAGTGAGAGGGCTGGAAGTGTGGCTCAGTGGCAGAACATTTGCCTAGCATGAACAAAAGTTTATTTTCAGTCCTTAATCCTTCCTCACAGAAAGGCTAACTGAAGTAAAAAGAGCATTCTTTAAACATCTTCATGAAGCTCCATTTAACATATAAGAGACTGAAAGGACCACTGTCTGGGGAGAGGATACTGCTGGCCCACATCAAGAAGTTTTCAGCAGGTAGGAAAGGGAAAGCAAGAGTCTTTACTACTGCAGCTCACCAGAGGAAGAGTTGTCTCCATACTCACCTCCTCTGGGCAATGAGTCATTGAAGAACCCTTCAATGGCATCACAGGTGCTTCCATCCCCACCACAGACTCGGCACCTATCTTCCCTAGCATCAGATCCCAAAATATTATCACAACCTACATGCTGAAAATAAAGAATATTCAGTGTGTCAAAAGGGGAAATTTTTGGAATTATAACTAATAAATACATATAATTTAATTATTTACTTGTATTTCCAGTAAAGGAAATCAAAATAGGAAATACTTTCCCATTTAATGTCATTCTCTAGCAAGCACAGCTAACATTTCTAAATACCTAAACAAAAAAGAAAATTGATTACTTAGAACCATGACTGTTTCTAACCTAGATCTCTCTTTGATTGATACAATGTTCTAATCCTTTAAAATATTATAATTTATTAGTAATGGACTAACTCTTTCTTTCAACCCCAGTCTAGAAATTCAAGAACTAGAAAAGATGATTCATGGATCTCTGTAGTGTTCTAACAGTGGGTCCCCCTGGGCTCATCCTCTGCAGGGATCTTATAGAAAGGACCCCATGAGCTCATCCTCTGCAGGGATATAACAGAGAGGACCCCATGAGTTCATCCTCTGTATAGTTCTAACAGTGGGTCCCCTGAGCTCATCCTCTGCAGGGATCTAGTAGAGAGAGGTCCATATGAGCTCATCCTCTGCAGGGATATAACAGAGGGTCCCACTGAGCCCTACTGTCTACCATTCCTAAACCATGACCTCTTTCAGGCAATTGTTAGTGCTAGATACTAATTATGAAGTTCATACCTGAGTAAGATTTTAAAAAAGAAATATCTGTTTCTTGATTAGGAATCAAATTGGCATAAACAAAAGGAGACGTAAGCATGCAATTTAAGAAGCTAAAATTTCACCTTTCAATTTTGTATTTAATTACAAAAATAAGGGCTTTTAACATATATATGGCATACATTTTGGTGTCTTAATTTGTATATATGCAATTTAGCCATTGGCACTAAAACAATTTTAAAATAAAATTATAGGTATATTTGTTATCTAAAAACTGTTAGAAAATATATTTAACTTTAAGATGATAAAGTACCTATACAAATATACGTAAGTAAATACATCTCTCTCTTGTTCTTTACATGCACACACACACTTATACACAAATGCATGCAGACATACACATTCACATACATGTGTATGCGTTAACTGTATCATCAGATCTAGAGACATTTTATCAAAAGGGACTGGTAAATTATGAAGTTAAGCAAAACACTGGTTTTATCTTTTCTTTCTCAGTTTGCATCACTTAGTAATGTGCCTCTTTTCAGAGTAAAACAAGCAAAACAAGTTATGAGAACAGTGGTTTTGTGGCTTTTCTTATTATGATAAGATCCATGGATTTGATCTGATCCTTCCAAGTCGTCTGGCTAATGCTAAAGTAAATGCTTTAATAAGACTGACTGTGTAATGAAAACCATCATAATGCTTCAAAAGGAGATAAAGTAGGTGGAACATAGCTATTTCACACTTTCTGAAAAAATTATACTATGAAATATATAAAGTCTTCCAGTACGAACATATGGTAGCCACATGAAGACGAGCTGAATTCTTATTCCCTCTCTTTTCTATTATTTTTTTATAAAGAGAAGGGGAGGATAATGTAAATTAAAGACCAAAAAATGAATACCTTTGGCAATTATTATAAATGCAATTAAAATTCCAGAAGAAATCACCTTTTGCATGGTTCTGCAGTATGTGAATGGGTCACTGTGTGTGTGTGTGTGTGTGTGTGTGTGTGTGTGTGTGTGTGTGTGCTGTATATTGTTGTTCTTCGTTGGAATTGAATTTATTTAAAATGTAGCTTTAAAAAATTGAACATAAGGCCAGGCAGTGTTGGTGGACACCTTTAATCCCAGCACTTGAAGAGAGAGACAGGTAGATCTCTGTGAATTTGCGGCCAGCCTGGTCTACAAAGCACGTTCCAGATCAGTCAGGGCAACTCTGTCTCAAACAAAACAAAACAATATAAAAAAATTGATCATAAAGCCCAAGATAAGCTACTATTTGGGGAGAAAACAAAGTTCTTAAAGATGCCAACAAAGAGAAGTCAAATCTGAGCCACCTTGCATTCTCCGTTGATACAGATGTCCAGAGAGTCAGCATTGCACTGGGTTCCGTCTATGACCGCAGGGGCCCGCTCAGTGTAGAAATTGTAGCCTTCAGCCAGGCAGTTTAATGCACAAGGTTTGACCCCACCTAGACAAACAAAACATAAGTGAAAAAAGTGGAGCTGTTCTCCTAAGAAAGAGTGATCTAATGACATTCTTATCAAATCGACATTTCATGTATACACTGGCCCAGAGTGTACACTTTAGTGTATAGACTTCTACACTTTTAAAAAACCTTTGTGTTTTTTTTCTTGTATACACAGCATAAAGGAGTACCTGCTGAGTAGCCTTGTGCTTTAAGCCTTTCAAGTGCACCCACTACATATTACAATAAATCTTAGGTCAAGTGAATCACAGTGAAAGTTACTGAATTTTTTTTAAGTGTGAAAAGGGAAGTTTTTCTTTTTTTTTAAGAAAAAGAGCTAAGGACATAAAATTTTAGGAGATATGAACAATAACTTTTAGAACCAATAAGAATTCTGTTATATATTCTGCCAAATCCCATACGAAAACTCTGCTGTCAATCAACCAGGGATACTCATTATTAAAACAAAACTAAATCTTACATGTCTTAAAAAAACGTACTCAAAGGAGCTGGAGAATAGAGATGTGAGATCAGCAAAACAGTGATAAAATTAACAATGGCATTACATGTATGCAATTTTATTAGATTAATAAAGGAAGATAATGTAAAATATTAGATTTTAGTAATTGAAATAATATATAGTATGTTTTGTGAAAAACATAATAATGGTGATTTTAGCAACTTAGAAATGTATGTGTGCGCGTATGTGTATGGGGCACATATGCCACAGTGTGTTTGAGTGTCATTGTCAGAGGACAACTCATGAAAATCATTTCTTTTTACCATGTGGGTCCCAGGGATCAAACTCAGGTCATCTGGCTTGGCAACTGAGCTATCTTGATGGCCCATACATATTTATTTTTATGGTTAATGTGGAAAAATAAACAAAAATCAGCAATCATTGTATCATGATTTTATAATATATTGAAAAAAAAAGATATAAATGTGGTTTTACTGGAATGGAAATAGCACATGTAAAAACTGTATAAATAAGTGATTACTGATTAAGGTTATGAATTAAAGTATTTTTATAGCTTTATTTCACAATGTTTAAAACACTAGTTTTATTCTAGTTAGGCTGAGAAACTTCTTTTTGAAGTAAAGACCATTGCTTCTAACAAAGAAAATAAAGCACACAATTAAAATTATATTCCGGGGTTTCAATAAAGTTCTTAGAAACAAGGTTTCCAAAGGGTGAAAGTAAGTAAAGGAAGAAAGCAAAGTGCATGCTAGGCTCAATAATAAATTAAAACACATTCCACTAACAAGATCACTGCTCTATGATAAGGATGCACCAATGTTGTTAGATTTTCTTTAAGTCAAGATGAAAGCACAGATTCTCTTCAATTTAAATGCTTCTGGTTTTTTAGAGGTACCAAACTGTTCTCTATACTATGGTTGGTACCTGAAGACGGTGAAGCAGAAGCAGCCTTCGTGTGGCACAATGGATGAGAAAAGTCAGGGGAAAAATAGATAATCTCTGTCTCCAAGATGGAATAATTGGAAGACCACTGGGAATCGCAAAGGGAGGATAAGTCAGCTGAAAGTGAGGAGAAACAGACGGGCAGTGTGGATGTGGGGTTGGGGATAGCAAACCACCTTATCCTAAGTAGGAGAAGCAGAACCAGAAGCCCCAAGCCAAAGAGATTTGCTTTCTTCTCTATTAGTCACATTGGGAATGATAGGAGGGGGAGGGTTGTGGGGTATGGGGAATGGGGGGAGGGGGAGGGAAAAAGGAGGCGGGGAAGAGGCAGAAATTTTTAATAATAATAAAAAAAATTAGTTTGGGAAACCTGAGATTTTAATATTGCAAAATTTTGATGTTATTTATTAAAATGTTTCAAAGTTTAAAAAAAAGATAAGAATGATATAGAGGGAAATTTGCAACATGGATGACAAACACATGAAGGAAACTGAGATGAACATTCAGGTATGATACCTGAAGTTCTCCAACAAGGTTCAACCGAAGATTTCACAGAGATAAATTATTATTGGGCTTTGGATGTAGCTCAGTGATAGTGTGTTTGCCTAGTATATGTTAGGTACTGAATGAAATCCCTGGTACCACAAAAACAAAAAGGCTACCAAAAGTCAAAGAAAAAAGTGCTGAAAGCAGCAAGAGGAGGTTTTATAACATACAAGGGAACTCCATAGGTCTTTCTATGCATTCCTATGAACAAGTATGTGCAAGCAAGGTGATAGATCCAGAGGGTTGAAAGGAAACACTGCTAGCCATGCATATTTTATCTGATAATCTCTTCTTCAGAAATGTAAGTGTGACCAAGACTTTACAAGGTGTGTAAGAAGTGAGGGACTTCATAATCACAAGAGGAATCACAGGGGAAAAAATGCCAGAGGTAGTTCTTCAAAATGAAATAGAGATCCTAATTAGTAACATCAAAGTACAAAAATTACAGCTAAAGGTAAGTATTCTATTGAATTCAGAATAATATTGATACCACTATGGCAGCATGTAACCACTCATAATTCTGAAATAATGGAAAACAGGCAAAAATATTTAAACCATCTATAACTATTATTTGTTAATAGATACTGTGGTGGTTAATCTCTATTGTTTACTTTGCTGGATTAGAATCATCATGGAAGTATGCCTCTTGGGTTATCTATGAAAGTGTTTCTGGAAATGTTTAACTTAGCAGGGCAGGCCCAAACTGAATATGGACAGCATCATCAAATGAGTCAAAGTATGAGACAGAAGACATGGAGAAAGCCAGCTGAGCATGAACATTCATTTCTCCTGTGGGGGTTTGAATAAGAATGGCCCCAAAGGCTCAGATATTTAAATGCTTAGTCACCAGGAAGTGGATGTGTCCTTGTTGAAGGAAGTGTGTCATTGGGGGTGGGTTTTGAGGTTTCAAAAGGCCTTGCCAGACCCAGTCTCTCTCTGCCTAAGGATCACGATGTAACTCTCAGTTACTACTCCAGCACCTGTCTGCCATGCTCCCCACATGTGAGCAAGCCTCCATTTACATGCTTTCTTTTATAAAAGTCACCTTGGTCATGGTGTCTCCTGACAGCAACAGAACACTGATTAACACATCTCTCTACTGCCTAAGGACAAAATGTGGCCAGATGCCAAATGATCCTGCCAATAGGCTTTCCTCAAACTGTCAACCAAAATAAATCCTTGTCTTATGGAGTATTTTGTCACAGCAATAAAAAAAACTTACACAAACACACACACACCACACACACAGACATACACATACACATAAAATGTGTAAATGTTGTAAAATGTGGCATTATAAACAGAAGTCAAGGGAGTTAAAGTGTATAAATTCTCTATGTGATCAAATTTAGATTATTGTCAACTTAAAATACATCACTATAATAATAAAATATTTCATGTAATCCTCGGGAAAACCCACAAAGCAAAACTTTAGTAAATATACAGAAGAGAAATGCAAATGGGATTAAAAGAATCAATAAAACAGTCAAAATAACTGACAAACGGTAATAGAAAGTCTTTGTTATAAACATTTATTTTAATTTTAAAGGTGCTTAAATTCATTAATTAAAAGATGCAAGGAACACTGAATGAATTTAAGAAAAATTTAAAAAGACTCAAGTCTATATACTGCGTACATATAAGCCACTTCAGATTTAGAAACACATAAACTGTAAGAGAAAACATGGAAAAATTCCATGCAAGTAGAAATTAAAAGACAGCAGTAGGAACTATATCAGAAAAAAAGGACACTGAGTGAAAAAAAGCAAAGTAACAAAGAAAGAGATTATAAAACAATACAGTAGTTAATTAAGCAATTGCAAATTACATTTGCAAATACATATACATTCACCATTGGAGCACCAATACACATAAAACAAATGTCAACAGATCTAAAAGGAGAAATATACATTGAGACAATAAAAGGGAATTTTGATATCCCACTTTTAACAATGGGTAAATCATCTAGACAGAAAAGCAATGCAGGAATGTTGGAGTTGAGCTTATTGTAGACAAAATAGACACAGCACACTTTATTCAACTATATTAAAAGGTATTTTTTGAAGTGTGAGCAAAATATTCTTTAGAGTACAAAATAGGTTAGAATACAAAAAAATCAATAAATTTAAGATTAGAATAACATCTAGCATCCTCTTCTAGCAACCATGATTAAGTAGGACTTATGCCAGGGAAAAAAGTATGGTCCAAGATATACAAGTCAATAAATCTATAACATCAATATTAAAAAACAAAGGACAGAAACCTCAAATGATCATCTAAATCAATACAAAAATGTCAAAATGCAACCAACTTTTCAATATGAAAACTCTCAATTAGGAACAGAAGGAAAACACTTTAACACATTAAAGGCCATCCTAATAAATCCATAGCTAACATACCCCATAATTGAGAAAAGTTAAAGACCTTCCCTCTAACTGATGGAGGAAAAGAGGTGCCCATTCTCATCACCTTGCATGAACACATGCAAGGTGTAGAAATACGAGCCTAGAAAGAAAAGGAGGCAAAAGGCATCCTAACTGCACAGTAAGAAAACTGATTGCTCCCACTGTGATTAGAGAACCCTAGACTCTGCACAAAAATCCTGTTAGAGATAATAAGCAAAAAAACGAAAAATCATTCCCAGAATTCTTACAGAATCAGAAAAGACAATGAATAGCCACAGAAATCTTGAGCAAGAATAAAGCTGGGAGAATCATACTTCCTGATGTCACACTGTATTTCAGAACTGAAGAAATCAGAATCGAGTGGTGATTTCTAAAACAGGCAATGCAACGATAAAACATAACAGAAGCCTGTGAAATAAACCCATGCATACAAAGCAAGTGATCTTCAATACATTTGACAAGAATGCATAAGGATAATCTCGTAAATAAGTTGTGGTAAAAAAAAAAAAACAGAAATTCATGTGGAAAAAACTGAAATCATAGCCTTATCAGACACCACACACAGAATTCCCAAAATGGATTAAAGACTTAGAGAGGAGAGCCAGAGCTATAAAACAACCAGAAGAGAACAAGAATAACTTTCCATGACATTGGCTTTGGCAGTGGATTTTTGGAAATGACACCTATAGCATAAGCAGAGATGCCAGAATAAACAATTGGGCCTATATAAAAGTAAAACACTTTTTAAAACTGAGAAAGTAATCCCTCAAATGAAAAGATAATCTGTGGAATGCTAAAAAGTATACGCAAGGCATGCATGCAGTAAGGGTCAATACCCAGAATTTATAAGGAACAAGGAAAATTTAGCAAAAACAAGAAATAATCTAGTTGACATTGAGCCTATAATTAGTGATCCTAGAGAAGCTAAATAAGGAGAACCCAAAGAAAAACATAGGCATCCTCTGGAATATTAACCTTCATCAGGCAATGAAAGGTGACAGAGACAGAGACCCATATTGGAGCACCGGACAGAAATCTCAAGGTCCAAATCAGGAGCAGAAGGAGAGAGAGCACGAGCAAGGAACTCAGGACCGAGAGGGGTGTACCCACACACTGAGACAATGGGGATGTTCTATTGGGAACTCACCAAGGCCAGCTGGCCTGGGTCTGAAAAAGCCTGGGATAAAACCGGACTCACTGAACATAGTGGACAATGAGGACTACTGAGAACTCAAGAACAATGGCAATGGGTTTTTGTTCCTACTGCACATACTGGCTTTGTGGGAGCCTAGGCAGTTTGGATGCTCACCTTACTAGGCCTGGATGGAGGTGGGTGGTCCTTGGACTTCCCACAGGGCAGGGAAACTTGATTGCTCTTTGGGCTAACGAGGGAGGGGGACTTGGTTGG
>NW_026067997.1:5260354-5305127 GCF_014885135.2 Alexandromys fortis
ACAATGGGGATGTTCTATCGGGAACTCACCAAGGCCAGCTGGCCTGGGTCTGAAAAAACCTGGGATAAAACCGGACTCGCTGAACATAGCGGACAATGAGGACTGCTGAGAACTCAAGAACAATGGCAATGGGTTTTTGTTCCTACTGCACGTACTGGCTTTGTGGGAGCCTAGGCAGTTTGGATGCTCACCTTACTAGACCTGGATGGAGGTGGGTGGTCCTTGGACTTCCCACAGGGTAGGGAACCCTGATTGCTCTTTGGGCTGATGAGGGAGGGGGACTTGATTGGGGGAGGGGGAGGGAAATGGGAGGTGGTGGCAGGGAGGAGGCAGAAATCTATAATAAATAAATAAATTAATAAAAAAATCTAAAACAAGCAAACAATAAACCCCAGAGCTGAAAATTTAAAAAAAAAGAATAAATATATATGGCCCATAAGTACTTGGGAAAGTGTGGTGTTTTTTTCACTAAGCACTAGAAAACACTTGCCAAAACCACAGTGAGCTCTTACCTCACAACTACCAGAAATCTGTTGGTTAAAAGTCACAGAATAAGAGGTGGTGGCAAGAATTTTGAGAAAAGGGAGTCTCTCTACATCATTGCCAGGAGCACAAGTTAGTAGTGGCATAAAGGAAAACATTATAGAGGTTCTTCAAAGATTAAAGGCAACACTACATTACATCCTAGCACTTTGGCTTTTGGGTAAATCTCCAAAGAATATAAAATTGCTATCGCAAAGCTTTCACTAATTCTCATTTTCACTGCTGTATTAGTTCACAAAAGCCATAATAAAAAGAGAACCCTAGTGTCTCTCAACAGGTGAATAGATACAGAAATGGTGAGATATACAAACAGACACAATATATTTTAGACATGAACATGTATAATACAAGAATACCTGAAATTCAGCCTTCTTAAAGAAATAATTCCTAACATTTGAGAAAATAGAAAAACTTACAAAACATTATTATAAGTGAAATAGGCCATTACAGGAAGACAAATCTTGTGTGATTTCACCTAAGTAGAATCTAAAAAGGTCAAGCTTAGAAAAGCAGAAGGGAGAAAGATGGTTATCAGAAACTGGCTAAGATGGAAAATAATTTTAGCAAAGGGTAAAAAATTAAAATTTTAAGAGAAATTTTGGAAATATTGTAGTTAATAGTAATGTATGAATACTTGAAATTTGTTCCATACACGTAAAATTTGATTCAGGTCTTAGGCCTTCTCCACACATAAAAGGAAGAAATGTAGGCACAGACTGCTTGTTGGTTCACGGCTGCCCAGACCTGACTAATCAAACAGAAGCTGTAGTAATTATAACACTGCTTGGTCTTCTTATTAACTAACTCTTACATCTTAAATTAACCCATTTCTATTCAACTGTGTACGGGCACCAGGCTGTGGCTTACTGGTAAGGATCTGGGGTCTCACTAGCTCTGGAAGCTACATGGCATCTGTCTGACTCCGCCTACTTTCTCTCTATATCTCTGATTGGACTTTCAGCCTGCTTTACTCTATTAAGCCATTGACCGAAAGAGCTTCATTAGTAACCAATGGGAATAAAGCACATTCACAGCACACAGAGGGGATGCCACATAGAGACCAATGTGAATCAGTGATAGCTAGTTCACTTAGAACTATTTTACATCATACACGTGCATAAAAACATCATCTTAGCCTATGTACAATTTATCAATTATTCCTCAAGGAAGCTAATGAAAAGGGGGCATAATTATTCATGAAAGAAAGACCCAAGGGACCAATAAGATGGCTCTATGAATAAAGGTGCTTCTTTCCTTGTGACCTGAATTTTACCCCTGGAACTCAGAGTGGAAAAAGAGAACTGACTCCCACATAATTGTCCTCTGACCTCCACACAAAAGCCAATGCATGCACATAACAGCACTTTCACATACATATACACACATACTGATAGTAAGTAACATTACAAAGAGGGGACTGGAGATGACTCTTTAGTTAAAGACCTTATCAACCAATTAGCTTAAATTATAGCTCATTACAAATTTAGAGCTAATGCTCTATGCAATAGCTATAAAAATAGCAAACATTAAATCTCTGAATAATTTCAGATATTTCTGAGACAATCTTATATATATATATAAACCTAAGAAAATATATTCAAAAACAAGAGGAAGCTGAGCCATATAATCAGCACAGACTGAACATACTTCTGCCTACAGCTGGTACAACAAGAGCAGAAAAAAAATTAGAAAGAATACAAAGGATTACATTCCACTCTCAAGCAGGCTGCCCTCACGGATATGTACGAGAACACTGTATCCAATAATTGCAGAAAACAGACTAGTTTTACACACACAGAGCGCTCATGGGGAATACAGGAGATTCACTGATCCTACTGTGACTAAATAATAGAAACTCTCAAGGAGTCCCTAAATGTAGAGGCAAAAGAGATAGGTGTCATCATGAACATATATGAAAGAATAAAACTCACTGGTAAAAGAGATGTACAGATGAATCAAATTTTATCACTCTGAAAAACCACCAAACCACAAGGCTAAAGAGTATAAGAAGTAAGGATATGCCATCAGATCACAAGGTAATTGATGACAAAATGACTGAATCAAGTCCTTATCAAAAATGACCTTGAGTTGACTGATATCTGTAATAAAAAGACTTAATGTAGTTGAGTAGATTTTTAAAAAGACTTGTCAATATTCTCCTTACAAGAAACTCCCTTCACTAGCAGCAATGATAAATACAGATGTACATAAAAAGCTAAAAAGAGAGACTTCATACAAAGAGAAACCAAAAGTGAACAGAAGTAGCTATATTTTCATCAGCAAACAGACTTTAATTTAAAAACCTATAAAAGGAATCATGGTCACTATATAGTTCTAATGAATAGACCATCAAATAAGAGGAAATAACAATAATAAATAAATAAATATATCCACTCTATAGCATCCAATTCCACAATACAGCAAATGGACCTGATAGACATCTACAGAACATTTCATCAATATCTAGGAAATACACATTTTTATAGCATAGAGAACATTCTCAAAGATAGACCAACAAAATCTATTAAAACTGATAGGTAAATTACCTAATATTGGGGTAGATAAAATCAAGACAGAAAAGTAGCACTTTATACCACTAATATACATTTGATGAGAAATGCAATCATAATTACCATAGTCTTTCTCTGCACTCTTATTCTCTTTCCTACAGACACACACACACACACACACACACACTCAGAGAGAGAGGGAGGGGATACATTTAAATTATATGGTGTAGGCCTGTAGGCTACAAAAGAAGGCCTTGCTGCAAAAGTTATAATAATAAAATAAGCAAAAAATGCAATAATAAACTAACAAGGTGTGTGTGGCAGCATGCAATGATATTCCAGTACTTTTGAGAGTGAGGTAGGAGGATCATGAGTTTGTGCTCAGCCTGAGTTACAAAGAAAGACCCTATTACAAACAAAAACAAAAACAAAACAAATGGTCAAATAACCTGATTTAAAAATGGGCAAAAGGCTAGATACCTCTTACCTTCACACAAATACTATCTCATCTCAGTTAGAGCAGATATCTTTAAAAATGCAAAAAAGTAACCAATATTAATATGGTGTGGAGAAAAGAGTTCTTTGGCATGATGGCTAGGGATGTAAATTCATATAGCAATTATGACAAATAAAATAGAAATGCATCTAACAATAAGAAGTAGAATCATGATAGAAAGCCAATAATAGTAATACTGTCTATGTTAAAAGGAGCTGAGATCCTTGATCAAAAACACACCTGCATATATGCTCATTACAGGACTACTCTCTATACCGAACAAATGAAATCAATAAAGATGCCTGCTGATAGATGATTGAAGTTTCTAGTGTGGCATGTAAACTTGGTGGAATATTATTCATCTATGGAAAGAATGAAGCACATCATTTGTAACAACACTGATAGAACTAGAATACATTATATTGGAGTAAAATGAGACAGGCGGACAAAGGTAGATGTCACATGTTCACATTCATATGTGAAAGAGAAAAAGTTGATCACACTGAATGAACAATGGTCACTCTAAGATAGAAGAAGTTATGGGGCAAGGGAAATGGAGAAAAGTTGGATAACAGATGTCAAAATAGGAGAAATTAGTTCTCCCAGTCTCTGTAAGACAGCTATGTCTATGACAACTTGTTATATGCCTCAAAATAATTAGAGAAGAGTTTGAAGGCCCTTAACACATAAATAATAATAGTGTGTGCTTCCTGTCATCCCAATATGAACATCAGATTCCCCAAATGACCAACCATACTGCATCACATAAGTATAAATAGATATCAATCAAAAATAAATTAATACAATTAAAATTGATTTTAAAAGGAAAGCAATTTTGAGAAAAACATATATAAACAACAACAACAACAACAACACACGAACAGCCAAGTACATGAAAGAATGTTCAACACAATCATCTGAAAATTCAAACTAACTTCCAGGAAAACACCAAATACTGGTTAGGATGTTGGAGTATATAGAATTCTCAGATACTGTTGGTGGGAGTGCATTATGGTACAATCCTTTTTTCTTTGTTTCTTTTGTTTTGATTTGATTTGATTTTTCGAGACAGGGTTTCTCTGTGTTGCTTTAGAGCCTGTCCTGGAACTAGCTTTTGTAGACCAGGCTGGCCTCGAACTCACAGAAATCCTCCTGCCTCTGTCACCCAAGTGCTGGAATTAAAAGCGTACACCACCACTGCCTGACGGTACAATCATTTTTTTAAAAACATCAGGCAATTTCTTTAAAAAGCCAGGTCTTGCCTATGTTATTGTATAGTATTTCACCCCGTTCATTCAATCAAGAGAAAGGGAAACATATGCTCATAAAAGATCTGAATAGAAAAAAAATTTTAAAAAGAAATCTGAATAGAACCATTCACACCAGCTTGCTCACGCATGACAAATGAAAACTAAAACCAAGCCAGGCATCCATATACAGCAGAAAGCAAAACAAAGTGATTACTACAGAAGAATACCACTCAGCAATAAAAAGATTAAACTACTGCATATCACAACAAGGATCAATATAAAAGCACTGGTAGAAGGAAGTCTTGCAGAAACAGTAATGGACAAGACTAACTATATGAAGTTCTTGGGCAGGCATAATTAAAGAACGCAAGAAAAATGAGCAATGTTTACCTCTTAGAGAGTTGACTACAGATGTAAAGAACTATGAAGACTGTTTTGGGACTAAGCTTTATGTCCTCTACAAATGTCTATGTTCAAAGCCGAAGCCCAATATGATGTTATTTGATAAGGGAGCCTTTGGGAATTAGGCCCTTATGAATTGAATTAATGTCCAGGAGCCTCTCCCTCTTGTGTCATGGCAGATACAAACAGAAGATGGTAGTCTGCAACCCAGAAAAGGTCACTCTCTAGAATTCACCCCTGCATACATCCTGATATTTGGTTTCCAGCTTCCAAAACCGGGAGTAGTCAATGTCTGTTGCTTAAGACTGTTAGTCTATGAAAAACAGTTATAGATCTGAACCAGTAAGGACTAGGGTAATTTTGGAAGTAATGGTGACTTTCTGTATTTCACTCAGGCTTCATGGATATATGCAGTTGCCAAAAATTCAGAGAGAACACAGGTAAGATACATGCATCTCATTGTCCATATTCTTATGGCCAAAGAAAAAATGAGCAAACAACTGAATGATGGCCAATGGTACATATGCCAAAGCATTCAGAAGAAAATGGCTACAGGTTAATTTAAATGCATCAAAAGCAACATGATTAATAAGTGGCTAGAGAGATGAGCATACATGTGTATAATAAAATAATAAAGGTAAAATATTGGTAGTCAGTACATAGGTCTTACGCTCAAAAAAGTTTTTAAAGTACTCTGTTCTTGTGTAATTTTAAAGCAAAATTATATAACACAGTACTTTTCACGGTACATTAAAATTTTCCACACAACAAAATGTAGTTTATATTTTGAAAAAAAAAACTTCATCTTTTTAATGGCAAATATTAGTCTTTGATACATATCCAAACTAAGTAGCAAAAATGCTTTCAGACAAGGAAAAGCATTTAATATAGCAAGCGTGTTGGTACACATTGCAAATCCAGCACCCAGGAAGCTCAGTCAATAGGAGAGTAAATTTAAAGCAAGCCTAAGCTACACAGCAAAAAAATTTTCTCAAAAATAAAGCAAAACAAGAAAAACCTTACCCAAAACAAAATTTAAAATGCGGCCATCAAGTTAGCTTAATGGGTACAGATACTGACCACCAAGCCTTTGGACTTGAGTTCAGTCCCCGGACCTAACAAGGTGAAAGGATTAAACTGACCTCTGGAACTTATCCTCTGACTTCCACATAAGAGTCCTGGGGAAATCTGTGTTCATGTGTGCATACACAATAACTTCTAAAAAGGAAAAACTGAAAGCAAATCAAACAATAGATCTTTAGAAAGATCACTAGCCTTTGACTCGGAAAAAAAATAAATAGGTTTCCTTTTTTCTTTGGAGTTCATTGAGTTGATTTATGTCGGCATATTTTGTTTTAAGGGGATAATTGCAAATATTCAGTGATTATAATTTACCCCAGGAAAGTCTCAAGCAGAGCTCATATTTTATGAGTTTTACATGATTACATACTTTCTAGGATTTTTAAAAACTTTTTAAAGAAAATTAGTTTCTAAAATATAATTTTTAATAATTTGTAAGCTGTTGCATATAAACTATCACAGGGAAGCTAAAATATAAGACTTGGAAAATAACATACTCATTTTCTTGCTTTGACCTGCAAACACTGATTCTAGCTACCACGTCCATGAAGGTCTGCACGTGAATATCACAAAGCTCTCGAGCACGAGTGCTCTGCCGGGTCATACGTTACCTCCAGTATAGGGTTTCCAGTTATAATGCTTTCCCCGGAAAGGCATACTGTCAAAGTCTGCACACTGTTTTTCTCGAAAATCTCGGGAACCCAAAGGGCATGGCTAAAATAAAATAAAATCATAAATGGTACCATTGTTGTAAAATGCCAAAAACCAAGGGACAGCGTCCCTAAAATTCGTATTTACTGACTGCTGCCCTATCTTCTCTGGGTGTCATTTGACTTTTTTTTTTTTTTTTAAAAAAAAAAACCATTTTACAATACAGACTCACACGGAGGTGTCTGAGCTGCCCGTCTAGGTGAGAAGAAATAACTGCAGTGACTTAAACTGAATGCTAGAAAGTTGCCACAGAAGTTTTCATGTGTTGCAGCTATCATACCTCCTTACAGAGACATGCGGAAACCAGACAAGAACCTAGAACACAAAGCCCCTTGGTAACAGCGCCTGAAGCCCAGGTGCCATGACTTGCTCTAGATTTACGTAAAGGCACCAGGATGCCAAGCACTGAGACAGCATCTAGCTTGTAAATCGCCATTTGTACCCTGATCAGTGCAGACGCTTCCTGATGAAAACCAGAAGTTGAACTGGGAAAAATGCTAGGATTCAACTCCAAGCACCTTCAAATTCAAGAGGTTTGGACTTATTAAAATGTAAATTTCACCTTTTAACATCACAGAAAATGAAATGATAAATTGGTACCAAATGTGCACATGTTTTTAAGGGGAAAGGAAATGGTAAGGAAACAATAACTGGTTATAAAAGTTTGGAATGTTTCTTTTACCTGAAAATTTTAGAGAAAAAACCCTGCCAATCTAACTAGGTCTAAATTACAAATGCCACAGTCATCTCTTACTCAACTCTTAAGTACACAAAGACAAAGTATAACATCTCACTGAGTGTTTGGGCAATAGCACAATTTGATTCATCTTTTAGATTTCTGTAGCACTGTAGCAACTAAATTTTTAAAAAAGCTATAAATTTTGAAACACTAAGAAAACTTTCCTCTTAAATGTAGAACAGAATATATCATGAAAGAACAAAATGGGAGGAAGTTGATGCTGGAAATCCAGCCAGGGTCTATAGATGCTGGGCAGTAAAAGTGTGTCACTGAACCACATCTCCAGTCCTGGGAGTACTCAACTCAGAATAAATGATAAGTGACTTACAGGCATCCTCAGAGACAAACTTGAGGACTTTTTAGCAACCCCCTGAGACATCTACCCTTGCTTTGTGCAGTCTCCAGGGTCAGTAAGTAATAGTAAATAGTTTCTATGAGATGTGTGGAAATAATAGACCATGCTGTGCAAACATTTACATTTCTATCATTACTTACTATAAGATATGGCTCAAAATTTTTAGCATATTAAGTCCAAAGCCTCAGATTTTAAAATAGTGACAGCAGCTGTACATTATGTTAAGAGCCTCAAATCTTAAAATATACTCAATGTAGTCAAATACTACACCATCAGTTCCAAACCTAAGGGTTTTTGTGTGTGTGTAATTACTCTTTTGCCTACTTTTAGCTAGTGCGTCATACTATGCTGGCCAGTCCTTCTTTTCACTGTTTGCTAATATTTGTATCTTTGAAATACTGACATTTGACATTGCTACATAACATTGTCATATACAAAGTACATGGTCAAGAACCATATAATTAAACTATAAGCAAACAAAATCTGCAAAAATACACTCAAAATGTTTTAAATGTTTATGATTTGGGGAGGCCTATTCATAACTGTCATTGATTACTTATGTCTGATAAACATGGTTGAACATAATAAAGACTGTTTTCGCCAACCTATTTTCCCTTTTTTAAAGACTATTTTTAATTATGCATATGTGTTTAAGGGTGCAAGAGATATGCACATGAGTGTAGGTAAACACGAACGCCAGAAGAGGGCGCCAGGTTCCCTGGAGCTAGAGTCACCCAAGGGTTCTAGACATGTAGTCTGGTCCTCTGCAAGAACAGCACATGCTCTTAACCACTGGGTCATTTCTCTGGTCTCTTTCTAAGTTATTTTCAAAGACTCTTTCATGAGAGCTAAAGTTGTCTGTCAGTGGTTTTACCAAGTACCAAATCTGTTTTTAAAGAAAATACCAATTTCAAAAATATATGTAATTTGAACTGTAGATACAAGTTTTCACCAAAAAGAGTATCAACCACTTAAAAGTTTGTCCAAGCACAGTTTTTAATCTAGTTGAAAAGACCAGATTGAGATGGGAAAAGTATATAACTACTTCAGGAAATATAAATAGCAAACAACAATATCTTACAGCTTGTCTTTAGGTGCTGCGTGAGTGAAAGACCAATGAGCTATGTAATAAGTTACGTAAATACTGAATTTGAAAGAAAACTTTGAGTGTGTCCCAAAGTATTGCAGTTGAGATAGTTAAGAAAGAAAAGGGACCTGGGGAGATTATTAAGACTGTGCTGGGGGATTAGACAGGGAAGCCAAGTAAAGCTATGCAGGAAGGCAGAAAGAGATTATGTGTTCTGAGTGTTTCCGAATAGTGGAAAAGGCCATCCTATACCAAAGACAAGAACTGTACAGAGACATAAGGAGAAACAACAGCTCTTATACAAACACCAGTACAAAGCTGAGTTAACATATTAAGACAGTCACTGAATACAAAATCAAAAATGCTGCTTTCTAGTATTTTCTAAGGACCCTTTAAAGCTGAAGAAAAGCAGATAGTCAATAAAAGGGAACTGCTGTTTATGAAGCACTTGGATGGCATGACATGAAGGGTTTTTTTTTTTAATCTATTTTTTTCTTCTGAGTGCCTCTCCTAGGGTCAGCTACAATAAAATCAAAGCATTGTTATAAGTGCCACTTAACTAGTTCTAAGTACACTGTGACAGACTTCAGAGATCTTTAGGTGTGTAAGCTGCTTCATCCCTAATAGCACTCTCATGAAGTAATCTTAATTATTTCATAAGGAAAGAACGGGACTACAGAAATTTGATTCATAAAAAAATTCAGGGTAGAAGATACTTCCTTTATCTGAATGGAAATACCTCCTTGAGTCACTCCAAATGATGTAACAGCATAGGCTTAGGTAAGAAATTGTTCATGCCAGTGCTTCAACAGAAGTATTTACAAATAAAGAAAAAAGAAAAAAAGGAGACAGGTCAAATTTGATTAGTTGTTGAGCCAGTCCAGAATCATATCTGTCAAGATCTGGGGTGAGAGATGATGTAATACCATTTGATTCTTAGTTTCTTCTACAATTATCGCAAAGCAGACACCCAATTCGTAGAAACATGAACAGGACAAATACTTTTCAGAGAGCTACAACTATGAGCAACTTCCTTTATTTCCACCAAAACTTGCCTTCCAACAACCAAGTGATTTTTATTCTTTCTTCTGAATCTATACTAAACAAATCTTAGATTGAAAGATACCCAGGCCTTGATAAGTTTCTTCTCTGTACATACTAATTAGCCAGTGGTCTTCTTAAAACAAGTTACAAAGAACTGGCCTAGGTTCACTTAACAAGTATTTATAAGTTGTATAATATGTGTCAGATATAATCTAGGCTTTGGGATTAGAGGGGAAACAATAAAACCTTAAATGCCTGCTACGTAAAATGTATTGTAGTTTGACACGAGAAGAATGGCGAAGCAGAGTAAAGAAGTTGGTGGTGAGGTGAGAGACAAGTGGTTTGAAGAACTGAGAGGACAGCAAGTGCAAACGCCCTGAGGCAGAACTGTTGAGCATCTGGATAAGACTGTTTCCCAGTCTCTGATCCTAGGTGTTCTGGTTTCAGTTCTCACCAGTGAATGCCCTGAATATGTGAAAACTAAATATAAGCTAAGCAGGAATCGCATTGGCTGGTCTGGAGAGAGATCAAAGAGTAATCAAAGGAAAGTAGTTCCTGGAAGAAATTTCTGAAACCTATTTTTGATTATTTTTTTTAAAAATGGAGAGTTTAGTATGTAGTGTGTTTTTTAGGCTATTAAGAATAATAATAGTATCAACACTGTCCTAAAGCATGTATATAAAACAATTTTAAAACTAAGCTAGCATCCTCTCCCCAGACCAACAAGTACAGCCCCATGGACCCAAGAGCAATGCCACAGGCCTCAGTCTCTAGGGTGTGTAAGTATTTTCAAAATAAAAATAACAACAAAATCTTTATCGCCATTTTCCAGATCTATAGGTATTAATACATTTTATAAACTATATTGTACTTTCAACTATTTGGATAGATAAGCATTTCCTAAACTTTTTTTCCCTAAACATTTGCCTAAACTTATCATATTTTTCCTACAGAACCAGACATGCATGTAGTACACACATACATGCAGACCAAACACTCATACACATAAAATAATTCTAAAAATATTTTTAAAGATGACAGGTAAATTTTATAACTGGATACCCATTTGTGATATATTTTTATGTTTGTATTGAGTCCTGTATTTATAAGTCCCCTATTCCATCTTTATATTATATGACACTAAGAAAACTGTAGATATTCTGTTTGCATTTGCTATTAATTAGTAAGACTACTTGATCTATGTTGGTTTTAGGTTTTAATTCCCTATAACTTAAGCAAAAGATTTATATCTTGTATTTTTCAATCCAATTTACCACTATAGGATTGTACATAGGTAACACAAGCTTCTAAGCGGTGAGGTGTTCCAGTGTGGATGTTGCTCCTTTTGTCATCTCTACAGATGCTATAAATCTTAGAAATTATGGCATTTGACTCTGTACTAGCGTTATTTCACTAAGACTCTTATACCAGAAATTGTGAGCCACCTTTAGTAAGTAGGAAGACCCTGTACTGCATATTTAATTCACCAATACTATCCCAGTTTTATAGTGTTTCCTCTTTCTTCTGATTTTTCTTTCTCCTTTTCCCAAGAAATAAGTTTCCTTAAGGGTTTTTGATATATGCTTAGTTTGGGACAACACATTGCACATCTCTTCCACTTCCTGTGCATCCATCCTCATCCAAACTTAAAGCTTTAACTCCCTGTATGTCCACCTTCTTTTTATCATATGTGTCTACTATATCTTCACTCCTTAAGACTGCTCAGCGTCCTCTCACAGCCCCTTTCTAGTTTTCTGAGCTCTGTACAGGTACTCCAAGATAAATAGACACATGTAAATATCTAATTTTGGATCTACATACCAGAAAGAATATAAACTTTCTGAGCCTGGGTCACTGCACTTAGTATGATATATTCCAGTTCCATCCATTTTCTTGCAAGTTTCATAATTTCAGTTTTATTTACAGCTGGATAAAATTCTATTGTATATATGTATCATATTTTCATTTTCCAAGCATCAGTTAAAGGACATCTAAACTGATTCTGTGCCATAGCTATTATGAACAGAGCAGCAGTAAACATGGATATTCAAGTTTCTTGATAGAAGGCTATGGAGGCCTTTGGGAAAATGCCTAAGAATGGTGTAGATGGATCATATGGTAATTCTATTTTTGCTTCTAAGAAGCCCCCACACAACTTCCACAGAGGCTGCATCAATTTACATTCCACCTAACCTTAGATAAACATTCACATATTCCCACCTCTCACCAGCATTTGTTATTTGTTTTCTAACTGAGTTGAAATTGGATTCTCAAAGTCCTATGTCCATTTTCTTGGTATTGTCTGTGTGAGTGTGTGTGGTGTTTCTTGGAAGCAACACATAGATAGCTTCTTCTTTTTGGACCAATCTACTATTGTGTCTTCTGATTGAGGAATTGGGATTATTGATATTCAGCTATTAAAACTGTGCACGGATTGCTGCTATTCTGTTGATTTTGTAGTGTTTCCCCCCTTCTCTTATTTAGTACTATTCCAGCATGGTTTATTAATTCCTATGGCCTTGTGGATGTATTTGTTTTTCTCTCCAATCTGAAGGATTTCTTTAAGTTTTTACTGTCGAGTTAGAGATCCTTTGCCCTTTTCTGTGTCTTTAACTAATAAATATGATCTTTTTAGTGTATGGTATCCATCTCAAAGTTCCCTATGATCCCTTTTTATTATTGTATCTTTGTCCCTGCAAGTTCCTCACCCTTGTCTTCATGCTCAGATATCCCAGACACTCAGTTCTCTCTTTGTTCTATTCTGTATCTGAGATTTTCCACAGACTTTTAAACTCTGACTTGCTATAATTATTTTTAATTTCAGATTATGTTTTCATCAGTATTAACCTTTGCTTCTTATTTTATCTTTCACATTATCCATCACGTTCCTTGTTATATCCTGCCATTTGCTTATGCCTTTAAACATACTTAGAATCATTATTTTGAGTTCTCTGAGATTTCCTCTAACTCACTCTCATCAAATGCCATTGCTATAGGGTTAATAAGTTTTGGAAGAGTTATGCTGTCTTGTTTTCTTGTGTGTTTCTTATGTACTCCATCATTACTTACACATCTGGTGTTATTTCTTTGCTTTGTTAGGTTATTTTTAATTAAGTGTTTTCTACCAGTTGAAGTATTTGCAATGTCCAGTGGAACTTGGATATGGCAGTATTGAGTGTATAGTTCAGAAAATAATTCCTCAGACCAGAAGGCTCTGGATGTCTGGTGTAAGGTTTATATTATTCCCTTAGTAGGATATTATCTATGAATGCAATCAGTTTCTTTATATTAACACTACTCAACTGTTGTAGCCATTAATAACAGTGACCCTTTACATTTCAATAACTGCTGGCAAATAAACTATCAAGGGTAGTATGAGGCAGTATGGAGCATACTCAGATTTTAATTGTCTGATTTTTCTAACGTTCAGTTTTTCAATCATGATTTTAATGTAGTGCTAGAATAACTAATCAAAAATTTATAAACAACAATTATCAATAGGATTATTAATACTATTGTCTTATGTGCATAGTACATGTGTGTTCATATATGTGTATACACATGGTGTTCAGGTGCATGTACATCTGTGTTGGCAAGCATATGGAGGCTATAAGTTGATGCTGATATCTTCTCTGATTGTTCTTCAATTTATTATCTAAGATGGAGTCTCTAACTGATCCTGGAGCTCATTCATTCGACTGGGCTGAGTGGCCATTGAGCTCCAGAACCCTCCAAACTCCATGCACCCAACTCCAAATCCTGGGGTTATAGACTAAATAGCTTTTTACAGGGGTTTTGTGGATTCAAATTCAGATCTTCATGTTCACACAGAAAGTACTTTACCAATGGATCCTCCTACCCTATGCACACACAGACATACATACTAACAGACTCACACACACAAAACAAAAAAACAACTATTTTTAATGTTAAAATGAGAAATAACCAGAAATGCAAAGTACGAACCAGCCAGTCATAAGAAGGGAATGAGCAAGACCTCTACATTATCTAGGAAATTGACAAGCTATATCGAATAGATTGTATGCCCTAGAAATAATACAAGCAGAACCTATTAAATACACATGAGTTAGCCAGTCCCCTAGGTTTTCCACTTTCCATTAAAATGTATATACTCAGGAAAAAGTTAGAAAGCACAGAGCATGCCTAATCATTAGAATGAAACACTTTTAGGGATGGGGCTATAGCTCATAGTTCAGTAGTACAACACTTACCTAGCACACAGTGGGCCCTGGATTTGATCTCCAAATAAATAAACACATACACAATGACTTTGATGCTCGATGTGGTGACTCACATTTTGAACCACAGCATTTGGGATGCTAACGGAAGAGAATAGCCAGCAATTCAAAGCAAATTAAGGATACATAGTTGAGCTTCAGGCCAGCCTGGGCTACAGAGTGAGACGATCTCCAAAATCAAAAATAAAAGAATCCCTGTTCTCCTGCTCTTTGACTGCTTGACATTAATTCTGGGTTTTGATTTAAAAAATTTTTCCAGGAACATTTGAATTTATAATTTGTATTACTCATACTTAAGTCTCAAGAAAGCTTTTGGCTCACAAATGAGCAAGTAAAAAATGCTTATAAAATGTTTTCTGGTTGTTAAACTATCTATTTAATTCTAACTAATTGGAAACATCTCACTCAGATCTCATTTACGGGGTCATAAAATATGACACACATAGGATTGAGGTATATGAGCACACAGTATGAAATGAGGCTGACCTGATAAAAGTGAATTCTTTTATCTCTTTTAATTCAGAGTAGTTCAGATACAACAGAAACCTGGGCAGTATATGAAATATTAACATTTAACCATTGTGCATTTAGAAACTTTGTGAACAAGAAGGGAATGAGCAAGGCTTCTACATATATAAAAAATTGACAAGCTATATTGAATAGATTGTGTATCCTAAAAACAATTCAAGGAGAATTTATTAAATACATATGGGCCAGCCAGTTCTCTAGGTTTTCCACTTGCTATTGCTAACAGAATACAATGAATTCTTGCTTATCTTAGTTAATCTTACTACAATTAACTCATCCTTCATGATTTCTTAATAAATTCCATCCTATAAAATGGAACCCTTTTGGTAGGTTTTTTAACATATAGGAGTTTTGGTTTTATCTAATATGATATATAATTCTGAAAATCTCTTTTCATAAAACTGCATGGTAAAAATGACAGCTCTTTAAAACTTGGGTGGGACACATTTAATTCAAAGACAGTTCATTTCGCTTAAACATAAAAAATTCTAAAAATAAATAAATAAATAAAAATTCTAAACAACAAAATACTGAAGTAAGTATGACTTTCTTATTTGAAGAATTAAAATGAGTTAATATGGAAAAGTCAGGACTATAGAGCTAATTCATTAAAAGTTGAAATAAAAGGGAAAAATAGTAATAGAAATGCCATCATTCCAGCTTCTAGTTTCAGCTTCTAATACAGTCATGAGTACAGGCAACAGTGTCTGTCTTTTTTTTTCTTTCATGTTACGTTTCCTAGCATACATTACTCTTATTGTATAATGCCTATATTATTGTATTTTCAAACCTTCAATTACATAATACTGGAAATAGTTGTGAACTAGGAGATGGTTTGAGTTTCACAATCCTACCTAATAGTATGATACAACAATAGGTCTTCACTTCTGTCCTTGTATAAAACCTCTATTCTTCTGACATTGGTGTCATTAATCTAAATCAGCTAGGGGCTTAATAAATGAGGGTCATTTTCTCTCTTGGAGGAGAGATTGAGGTATATGAGAATTAAGACAGTCTCATCCTATACACCAACTTCTGGGATCATCCTGAGTGTCTTCAGCATTCATATGGAAAAACCATCAGTCTTACAAGCAGTGAAGTTCTTTCCACTGCTTTGTCTCCACTCCAGTTTGGGCATGTACTCCCATTACCACCTTCTGGAGTTGTCATCTCTGAATGCACTCACTTGTTATATCATAAATTTAAATGTATTTCTTTCCGATCTCAACTTCTACCCAACTCACTCTACTTTTCCTATTGTCTTATTTTGTTTTCATTTTGGTTTTGGTTTTACTTTTGTGGCTTTTTAAAAGTCAGTTCCAAATTTTCTCCCAAATAGCCCTCTTTAGACTCCACTTTCATTACTTGTAGAGAGCCTCTGTCTCAGCACTTCAGCCATTAAATTCCTTGATGTGGGATTCCCTCTGTATGCTGTGAATGTGTTTTATTACCATTATTTAATAAAGAAGCTATTTTAATCTATGGCAGGGCAGAATATGGCAATACAGTAAATCCAAGCAGAGATAGAGGAGGAAAGAAGGTGAAGTCAGGGAGACACCATGTAGCTGCCAAAGGAAAAAGACGCCAGAACCTTACCAGTAGGTCACAGATTCATGGTGATACACAGAGTAATAGAAATTGGTTAATTTAAAATAATAGAGTTACTTAATAAGAAGCCTGAGCTAATAGGCCAAACAGTATTGTAATTAATATAGTTTCTGTGTGATTATTCAGGTCTGGGCAGCCTGGAAACAAAATGCAGTCTCTGGTACAATTCCTCTTGAGTTATTCACTGTTATGTTGTACTCTTATCTTTCTTCCATCTGTTCACATCTAAAGCCAAAATCTATGACTCTTTTAATGGTTTCGAAATGCCTCAGAACATATAGCAGACCATTAGTACAATGGCCTTGCACTTCATTCTCCATTTACCTAGGATGTCCTTAACACCACTAGTTTTTCTCTGGCCTACTCTCTTTGCCTTTTAGTTCTCTCTAACTTTTTATGGAAATTTAAATTTCTAATTAGCCATGTGCCAACTGTACATACTTTTGTAAAATATGATTCATGTCAACATATTGTGATTATTCTCTGTTGTGACTTCCTTCATTTAAGTGATTCCTTGAAAATATACATCAGGCATTCAATTTAAGGGAATGAATAGTGGTAGTATTAGAAAAGTCTTATGATTAAAGATATATGCAATTATTCTGAGATCTGTTTAGCAGAATAAAATATGATAAACAGGTGTGTTAAAGGGGGAAAGAAATAGAGGAGGAGAGAAGCTTACAATTTTAAGTACAGTAGCCAGGTTAGCCTTATGAGAAGAAAACAACTGAGTAAAGATGAAGGGATAGACAGCATTAAGTGCACAAGGCAAAGGGAGTAGTCAAAACAAAAGTCCCAAGGAAAGAGCACTAGTGGTGGGTTTACAGAAGGAGATCCATGTAGTTGGAGCAGAGTCAGTGATGAAGAAGCTAACAGATCAGTTCTCAGAAGCAATGGAAGTCAGATTATATAGATCTTACTAGCTTTTGTAATAATTTCATATACAAGAAATAGTGAAGTGTTGGGGGTTAAAGAGTAAGGATAACCTGACTTACTCTGCCTCCAATATTGGAAACTGAAGAGTAAAAATTTGTTGTTAGTAAATAAACACATGAGGCTCTTAAAGATTTGATGGTGAAGTTCAGTGGTAGAGCACTTGCCTAAGCATGTGTAAAGTCTTGAACTTAGCAAAAAGCACCTCAAAAAACAAAAATAAAAGCCTATTAAACTGATAACTATAGATACTAGTAACTCAGACCAGAGTAGAAGTAGCAGAAGTAGTGAAAAGCTGTCAAATCTTTTTTTAAGGCAAAATATAACAAAATTTCCTAAGGAATTCGATGGATACAAATGGTGAGACAGAAAAGACTGAGGAAAAACAAACAAACAAACAAACAAAAAACCTCTAGAATTTTGACTTATATTGGTGGAACAGATATCTGAGGTAAAGAACACTTACAGAGAACAGTGTTGAATAGTTTTATAGATAACATTCGCATACACTACATACTGCATGTTTATTAAAGGTCAACCCGAGTAGTAAGATGACAACTGGGCTGAAAGGTATAAATTTTGGAGTTGAATGATATAGCATCAAAATCACTGAAGCTTATGAGATCAGAAATAAAACGAGTATCAGTAGAATGGAGAAACAGTCAAGGGCAAAGTCCTGGGTAGTCTAACATTAGGAGAATAAGAAGAAGCACTAATGAAAAAGAATAATCAAAATGTTCAAATGAGTAGGAAGATGAAGACTACAACTAGTAAATATTGAAGGCATCTGTGACTTGGTAAGAGTATGCCAACATTATGATGACGATAAAATCACAAAAGAACAAATTCAGGAAAAAATGAGAAGATGTGAACTCAATTCAGTATATAAAGATAAGTCTTTGGAGGAATTTCTTTCCTCCAAAGGGTGGCAAAGAAGTGGTTGAAATAACTGGCAAGGGCTTTTTGTTTGTTTTTATATAGAAAGATGCTTGTATGCTTATGGAAAAGTCCAGAAGAGGATATGTTGGAACAATATTCTGCACATTTATGAATTTATAAAGAGTTAAGGCAGGAGTAGACTGGAAAATGTGAATGAAGTTTAGTTTCTAAATATTTCAGTGTTACAAAATAAAACAGTGTATTTTATACACAGGAAGGAGCAATAATGTTCTGGACAGAATTACCAAACGAAAGATAGTCAATTTACTACCAGAGGCAGCCCACCACGACCAAGGAGAAAATCAAAAAGCTCCCATTTTGCAAACTACAGAGGAAACAGTAGATTTGAAGGAGTGATGGTTTTGATCAAACCATGAAGGTAAATGCTGTTTTTTCTTTTTCTTTCTTTCTTTCTTTCTTTCTTTCTTTCTTTCTTTCTTTCTTTCTTTCTTTCTTTCTTTTTTATTTTTTTTATTTTCGAGACAGGGTTTCTCCGTAGCTTTTTGGTTCCTGTCCTGGAACTAGCTCTTCTAGACCAGGCTGGCCTTGAACTCACAGAGATCCGCCTGCCTCTGCCTCCCGGGTGCTGGGATTAAAGGTGTGCGCCACCACTGCCCGGCGTAAATGCTGTTTTAACATGAAATGCCTCCCAAAGACTTCTGTTTGTATACTTGGTCTCTAGCTAGCGGTGTTATTTGAGAAGGTTTTATGGGACCTTTAAGATGTATTGTTGCTAGAGGAAGTATGGCACTGGGAGCTAACTTTGAAGTTTTCTAACATGGTCCTACTTTCTGTTTTCTTTCTCTTCTACCTCTCTGGTGCAAACGTGATAGACAGGTCTCATGCTCTGCTGCCACGCTTTCCCTACCAAGATGGGCTGTACTGGTTCTGGAGTTGTAAACTAAAATACACACTTTCTCCCCTGGGTTCCTTCATCTGGGTATTTCATCACAGCAACAGAGATGCAGCTAGCACAGTAAAGATAAGGGAAACTCAGAAAAGTCAGACAGTGAAATTCTGCTGATGATGGTTCATGAATTCCTGAGGGCACATAAATATTTTCATAGTTGCCAGTGGCAGGGACATGATGTGGAACAGAAGAGACTATGGGTTGTAATGTTGAGTCTTACGGGACTGGACACCAAAAGACGAGGATGATGTGCGAGTCTCAGGCTCCTCGCTGTGAGGGACAGAAAACAAGATGAAGAGCATAGGAAGACTGCCACTTGTGGACTCAAGAAACATAGTGACAGTGAGGTTGGGAGTTGAAACCAGGTTTATCAGGGCATATATGGGTCTCCCCATCATAGAGAAGACACCTGCACCTGCTTCTGGAACTACCTCATGGTCTTACTGATGGAATTGACAGTGCTGAGGCTAGCTTTTTAGAAAATTCATGTGACCCTTACAACAGATGGATTTCTGATTAAAGAGCCTAAAATTGAAAGCTTTCCCTGCATGAGAAAAGAGTAAACTAACTACTCATAGCAAATTTTGGATTTACTTACATCTGTATTGCAAGAGCGATACCGTTTTCTCTCTCCAAGGCAATATTTTCCACCTCCTGAAGGTCTGGAAAACAACATTTTTTTAACATGTGATTATAATGCATTTGTCAAACAAAGACTACATATATTGCTTGATGAACTCATCAAAGGTTACATTAAAAAGATATAAAATGTGATGTTTTATCAATTATTAAATAATGATCATTGTTAGCAATGAATATGGTTATTCAGAATAAAGTTATAGCAGCATATATAAATAACTTGTAAGACTTAGAAGTTATGATTATATTATCAGGAAAATATAATTAAATTAGTATATTTAATTATCATAGTATAGTACTCCACTCAATACAATGACTTTAAAATTAAAAACCTCATCAATAATGAAAATATAATCTTTTCTTTCAGAAAAGACTATAATTTTCTTTTAGGTGGGAAACAAAGAGATAACACTTAATGACTTCCTGGGAATGGATCCAGTTCAGAATAAATACAAAAATGCATTTTCAAAATAAAGTTAAAAATATCAAATTAAAGAAGATGGCTTTGTATTATATTTCTTCCATATTAGTGAAAAATAATACAATATCAAATATTTGCTTTTGTAAATTAATATTTAAATTATTTAAAATTCAGGAAAAACATATGCCATCACTCAGATATGCTATTATTGAGTGACAAACTGATGTGGGATTCCCTTCTGTGTGTTGTGAATATGTTTTATTGCCATCGGTTAATAAAGAAACTGGTTTTGGCCAATGGCTTAACAGAACAAAGCTAGGTGAAAAATCTGAACAAAGATGTAGAGCGAGAGTAGGCAGAGTCACAGAGAAGCCATGTAGCCGCCAAGGGAGACAAACACCCCAAAACCTTACTGGTAAACTATGAGCCTTGTGGGATAGTGGTTTATAGCAGGCTCTGTTGAATTTAGGCTAATTATCCTTGTACTTGCTTAAAAAAGAATCAAGTCTACTGGTATCAATGGATTTGGAATATGTTTTGAAGATCAGTGAATTGATCAACTTGAGTCAAGCTGAGAGAAAGGGATTGTGAGGCCAAACAAAGTTGGGGGGATGATGACAGCCAAGGGTAGTTTATAAATTATAACAGGAATCTCTGTTTGGTAAGAAGGCAACAATGCTAGAAAGTGGGAAGTTGAAATTTAGAACTGTTTTAAAGAAAATATTCTTAGATCAAAAAAAAAAAAAAATAGAAACAAGGTATTGAAAAAAGCTAAGAGTCCAAGGTTAAAATGAGAACAAATAAAGAACTAAACTAGACCATCATTTATCCAGATTAGTGGGTGGGGTGAGTAGAGATGTTAAAACATCATTCTTCACCAAAGACTGCTTATCAGAAAAGATCCTCAGCTTCAGTTCTAGACACTATGGGTAGGTAGCAGGCAGCAGTGAAGGAGCAGGTGAGTCTTAGGCAGAATAGGAAAAGTAAATTAAAGTACCAGTCCACCTGAACATTGAGAGGATGGAGAGGAAATAGACCTGGCAAAGCATACTGATGGGCTGGCCTTGCCCCGTGGGGACTCTGGCTGGAGAGTGGTGGGATAGGGACAGGCTGACTTGCTTGCAACAGTACTGAGAGATGACAGGAGCATGTGAATGGAAACCACTTTAACACATAGACAGAATTGTCTTCATTGTGATCTGTGATGCGCTCTCATTGGTCCTTTTAATAGTAATGTGGCAGTAATAATTTTATGTGACATGTGAAAAGCCCTTCTTTTTCTGGAAATAATGGTAATGTAGCAGAAACCAGACATGGATTCATCCATAAATCAGCAGTCTTCAGAAGAGGAAATCTGATCATTACTAACGTATCTAGAAGACAATGCTTTTCTATTTGAAAGATTTGGCTTCTCTCTCTCTCTCTCTCTCTCTCTCTCTCTCTCTCTCTCTCAAGTTTTACTTACACAATAAGGGGAAAGGAAGAAAAAGAAAGTCTGTCTAACAAAGCTCCTCCACTTTCCTGGACCTCTTGCTTCTTCTGAAGACAAGCACTTGGCTTGCTAGAGAAACATTTTTACAGATAACATGTGAAACCACAGCTTTGAATCATTTCCAATTGTGTCTTTTTGTTGGCTCTGGCTTACTTTAGCTACTTACGCTGGACTGTCACAGTGTCTTAGGGATGAAGAGACGCCTCCCCCGCAGGTCCTGCTGCATTCGCCCCACAGCGACCAGGAACCCCAACCCCCATCTATGCTCTGGGGCCAAGTGCCAAAAGGAACACATTCTCCCTGATAGCACCACTGTAAGAGGGCACAAAACACACAGAATTAGCTTTTAGGCAGATACAAGATAGAAGTCCATAAACTTTCATAAATCTCAGCTAATGACCAATTTTAAGCATTAGCATGAAGAGAACGGGTTTTTAACTGTGTTTAGACAATGTAAAGGTGCATATGATTTGCAAAGTATCTTTAGCTGGTCACATTTATAGTCTCCAATGTGCACCAGTTCTAAAATCCCTGACTTTGGCAGTTTCTCTTTGTTTCTCTTTGTCCAGACTTTTAGTGTTTCTCATTATGGAATTAGCTATAGACCTCAAAATCATTTTTAGATATTGTAGTAATTTCTTTTAAAAAATCTTTATATTCTACTATTATTAGACTTGTGGAATGATAATGCACTATGGAAAGTTCTTCAGTAAGGAGTTTTTATGATGGTAATTGCAAGTTCTTTAAAGAAAAAGGAAAACTGGTTGAGGTTACAATAGTAAAAGAATGCTTTGTGGTGTTTCATCTAGGAGCAGCACAGACATAATAAAAGTAATGCCAAGACACTAGGGACGGGCACAAGAAACCTTATATATGTTGACTAGCCATGTGAAAGGCCCCTGTGCGAACATGTGTACTGGAATTCTGCTCAGTTTTACTCTGTGCAATAAACCATACATGCTGCCACTAAGGAGAGAGGAATAATTTATCAGAAAGCAGACATCACATAATCAGTTCATAACTCTAGCATGATAAATCTTATTTGCAGTATATGGCAAAATAAAAGTGTTCTTTTAAGACAAGCATTTATAGGTTTTTGTTGGTGCATTTTCTAAATCATCAAACATTAACAAATCAAACTCACCTATGAAAGTGAAATGTTTATATGGATAACAATAGGCAACAGTTGTTAGAGTTAGTTGTCAAAAGGATCATTCCATTAAGAAATTCAACCTTATAATGAGATGTGAGACACTTAAACATTAATCATTTCATTGTCCTAATTATGTCACCAAGTTTGTTGGTTTTTAACTCCTGAGGTACAGGGGCAGTTCTCTCAATTTCACTTTCTCTATGGCTGCCACCCTAGACAACAGCCTCCAGACGGAGTAGCTCCTTACTTGGTGATTCTGCCTCCATTTTTCCCAGAGAGAATTCAGGTGTGGCTTTTAAAGACAGAGCATCACACTATTTTGATTTCATGCTGATACTATTTTGCTTAAAAGGCCTCAGTGCCTTTAAGCCCAGACTTGCTGATAGAGCCCTCACAGCCTCTGAGCCCCCTTGCCTTGGCAAGGAGATCAGTAGCCACATGGTTTGTTTGTTCTTCCTCGCCCACCCCTCCTTCTACACTTGCTCCCTCACTAGCACATTTGCTCATCCTTCAGGTAGCCTTCTCCTAGCAACTGATCCGACAAATCAAAGAGAGCTGCATACATGCTAGCTTGTCTACACTAAGCCACATCTCTAGTCCTTTTTAACTAAACTGTCAATCAAGATAGGTTTTGCCACGTGGCCCAGGCTGACTTTGAAACTAACGATCCCAGAGCTTTAGTCTTCTGACCATTTAGTCTTAGACCAAGTATCATTTCAGCAAACAGCTCTTTCCAGGATGCTCTTATTCTGAAGAGGCACCTCACCATCCATTCTTGTCCTAGAGCTATCCTTTTATTATGGAACAGTACTTACTTATGCCTTCCATTTCAACAACCTTACCAGTTAGAACTACTTTAGTTATCTTATCAATTTCCTCTTAGCTCACCCCTCTCTGCTTAGAATGCAAGCCTTGAGAACATCACATGGCTACTGTTAATTTCTGTTCCTCAGACTAGCCCCATTTTAAGGCGAGCATAGCAAAATTAGCAGCATATTAGACAGAAGAGGTAAAATGCATCCCCATGGTCACAGGGACCCTGTTGAAATGAGGACTGCCTCCATCACTATTTGGTATCTAGTATACACGTAAAAAACTATTAGATGAATTATTATAGTTAAGTAGCAAAAATTTTTTTTTTTTTTGGTTTTTCGAGACAGGGTTTCTCTGTGGTTTTGGAGCCTGTCCTGGAACTAGCTCTTGTAGACCAGGCTGGTCTCGAACTCACAGAGATCCGCCTGCCTCTGCCTCCCGAGTGCTGGGATTAAGGGCGTGCGCCACCACCGCCCGGCCAGTAGCAAAATTTTGAATCCTATTTTAGTCACTACATGTCAGAAAGGAGCTAGAAAAGATTAAGATAAACAAACTCACATTTGTTTTCTTGTCATTTCAGACTTCCGTGAGAATACATATGATTTGAAGGGAAATGTTTTACTTTTTAACTTTTTTCTTAGGATTTAAAAATAGTGAGAGCCATAAAAATACTAAAAGATATAAATTCCAAAGTATATAACAGTATTGCTATATATGTTTACAAAGGGCAATGAAAGAGTCAATAAATACCCTTGTTTTCCTTTGAACCTTATTTTTGGCCTACTTAGATGGATACCAGAGTGGTAAAAAGATAGTTAGCACTTGAAGATTTGGGTTCAGAACCCAGCATATACATACACAAACTTTAAAATAATTATTTGATTAGCACACAAAAGTTGAGTTTTCATTGCAATATTTTCATATATATATATATGTAAATGCAGGTATATTCTATATGTGCACACACATATATATTTATACTCTGTTCTTATCTACCCTCAGATCTCTCAAGTCCTCTTCCTCAACACCAATAGTTTATCTTTCTTCTTTCAGTACATATATTTCATTATCCTCTGTTGGCTCCCACCCCCAAATTTTACATAAATAAATCTCTTAAAGTAAAAGATTAATGTATTATATATTTTATAAAATGCTGTTCAGTTTTCATAAGTTTTGGGAGACTTGGGAGGTTTGGGTGTTTTAGAAACAGGCTTTCATGGAGAACTGAGCAGCCTTGACATGCTGTGTCGCCAAGGCATACTTTGACCGTCTGAGTCTTCACACCTGGCTTTCTCATCATTAACACCTATTCAAAAATAGTATTCCATAAACAGTTTCAAGAAAACATTTACTGTATAAATTATATTTCTATAATTATTCAATGGAAGTAATAAAAACGATGATTACAAAAAGTTAAATAACAAGAATTATTGGGTAAAATAATCATAGTAATAGTATAAATACCAGGTACCTCATTTTTAATAAGACTAGTCTCCAATTTGATAACTAGTTAACTCAGCTAACTGGCTTAAAAGTTACTGGTTTCAGCATGTGGAAGAAGCTTTATATTACTATTATCAGTTTTCATTCTAGAAATATTTTAGGCTCCAAAGCAAGTCACTTGATTTTTTTTGTTTCTTTAACAATGGGAACCAATTTTACTTCTTGACTCCAATATAGATTAAAATAAGAAAACCTTATGAATTAGTTCAATGTAGACAAACGTTAAAAGAAATTAAAATCTACTAAGCAACTGGTTTGATTTTAATTTCAGCAGGTGTATTCTTTTGCATCCTGTTTTATTACTCCCTCCTTTGTACTTAAGATTTTGTAGTTCTTGTTACTTCTCTCTATTGTTAGTAAATATCTTGATGTAGTATATAATTTTTAAAAAGTTATTTAACTGACTAATGAAGCTTTAAGACACTCATTTGAGAGTTAACATGGATCAAGTGATATTTGAATTAATCAATATGCTTAAATATTTCAATGTATGTAAATCATGCATAGAATAATTGGACTACACCAAACAAAGCAACTTGAAGTCTATAGAGTCAATAATCATATACAGGTGAAAATTTTGAGTGCTGTAATGTGTGTTTCTATTCTTTCCTACCATGGAGTTGTCAAGCAAATGCTATATTTTCAGAAGGATGGACTGTTACTTTAGAGTATGAAAGCTAGATATATAGATATAACCCAGCTCCTAACCTTTACTCTCAAAGGTTATAACCAAACTAGTAATCTTGGATGGTTCTAGTTAATATTCTTGTTACTATAGACTCAATTATCTAAGTAAGTTGGATATTTGGTCTTTTTTCTGTTAATTTAAGTGTAGTTAACAAAAATCATAAAGGCGAGATAAATGAAACTTCATACTTCCAAAATAAATTTCATATTGTTTCTTATTTTTCACATTTCTTTATAATATAAAATAAATATGCTGAAAACATCATGTAGAAAGCAGTGATTCTTTTAAACATTTTCTTTAGAAACAGTCTTAGTAAACTAAATCACTTGCTACTGAATTACTACATTGTGTAGTTATATAGTGTTTGTAAATGAGTTTTTGTCTTTGGGAGAGTTTTTGAGACAGTCTTACTCTATAGCCAGGAAAGAGTAGAATTAACTTTGTAGCTCAGCCTGGTCCATAATTCATGGCAATATTCCTGCCACAGCCTTCTAAGTGCTGGAATTATAAGTGTGAGCCACAATACTTGGCATTTTTTTTCTTTTTACCTATAACCATTTTAGGGTATTGAATATCTTGTTATAAACAGAACTGGCTCAAATTAGCATATGGAATGAGAGAACTCTAAAGAAGCCCTAAAAATTTAAAGGGAGTGATACTGATGATTTAGGAAAGAGCAGTTTCAAGTCAGAAGAGCATAGGGCTGGAGTACCACACTATTAAAAGTCCAGTCTTCCTACTGAGTAGGTATGTGACTCATCAGGCTGCATTTCAGCCCAAATTCCCAATCAGAGCTTGTCAACCATACTATTTACATTTCTAGAGCATTTGGAAGAACTATTCTTTCCTCACTCTGTTTATTTGGTGTCCAGTCAAAATATATTACTTTCTACCCTAGGTGAATTAAGAATAAGGTTGCAAATACCCTGCAATATATCTAGTGATTTAAAAGGCATATAATAATCCTTTCCTAATCCAACTCTATTTTCCCATGCAAAGATATTAGGGATCAATGTCACTTATATGTAAACCCAAACGCTGGCCTATATCTCTAATTGAATCTTATAGAATCATTAAATGAATCTTCTGGCAATAAACCAACTATTTGAAACTTTCTTTGTGGTTACGAACAGGGATTATAAGGATTGGGTTTTGATTACCCTCAATATCCTGTCCAGTAACAATGCCAACACTACTACTGAAGTTCCTACAATCTAAATCCTTATTTACTATTTCATCAAATACAGCATTTCTGATTCCTACCCAAGGACTTTTGCTGATGCTACACCCAAGTGAAGTACTTTGGCTGAAATTTATATTGATTGATTTGCACGAGATTGACCCATGGACACACAGCACCAGCACACCGTCTGGGCTCATCAAATTTCCTCCTTTAGTTAATGCTACTGTCCCTGAGCACATCCATTCAGGACATATGGTTCTTATTCAGTCCGTGAATGGCTTATTCAGGCAAACATCCAATGGCTGTAATAGCAATGTCAGACCCCCCAGGAATCACGCAAAGATCAGTTTTTAATTTTTTGGCCATATTTCTTACTCCATCTGCTAAATGTGCATGGAACAGTTGTGGAACATTTGTGGAACCGTGCCTCTGGGCAAGGATCCCACAACATTTGCAGCCAGAGTTTGACAAGATCATCATGGATCCAATCCTCTGGCTATGTCTATGCTATCACTCAAGTGATATTTCTAACTCCTCCCTCTAAAAAAATTTATTTAAACAACTGTGAGCAGCTTTGTTTTTATCCACTGGCGTGGCTAGCTAGGTGGGGTGTAGGTTACTTCTTATTCTTTTTGATGAGAGTAGTTTTGAAATTCAACATTAAGATTATATTTTGTGGATATTCCATTTGAGTGTCTGGGTTTCATTTGTATGCTGTGTGGTGCACACTTCTGCTGGTTATGATGTTTAAGGCTGGCACATAACAATACTAAGCAATGATACTGAGAAAGCCTGTGAAAAAGTTCACTCCTATCTCATTCCACTATCACTGTCAAGTTTGCAGAAATTTGTTTGCTCTTCTATTAAGGATTATTTTAATTTTCATAAAAGTATATATTAATAGCCCACATTGACTTCTTACTATAATTTCTTATCAAACAAATGACTGTTACATGTTAACAAATGATAATTCCACTTACTAGAGTAAAATATGATGCCTGCTTCATGTTTATTTGTCTGTTTCATATCTACCACAATACAATACTGCTTTTTTCAATACACAATCCCTTATCAGAAGATAAATTAAACAGGAGGATTTCAACTATGAACCAGAAAGGCCAGTGTTGAATCCTCAGCTATGGTATAAAATTACTGTGTAGTACTGTGTTATTCATTCTTTTTTCATCTGTAAAATGAAGTTAAAACGTTACCTGCTTTATTGAAGTTTTGTCAAGAGGAAAATGGCAACACATTCCTGGTATGATATAAGTACTTTTAAAAATATTATCATTTGCTATCAGTATTATTGGGAATGATCAGGTTAATTGAAGTTTTCACTTTAATTTTGCCACTAGGACTCTGCACAATTGCTCTTTTTTTTCCAGTCAAACTTCTGAGTTCTGGGTTCTTGTTTAATTTCCACGTAGACAAAGCTCTAAGTGTAAAGTCTGTACTTAGCAACAATAAATACATATCACCCCTAAAAACAAAAATTCTTAGAGAATAGTAGTAAATCTAGTCAATGAGAAAAAAGTATTGAGCTCCACCATCTTTGCTTTGTGTTTTGCTTTAAAATGCAGGTCTAAAAGATTGTTTAAAAATTCAAAGTGTGTGTGCACACACACATGTGTACATGATGGCCTATTGAACTAGGACTACATACATTCCAACAGTAAAGTGTTATCTCACTGTGATATCTTCAGCATATCCTCAATTTTAAATTTTATACTGAATAGAGCCTCACTATATTGTCCAATCTAGCTTGGAGCCCATAGTTCCCATGTCTCACAAATAATGAGAATTACTGCCATGTGCCATCATGTCAGCATGAGAGCAAACAATGTGCTGAAGAAGAAGCTGAGAGTTCTATATCTTCAGCTGCAGGCAGCGGGGAGACTATGTACCACACTGGGCATAGCTTGAGCATAAAAGACTTCAAACCTCCTCTACAGTGTTACATTTCCTCTAAGGCCATACATATTCCACCAAGGTTGTGCTTCCTAATAGTGCCATTCCCCATGGAACAAGCTTAAAACACATGAATCTATGAAGCCATACTTATTCAAACCACCAGAGTTCACTCCCTGGCCCATATAGGCTTGTTACCGTAACATAATGCAAAATGCATTTAGTCCAACTTTAAGGTCTCCATAATCTATTGTAGTCTCAATAAAGCTTAGAAGTTCAAATTTCAAAGACTCTTCTAAGATTCACAGTCTCTTAACTTAATCCCCTATAAAATCAAAATAAAAAAACATATCACATGTTTCCAACATATAATGGCAAAGTATGTACATTCTGTTCCAAAATGGAGGACAGGAAGCATAGTAAAGTATTACTGAACCAAAGCAAGACTAAAACCAGTTGGGCAAACTCCAAACTCTGCATCTCCATATTTAATGTCAAATCACATTTCAAATCTCCAACTCCTTTCAGCTTTGTTGACTGTAACACACTTCTCTTGGGCTGTTTCCACTCCCTGTTAGCTACTTTCCTCAGCAGATAACCCATGATTTTGGCATCTCCAAAATTTTGGGGTGACCAAGGCAATCCAGGCTTCACCTTCACAGCTTCACACAATGGCCTCTCTAGGCCTCCATGCAGGGACACCCCTGCCATACGTTTGGTCTCAGTGGATCTCCTTAGTCACGGAGGGAGATTCCATGTCCCCTTGATTCTAAAGTCATGTATCCTTGACTCTAAGGCCAGAACCATGTGGCTGAGGCTCTGAAGATCTGGTGCTTGGTGGGACTGAAACATGGTCTCCCTTATTCAATTACATTTTCACCCGTTTTCTGTCTTTCACTGCCTAAGTTTGGCTGCCCTGGAACTTGCTCTGTAGACCAGCCTGGCCTCATTCTCAGAGATCCGCCTGCCTCTGCCTTCTGAGTGCTGGGATTAAAGGCGTGTGCCACCACACAGGGCTCTAAACTTTCCTTTAATTCCTTTTCACAAGTTAAAAAGTTAGCTGCATAGCATCTTTCCCTGAGGTTATCACTTTATTCCTTTATCCATTTCATAATCTGGTTATCTCCTTAAATAGAGGACTTAAAACCATTCCACTTCCTGGTGCCCCATTTCTCCTCAAATTGTACATTTTGTATTTTTCTTGTTCAGCATGCTTCTTTTCATTATAGATCTTCAAAAGACAGAATGCTAATCACCACACAACAGAGTCAATACTAGGCTGTTTTGAGACTTTCTCTGCCAATGGAATTAATCCAAAACTCTTCACCTTAGCCTCAGGCAAACTTTTCAAACAAAGGCAACAAGTAGCCACATTCTTTGCCAAAATATCACAAGAACAGTCTCTAGGCTACATACTAAAATTCTTCTCTGAAACCTCTTGAGCCAGATCCACAGAGTTCAAATCACCCTCAGTACCACTGTCTTCTATGATTCTACTAGGTTGATCCATTACTCCCTATTTAAAGTGCTCAGCTGTTTTTCTGATCCAAAATTCCAAAGTTCACAGTTCTCCAAAAAAAGCTTGGTCAGGCCTACCACAGAAACCCCAGTCCCTGGTACCAGTTTCTGTCTTAGTTTGGGTTTATATTGCTGTGAAGAGATACAATAACCACAGCAACTCTTACAGTTCAGAGATTTAGTCCAATATCATCATGGCAGGATATGGTGCCATGCAAGGAAGATGTGGTACTGAAGAAGGAGGTGATAGTTTTACATCTTGATCACAGGTGGCAGAAAAAGACTGTGTACCACACTAGGCATAACTTGAGTATGTAAGACCTCAAAGCCTGCCTCTACAGTGTCACACTTCCTCCAACAAGGCCACACCTCGTAATAGTGGCACTCTCTATGGGCCAAGCATTCAAACAAATGAGTCTATGGGGGTTATACCTATTCAAACCACCGCAAACGTTTTTGTCACATAAGTGTTTAATGTTCAGTCATGTGTTTTCAAGTAGCTACTACTTGTAGTACAATTTTTAATATTTGGAGTGATTATATAACTTCTACAATGTTTGTAGATGTTTATTCCCTATCCATTTTTGTAGTATTGGGGGTCACACCCAAAGTCTTGTGAATGCCTGACAAGTTACTATCTATCACTGAGTTACATTTCTAGCTCTTGAATATTTATAGAAAATATATCTCTGCTTATAAAAATAAAGTAAAATAAAAACCTATCAGGTCTATTGACAGCGCTGCTCTAGGAGAAGAGAAACTGTGACTCAGGCCAGACCGGGAAAAGAACAGTCCACCAGTGAACAGTAATAAAGTAACAGATTCCCTTTGTGGCTTCCTTCCTTCATTTGTACGTTTCTTTGCAGATGGATGTAAATTGCTACTTGTCCTTGACAAGGACTGGCAGGTCCAAAATAAACCTAGACTGTTGTTTCAAGAATGTGGTTCCTAATATTTTCTATTACTTCAGTGAAAAAAAAAAAGAGAGAAAGAAAGAATTTTTGTAGTGTATGAAGGCTCTGTATTTTTATTGGCTACCTATAAATTTTGAAAAAAAATTCTAATCCTTTTAAAATGGCCTTACCAATTCTTATATTTAGCATAATTTACCAACATTTCCAAAGCCAGCATGGAAAAGCCATCAACATGGCACTAGGTCATGGGTCCTGAATGAAGCCATCAGCAAGAATTAATAACCTGTGACAGCTGCCCAAAAACTTTCATTCTTTTTATTTAAATATCCCACTGCAAGCTGAAATTCAGTGTGATCTCTGTTGAGAGTAGCCCAGCTCACATGGAAGGAGGCAAAACAGAGAGGAGATGACAAGTATTAGTTATAAATTCAGTCCATAGAATTCTAGAATTTACGTATATAACAATTCCAGAGAAATTTAGTAGCAGAATATAACTAACTTTTTAAATATCTGTTTGAACAATTCTTTTTTCCTGTGGTGCTGAAGATTGAGCCCAGACCTTCGTACATATTGGGAAATGCTCTAACATCTCAGCCATGTCCCAACCGTGCATGAACAATCCCTAGAGAAGATTTTTTTAAATTAGACTAATGAAAACTAAGATTATTATTTTCATGTTCAATAAATTGCTTCATTTGATTTTATTCTTCTTCTTCTTTTATGTGAAACTGACATGAAGAAGTTAGGTCCTTTTAATTTCATAAGAAAGGTACATTTGTAGATAGGACAAATACCACTTGGTTAAAAACCTATTATTTCAAAGTACATCTTAAATTAATACAGATTTCCAGTGTATGAACATCAGCACCAAAACCTGATCAGTTTATGTGTCAAATGGCTAACAAATCACTTGTGCTTACCCCCTTTTCAATATTCCCAGTCTGACATAGTGTCCCCTCGGCAGCTGGAATACTGTTGGTGACACAGCGGTTGCTTTTGCTGAGGCACCAGAGCTCTCTACACACTTCCTAGGAAAGAAGGCAAAAGCAAGTTGATCAGGAATAGAGGTGAAAGCACGTGCATCTCTTGCATAGAGCACGCCCACAGTCATTCAGCACCACTTGCTGCTGTTGAAGCCACTACTGAAGACGATTTAGGGCGAAGGTCTTTCACAGGGCAGGTTATTCATTTAGTAGGATCATTTAAACTTTGGTCTGAGTTTGTTTTCGGTTTGAGCAGATAAAGTATGTCTTATTATTTAATACTGATGGGGATCTTTTCATAACAGTGTACAGATATTTCATTAACATGGAAGAATAGTGAAAAATACATAGAGAAGAAATTTGTTTTTTTAATGCTTGAGAATATATAATAGCACAAACTTAACAATTGCTAACAAGGCAGCATCAGGTTAATGATTTCTTAGGCAGCATTCAAATAAAAATAATTTTTTAAAAATTGGAAATATACTGGGGAGGGGAAATACAGAAACAAACACTGTTAAGTAGATAGAAATTTAACATAGATTTAAAGAAATATGGGGTACATTTTGGAGTAATTTCTAAATTTTGTATGTCCAAGAATTATCTGGAAAAGTAATTTTCAGTTATCAAATAGTTTAGCACAATAACAGTAAACTTTCATAAGAGGCCTATTTATGATTTTTTACCTCCTTCCTTATTATTTTCTGACTTGGAACATAATTATAAGACTTTTCCAATACCAAAAATAAAAAAATAATAGGTTAAGTTATCAGATTATTATCTGGTTATATCTAAATATTATGTCTGTGTTATAATTATATAAAAATTAACTTTAGAAAAAACACTCAAAATTTTCTAGTTTTTTACATATGATCATCAATTATCATCACCACCACTAATTTAAACTAGAATTATGAATCTAAATATATTTGTAACAATATTTAATAAAAATACCGAGACACTATATAACACTTAAACCTTTCACTTTTACATCTGAGGTGAAGTTTTAACTCTCTAGACCCAAGAACTCATGTGACATAGACACAATTAAGAAGGAAAGCAGTAAAATAGGGAAACTATTGTTCTACAAAGAGAAATGCCCACATGGTCCTATAGCACATTGCTGGGGCTCTCTTTGGATTCCTATTAGGCGTGTCCTTTATCAGTCAGGAGGTGATGTACATTGTGTATTAGGTTTTAAAATACTTGAAATCAGGGGCTGGAGAAATGGCTCGGGTGTTTAACAGTATAAGCTGCTCTTGTAGAAGACTTGTCGTCAGTTCCCAACACACACATGGCAGCTCAGAACCATCTGTAACTCCAGTTCTGGGGAATCCAATGCTCACTGACCTTCATAGGTAGCCCATATGCACATGATGTATGGACATACATACAGGTGAAACACTTATACATACAAAATAAAACTAAGTTAAATATTAAGTATACTCTATTTTTTACTCTATTTAGAGACTAGTGAATGAAAAAAAAAACAAAAAAATTAGAAGAGCCTTTTGGGAATTATAGTATCAACCAAAAATGCTCCTTTTAAAATTGAACTCAATAAAAAATACTTCCTTATTCTTCTTACAATGTATTTTCAGTGCATTCTTTTAGTTTACTATTTTAGAAACAGCAGGACTGCCACTATTTAAAGGTTAAAATACTGACCTAGTGTAAAAAGCCTGTTCAAATTCATATAACAATGAGGTCACCTCTGTGTTTTAATAGAACAATTTAATAGAACATTTAATAGAACAATATATTTAAAGTATAAAAACAATAAAAATAATCATTGATTATCTCTGGACAAGATTTTAATGTTTTCTCTTTTTTTTGGGGGGGGGTCTAAGTCTTACCTTAGACAAAGGCAAAAGAACCTAAAATGTACCTTCTACATAACTAGAAACTGAGGACTCTACTAGGGAAGACAACATTCAGAGCATCCATCACAAAACACGCAGTTTAGTGGTGTCATATAACATGGTTTTCTAAAAGCAACTTTGAAAACCTCTACCCAAAGTGTCAAGAGATTAAGGTACTTTACACTTGTACTGTAAAAGTAGTCCCAGAGATCATAGAAAGCTATTCTAGCAGAATTTGTGACTGGTATTTCATTTTGAGTAAAAAGGAATTTTGATACTGAATTTCGGAAGGTAAAGACAAAACACAAGAAAAGCTCATTTCTCACCAAGCAAGTTTTAGAATACAGACAGCCTATTTCCTCTGCACATGAACATTAAGTGCTGAATGAACACTCCCATGAAGGCTTCAAGATGTAATGAAGTTAATAACAGGCTTAAAGTTTTTTTATCTCTTGAGAAATTTTTATATAAAAGATTATAGTTGTCAAGTTCCTTTCCTAAATGAAATATATATAGCGATAGGTACAGTTAGTGGAAGGGAATGAGTTTCTCCCAGCTTAGCTCAGGAGCAACAATTTTCTTGCATGTGTTCATCACTCCTGACAGAAGTTCAAGTTTATTACGATCAGTTTCATGACTTCTCTAAGCAAATAAATCATTGCTTCTGTGCTAGAGTTTTTTCTAGTGTCTTAAATTTCACTTTGGGAAGACTCAGGGAAACCTGTTGCTCTACTGGTCCTGAGGTTTAAGGAAGGAGAAAGAAATTATCAACAGCTCCTCTAAAAGACATCTCTATTAAATGACAGTGCATGAGAGTGAAAATTTGAGATGGAATCTTTAATTTTATGGGGTCAACTACAATCAGGAAGGAAGATTGAAAAAAATGAAAGCAATATTCCGTTTCCATTTGCAAATATTTACTGAGACTCTACCACACACCAGACATGTCAGCATAATAAAGCATAATGAAGAAATATCATCACATAGAATCACAGGGATCAGGGAAACTGATATTGCTAATTTCTCTGATAAAACTAGAACAACAGGCCAGGCGATGGTGGCGCACGCCTTTAATCACAGCACTCAGGAGGCAGAGGCAGGCGGATCTCTGTGAGTTCGAGACCAGCCTGGTCTACAGAGCTAGTCCAGGACAGGCTCCAAAGCCACAGAGAAACCCTGTCTCGAAAAACAAAACAAAACAAAACAAAAAACTAGAACAACACCAATATAGTATTTTTTCATTATACTCTTTCCTACATATATCTGTGTGCTTGCCAGTGCGTAGAATCCAATTTCTTTTTTACATAGATCCTTTAGTAATCAGTTTAGCAAAGAATTCTTTTCCTGAACATATATTTATTTCTTCCTAATATATATATAAATTATATATATGTATATATATAATTTACCCTCATTTTAAATATTTTAATTGAATATACAGTTCTAAGCTGACATTAATCTTACCTGAGCATTTGAAGATATTATGATCACTTTTTAGGCCAATGCTATGTTTTGAAAGTCATTTTAATTACCTCCAAGAATGTGAAGATTTATTTTAGTGCTGTTTCTCTGCTGTATCTGTTGTTTGTTCTCAGATTCATGCTCTGCGAATCTGTACTTTTCTTTGACTCTGGTTCCTCCGGCATACCTCCATCTTACCCCTCCTATGCCTACCCAGCATAAATTCGGATCTTCTCTTTGTAATGCCATCTCTCTCACCTCTCTGTCAACATTTTCATATCTTTTCCCTCTTGAAACAATGATGATTGGCTTGATGTTGGATTATTTTCTTATGTTGTTTATTACTCATATTCAGTCTGTCTCCAGTGAGTTTATTTTTTTTTATGTTTCACCATGCCATAGCTTCTGAGTTACAGAAGTACAGTCAAATGCAATTGTTTCTGTCACACATTCTAAGATGAATCAAGTTATTGAGTTGATTTATTTGCTCGGTATCAAGTAGTTGAAGTAGTTGTTTAATTCTCCTGTGAGGTACAAGCTAGAGCTCCAATTTCTTAAGAAAGTTATTTTTTACCCGCAAAAAACATTTGCTCAATTAAATCCCTGTTGGCATTTCCCAGCATCCCAATCAGCTAGTCCTTTGCAGCCTAAATCATACAACTCATCTTTCTTCCTTCTTAGAGATATAAGTATGTAAGGCATTTGCATGCACTGGAGATCACTTTAATAAAAACTAAGACTTGAACCCATTTATCAACTTGTTTTCTAAAAATTAACATAAGGCAGGTACTAATCTGCTTACTGCCCAATCCCATAGCCATCTTGCAATGAACTCAATAAACTTATCTTCAAGAAGTAATACAAAGATGGGTGGTGGTGGTACGTGCCTTTAATCCTAGCACTCGGGAGGCAGAGGCAGGTCGATGACTGTGACTTTGAGGCCAGCCTGATCTACAAGACTACTTCTAGAACAGGCTCCAGAGAGAGAGAGAGAGAGAGAGAGAGAGAGAGAGAGAGAGAGAGAGAGAGGAGCTCCCAAGTGTGATATAGTGTCCTTATTAAACCTAAGTCCTGCTATATGGGAGAAATGCATAGCTGGCAGGAAAGTTGTTACATAAGTTTAGGTAAGGTTATCAAAGAAGGCATCATTTAACTAACAAGCAATCAACTAAGCAAAATAATAACGGAATTTAATAACCTGATGTGACTGAGAATTACTGGGAGAAGTTTTTGTATAGAGAATAAATAGACAGAAGACCTGTACTCCACTTGAGGTAGAGTAAAAGGTGAAGTTGAGTCAATATGTGGCTCGTAACTTCCCATGTTCGAAGGACAGAAGACTCATCTTTTCCTATTTGGGTAGCTGCTGTTCAGGAAGAGAATCACAAATGACAGATATTCCCAAAGGAAATGGAGATACACTTATTGAATGTCTACCATGTGCCCAGCACAGGAAACATTATGTAACCTTGTATATGCTCTGGCTACCTGAATTAAGCTGTTGTTTGCCGAAAAGTTTTCCATGAATGAATAAAATTTTCTGATGGTTAACTTGACATTATAGGTAATAGTGAATGGTGAACAGACTTGGCAAATTAAAATATTTTGTTAAGATATTATATTCCAAAAATATTAGGTTCTATTATGAAACCATGTGCTAGATAATGTGTTCTAATTTATGGTTGAGAATACCATGTCTACTGGTAGACCATCATTCAGTTCTACATTAAAATAAATAGAATTTATAACAAACTACTAAGGATTTATGCAATAGCTCCATTTTAAATGAATAATAACAATATTCACATATAATAAGAGTATGCAAAAATTACACAAATTTACAAAATTTATGTGTCTTAAATCTACCAACAGATGAATACTCTTCCCTTCACAGTTAATAGCTAATTACATACTAGGCATAATTAACCTATATTTAATTCTTAAGAGTTATCTGAAATCCATGGTTTGAATATTATCTAATGTGACAGAATGAAGAAATGAGGAGCAAAATCTGAAAGAGTGCTAATCTATGCTTTCTGGAATACAGCCAAAAAGATCCCACCCATATAACATATAAGCCTGTAAATGATTTCCCTTCTACGTTTAAACTTAATATTACTGTAATGTTTTCTGCCAGTTTAGTTTTTATGATTATTTTCTAATTAAAAATATTAAAAATTAAAGAAAAGGGAGAAGTAGAAGAAAAAAAGCATAATAGGTTCTTCAGAGCTTTATAGGAGTTTGTTGCTCTGAATAAGCCCAAAAATGTCTGGAGACAATGGTTCTGTTGTTTTGTTGGAATGTGCCCTTCCTAAGACATACCTAAAAATCATCTCTAGAACCAGAACTGGGAGATATTTGAAGACAATATAGTAAAGATTTAGCTTTACATGCTGCAGCTTATCTTAAAGAAGTATACATTCAAACCTCACACACAGGAGTTAGCTCTCTCCTTCCACCATGCAGGTTCCGAGATTAAACCCAGGTCTTCTGGTTTGGTGGTAAAAGGCATTTACTCACTGAATCATTCATTTCTCTGGCCCCTAACTTTTTTTTAATAACAGAAAATAAGACTGAGGATGTAGCTTAGTTGAGAGAGAACATGTTTGACCTACACAAGGGCCTGAATTTGATCCTAGCACCACATACACTGAGTATGACATTACATGACTAGAATCCCAGCAATGGAGATGAGCAGGTAGGCGACTCAGGAGGAGTTCAAGATCATCCCCAACTACATAGCAAGTTTAAGGTCAGTCTGAGCTACATGAAATGCTGGTGTTGATGGTGATGGTGGTGATGGTGGTGGTAGTGATGGTGGTGGCAAAAATTCCATCATTTCAAGATGCCACAATTTAGGATTTCAGACATCTGAGAATGTATGTCCCCAAACGGTAATTTTAGAAATTACTTCTCTCCCCAAAACAGGGCTAAGATGGAGAGTTTTGAGAAGTTTACTAATCAGAAATGAGATATTACCTGGTGAAAAGTAAACATGTGTTCTCTAAAACAAACACATCTTACAATCTTTATCTCATTAACTCAATTACTATACCTAGAAGCAACTGATGTGCAGACTCAAATCTTTACTCATTTTTAATATAGGAGTGTATAAATCACACACAGTAAACATAGTTTCCCCATCTATAAACTATTACAAAGTCATAATAAATTTTACCAATGCAGTGTGAAATATCTCAGAAAAAGTACTATATATCAGTTATATAACTGCATATCGCTTATAGGTTACTAGATTAGGCAAATATATTTATATATTATACTGTGCTATTCTGTATTCTCTGTATTTATAGCCATTATATTGTCTTTCCTATTCTGCTAGAATTTATGGATAATTTGAAAACAGAAATAGATAATATGCAATGACAACTGTGGAAAACTGTGCTCCAAATAAAATACCCAGCTGTGGTTAACATGCATATAACTGAAGGCATACACTAAAAATTCACTAGAAAAATATGGATCTGGGCATTGATAAGCTCACAATCACCATAAAGTTAAAGGGATGGAAAACGTCATCACTGTAGGAGTTATGGTTCATTCTATAATTGTTCAAAATCTTCCCAGAAATCATTAGAAACTACCTTCCAAAATAAGAATCATTTCAAGACTACTGTTCCCTAGTCTCACATGAGTGTGCTTTGTGCTCACCTTAGCATGTTACACTCAGGTCATCTTTCCCTTCATCTGCCTCCTGGAACACAATGTGCTAACCTGACTGGACTCAAGCTTCAATGGCTCAATTGACTTCCAAAGTAGTATTTAGAAAAGCTACAGATGTTAGGGAAACAAGATAAAAACCAGTGTAAATTGAGTATGATAATTGTGTGAACACAATTTTTTAGATACAAGTGCAAGAGGTGGGAGAGATTTTAAAAAATCTATTAGAGATCAAAAATTCTAATTAGCTGGCCAGTGGTGGCACACGCCTTTAATCTCAGCACTCGGGAGGCAGAGGCGGCTCTGTAGTTTGAGGCTGGCCTGTTCTACAGGGCGAATTTCAGGACAGGCTCCAATGTTACACAGAGAAACCCTGTCTCGAAAAACCAAAAAGAATCCTAATTAGAAATATATAGTAGGACATAAGAAGAACATAAGAATTCCATATAGTATATGTATCTATTGAAACCAGTATTTCACTGAAAAAAAAAAAGAACAAAAAGGGCTCCTGACAAAATATAAGAAATTATGGCTGTAAATGCTAATGCCTCACAAAATGTCTGATTTTATTTTATTTCTGCTACAAAAGTCAGCGCAAGCATTATACAAAAGGATTCGAAAAGCAGAAAATGCAGTTTTATAATGACTACTTGTCTTGTTTCTATCAACCTGGAAGGAATAAGATTTCTAGATTAAGTGAGAAGAACATCAAATAAAACTTTAAGTTTTGTATATCAAAGAAAAAGTTACAGTCATAAATCCCATGAATGTAATAATAATAAATAGTAATAATATAAATTTCTACCATAGAAGCTTATGGATAGAGTTCAAACACAATTACCAAAATAAAAATTAAAATGTAGACTGGCTCCCTGCGAAGAGGAAAATGAGATTCCCTGAAAGGGATGCTGTAAAGCAGCTCTGCTCTCATTTGATCACTGAGCACATGTTCTGACTGTGATTAATGCTTCAGTGCCTTTCCTTTAGAAAAAAGCAATTGAAGAAAAGAAACTAGATCCTTTCAGAACTAAGACTTTTCAAAGAAACAGGAAAAATTAAACTTTTACATGTGGCTCTACATACCCAGATAATCACACACAGTCTTGACAGTACTGCCAAGGTCTACCAAGAATAACAGTGTATTTGTCACCCAAGAGATGTGTTCTAATTGTCTCTCGTGGCTTCATGCCCAAGAGGAGTAAATGGTAAAGTACAATGAGTATGTGGTCTAATAATACTATGATAAAACTTAATTCCTTGTATTGTCATCATTTTCTGGGGATTTAGACTATCTGAACCACAATAAGAACCAAGCCTTTAGATTTGGGTTTTAAACCTAAATAATTTTTGGCACACAGATTGACAGTTTAGAATCTTGTTATTTTATTCAACATATTCCTATATTAGAGACCTAAATATTTGTGAAATTTAAAAAGAACTTTTTAATTATTTCTAATGCAGCATTGTGACTTCTTTTAGGCAAACATGAAGATAAAATCACAATGCTTACAATTTTTTTCCACAGCTATTTCCTTTTTTCTCGTTATTTGGGCTAATTCACCTTGTTCCTCCTGGGTTGTTGTGTTGGAAAGTGGGCAGTGGATAAAGCTACATGAAATGACTCAGTCCTAGCTAGAATGAATTAAGGTAAAGGCAAGGAGCCAGTGAAAAATGCCCTTTAGCACACTTATAAGAGTGCCAGGAAAGGGCAGTGGAGAAGTCTCTTAAAACTAAAGTATTTTAAAAGACAAAGCAAAATTGGCATCATGAGCTGAAGATTTAAAAAATAAATACGTGAGAAGCTACCAGAATTCTGTTGCTTCCTTAACAAAAAAGTGTGAAATATGTTGAAATAAATACTATATAAACAATATCAGAAAAATCAGCATCAAGACATTATGTAAATTAATAATGCTCCAAAGGCAAACTAAGTTCATCATGACTCCACTTGAACATGTGTCGTAAGAGAACACTTATAAATGACTGAACATAAGAATAAAGACCTCTTACCCCGTATTTGCATTGGCGGGATGTTGCTCCATACTGGAAACGACATTGCTCATCAGCATCGTACACCTGACCTGGGGCCACAGCTGGATAAAGAAAGTCACGCTTGGGAGGCTCATTATCAAGGCAAGTACCACGGCCTGAACTGTTCAACATAAAGGATCAAGGAAATTAGGTATTCTGTAGACTTTTTTAGTCACAATTATGAAATGTGTTGAGATCTTTGTTTTAATAATTAGATGCATGAAAACAACACATTGTAATAATAATCATAAGCAAAATAGAGTAGCTTTAAAGATCCTACTGAATGAGAGCTCCAAATCCTTTTTCTCCAGCACCAAAACACAATGGGAGCATCTCCAACAACATTCTGAAACTGTTCTGTTGGCCTTTAAAATACTGCTTTAAACTAGTTCTGAAGGAATCAAAACAGAATTTCTTATTATGCTAAGTATCTTGTTTGTTTTCATTGAAAATATAGCCACATCTGGTAGTAGAATTAAAAACACAAATTGTGGAAAATTAAATAAAAATAATTAGCTGTAATCTTAAAGACTTAATTTATAGCCTTAGATGGAACAAAAGATGCTCTGGTAAGACGGTGCAGCAGTTAGTGGGCTGAACGGCAGCTGGGGCTAAGGTCCAAAGGTCTCGCTCACACACACTAGAAATGTTTAGTCTGTCAAAGATTTCATATTTCATTTAAGGTCATCAGAACTAGGAAAAGGGAATGTTCTCCTTTCTACAAAATTTCTACTTTACAAAGTATGCCTTCACTAAAACATAATATTTTAATTCAGTGGAACAAATAACATAAAGGTTGCCAAACACTAGACAGCATACCTTAAAGAGCTTTAGACTCTGCTAAATATAATTGTTCATTTTATTTATTCAGTGTGCATAAAATAGGACAGATGCTTTTTTACTTTCATTTCACATGTGAGTTAGAATTTTTAAAGAATTCCTATGCCAACACTTAAAAATTTTTTCCAACATTCCTATCCATTGTGCCAGCACTTTTGCTTTTTTCCCCAAATCTTTTCCATCCACTTTGCCAAAGGAAAATAACTTCACAAGTTGAAGTTCCTCAACTGTTATTTAGGACAGCACAAATTTTCATTTACAAACAGGGAAGAAAGAATCATATAAAACAATGAGTTTTAAATTCACCTGCAAGTATTTTATTTCTTAAAATGTAAAAGTTAACTTGTTACATAAAATGTATATCTACACAGCAGAAAATTAGCATCTTTAAAACTGAACTGTACTATTCTTAAGGTGGCCCAGACCAAAAGGATACAAGACTTCCTTCTGTGCCTTATGCTCCTCTTTGCTAATTTTTAACAACAACGATGCAGCGATAATACTGCACCGACATAGATGGGTTTGGACATTTCAATCAGCACTGCTCAAGGCTTGCACTACCCAACACTTGCTTCCTTATTGTTGTAAGTTAGGTACTGTCATGTACCTCAGCAAGCACATTTATTGTTAGATAAATTTTAAAAACAGCATTTTTTATATCATAATGTGTAAACTTTAGTCAAGTAAGATCCTAATAGTAATTTCAAAAATATATTAAATTGATGACAAAGGGGTAATATTTTATAGTACAATAGAAAAATGACTATTTTGATATTGTAGAATATTTATGGATGACAATTAGAGAATTAACTTCTAAATTTTCATTCCAAATATAAGTTCCATCTTCATTTAAAATAAACCATACATATATTTATGGAAGGAATTGAGTATATAATAAAAATAAATAATAATGTAAATCAAAAGAAAAATAAAATTATATACTGAAGAATTTACATACAAGACTTTGTAGGTTATAAATATTTATTAGTAGCACATCAAAAAAGTGTAGGGCATAATTACCTAACTGGAAACAGTACAGAACCCATTACAAATATTACACACAGTGACTTTCAGAAATACAGAAACTCAAACTATCAATTTAATTAATTAATTAAAACATCAGAAGAACTATGTAACCCATAGAAGGGAATTTAAAGATAGATACACAAAAGAAGTAATTGTTCCTCAAAGTAAAACTGACTTAGTTTAGGAAGAAGAAAATGAATTATTTCATTTAATGTTCTTATTTTGAGATATAGTGACCTTCTAAATGATGACTCATGTTTTTTAAAAAAAAAAAAAATTTTTTTTTGATCAGACAAGCACTGAAAGGGCCTTCAGGGCCGGTAGTGTCAGGCATGGCTGGGACCTATGGCCAAAACTCTTGAGAGAGTTGGTCCCCAGAGTATCTTTTGTATTAGTAAATAGCTAATTAAATAGCTAGACAACACCAGTTCTCCTTATCCAGTACACTTTACAGAAGATTAAAATACCCTATGAAATAAGATACAACAGAAAGCACATGTGTATTTTAAAAGTGAGCCTGTAGTTAGGAACACCATATCAACAAAGGCCTTCAGAAATGTGGCGGTTGCAAATGTCCCTCAGCAAGGCTTATCAGTCAAGTGACCTCAGGTATAGGAAGTATCTGTGCGACTGATTAAACTGTTTCTCCATCCCACGTGTCCCCACTATGTGTACAGATAGCACTGTACACAATCACCCCTGGCAACACGTCAAAGCTTTGATGAATGTATTTGAGGAATGGGACCATTTTCATTGTTTAATTCTTAACTAACGTTAAGTTTTAACATTGTAAATGTTCAGTTCCATATGTTAGTAAAATTTATCTATCACTTTCCAGGTGTCTTTCCTGCTACTTTCAATTATTTAAAATTTATAGAGCATCATTATATTCTTATTCTTATTAGTTTTCTGTTTGTTGTTTGCTTTGAAACAGTTTTTCCGTGTAACTACCTTGGTTCTCCTGGAATTCACTCTGTAAACCAAGCTGACCTTGAACTCACAGAGATCCACCAGCCTCTGCTTCCCAAGTGCTGGGATTAAAGGCGTATGCCACCATCAACCAGCTGAGCACATTCTTAAGAAGAACAGTAATTTAAGACAGTTTCATATTTCTAAGCTATCAACTACCATTCTGAAATAGTACAGATATAGACACAGAAGACAAAGAACAGATCTATGGCATGTGAATTTAACCTGAAGAGGTTCTCTCTCTCTCTCTCTCTCTCTCTCTCTCTCTCTCTCTCTCTCTCTCTCTCTCTCTCTCTC
>NW_026067997.1:5311150-5346821 GCF_014885135.2 Alexandromys fortis
AGAGAGAGAGAGAGAGAGAGAGAGAGAGAGAGAGAGAGAGAGAGAGAGAGAGGAGCTCCCAAGTGTGATATAGTGTCCTTATTAAACCTAAGTCCTGCTATATGGGAGAAATGCATAGCTGGCAGGAAAGTTGTTACATAAGTTTAGGTAAGGTTATCAAAGAAGGCATCATTTAACTAACAAGCAATCAACTAAGCAAAATAATAACGGAATTTAATAACCTGATGTGACTGAGAATTACTGGGAGAAGTTTTTGTATAGAGAATAAATAGACAGAAGACCTGTACTCCACTTGAGGTAGAGTAAAAGGTGAAGTTGAGTCAATATGTGGCTCGTAACTTCCCATGTTCGAAGGACAGAAGACTCATCTTTTCCTATTTGGGTAGCTGCTGTTCAGGAAGAGAATCACAAATGACAGATATTCCCAAAGGAAATGGAGATACACTTATTGAATGTCTACCATGTGCCCAGCACAGGAAACATTATGTAACCTTGTATATGCTCTGGCTACCTGAATTAAGCTGTTGTTTGCCGAAAAGTTTTCCATGAATGAATAAAATTTTCTGATGGTTAACTTGACATTATAGGTAATAGTGAATGGTGAACAGACTTGGCAAATTAAAATATTTTGTTAAGATATTATATTCCAAAAATATTAGGTTCTATTATGAAACCATGTGCTAGATAATGTGTTCTAATTTATGGTTGAGAATACCATGTCTACTGGTAGACCATCATTCAGTTCTACATTAAAATAAATAGAATTTATAACAAACTACTAAGGATTTATGCAATAGCTCCATTTTAAATGAATAATAACAATATTCACATATAATAAGAGTATGCAAAAATTACACAAATTTACAAAATTTATGTGTCTTAAATCTACCAACAGATGAATACTCTTCCCTTCACAGTTAATAGCTAATTACATACTAGGCATAATTAACCTATATTTAATTCTTAAGAGTTATCTGAAATCCATGGTTTGAATATTATCTAATGTGACAGAATGAAGAAATGAGGAGCAAAATCTGAAAGAGTGCTAATCTATGCTTTCTGGAATACAGCCAAAAAGATCCCACCCATATAACATATAAGCCTGTAAATGATTTCCCTTCTACGTTTAAACTTAATATTACTGTAATGTTTTCTGCCAGTTTAGTTTTTATGATTATTTTCTAATTAAAAATATTAAAAATTAAAGAAAAGGGAGAAGTAGAAGAAAAAAAGCATAATAGGTTCTTCAGAGCTTTATAGGAGTTTGTTGCTCTGAATAAGCCCAAAAATGTCTGGAGACAATGGTTCTGTTGTTTTGTTGGAATGTGCCCTTCCTAAGACATACCTAAAAATCATCTCTAGAACCAGAACTGGGAGATATTTGAAGACAATATAGTAAAGATTTAGCTTTACATGCTGCAGCTTATCTTAAAGAAGTATACATTCAAACCTCACACACAGGAGTTAGCTCTCTCCTTCCACCATGCAGGTTCCGAGATTAAACCCAGGTCTTCTGGTTTGGTGGTAAAAGGCATTTACTCACTGAATCATTCATTTCTCTGGCCCCTAACTTTTTTTTAATAACAGAAAATAAGACTGAGGATGTAGCTTAGTTGAGAGAGAACATGTTTGACCTACACAAGGGCCTGAATTTGATCCTAGCACCACATACACTGAGTATGACATTACATGACTAGAATCCCAGCAATGGAGATGAGCAGGTAGGCGACTCAGGAGGAGTTCAAGATCATCCCCAACTACATAGCAAGTTTAAGGTCAGTCTGAGCTACATGAAATGCTGGTGTTGATGGTGATGGTGGTGATGGTGGTGGTAGTGATGGTGGTGGCAAAAATTCCATCATTTCAAGATGCCACAATTTAGGATTTCAGACATCTGAGAATGTATGTCCCCAAACGGTAATTTTAGAAATTACTTCTCTCCCCAAAACAGGGCTAAGATGGAGAGTTTTGAGAAGTTTACTAATCAGAAATGAGATATTACCTGGTGAAAAGTAAACATGTGTTCTCTAAAACAAACACATCTTACAATCTTTATCTCATTAACTCAATTACTATACCTAGAAGCAACTGATGTGCAGACTCAAATCTTTACTCATTTTTAATATAGGAGTGTATAAATCACACACAGTAAACATAGTTTCCCCATCTATAAACTATTACAAAGTCATAATAAATTTTACCAATGCAGTGTGAAATATCTCAGAAAAAGTACTATATATCAGTTATATAACTGCATATCGCTTATAGGTTACTAGATTAGGCAAATATATTTATATATTATACTGTGCTATTCTGTATTCTCTGTATTTATAGCCATTATATTGTCTTTCCTATTCTGCTAGAATTTATGGATAATTTGAAAACAGAAATAGATAATATGCAATGACAACTGTGGAAAACTGTGCTCCAAATAAAATACCCAGCTGTGGTTAACATGCATATAACTGAAGGCATACACTAAAAATTCACTAGAAAAATATGGATCTGGGCATTGATAAGCTCACAATCACCATAAAGTTAAAGGGATGGAAAACGTCATCACTGTAGGAGTTATGGTTCATTCTATAATTGTTCAAAATCTTCCCAGAAATCATTAGAAACTACCTTCCAAAATAAGAATCATTTCAAGACTACTGTTCCCTAGTCTCACATGAGTGTGCTTTGTGCTCACCTTAGCATGTTACACTCAGGTCATCTTTCCCTTCATCTGCCTCCTGGAACACAATGTGCTAACCTGACTGGACTCAAGCTTCAATGGCTCAATTGACTTCCAAAGTAGTATTTAGAAAAGCTACAGATGTTAGGGAAACAAGATAAAAACCAGTGTAAATTGAGTATGATAATTGTGTGAACACAATTTTTTAGATACAAGTGCAAGAGGTGGGAGAGATTTTAAAAAATCTATTAGAGATCAAAAATTCTAATTAGCTGGCCAGTGGTGGCACACGCCTTTAATCTCAGCACTCGGGAGGCAGAGGCGGCTCTGTAGTTTGAGGCTGGCCTGTTCTACAGGGCGAATTTCAGGACAGGCTCCAATGTTACACAGAGAAACCCTGTCTCGAAAAACCAAAAAGAATCCTAATTAGAAATATATAGTAGGACATAAGAAGAACATAAGAATTCCATATAGTATATGTATCTATTGAAACCAGTATTTCACTGAAAAAAAAAAAGAACAAAAAGGGCTCCTGACAAAATATAAGAAATTATGGCTGTAAATGCTAATGCCTCACAAAATGTCTGATTTTATTTTATTTCTGCTACAAAAGTCAGCGCAAGCATTATACAAAAGGATTCGAAAAGCAGAAAATGCAGTTTTATAATGACTACTTGTCTTGTTTCTATCAACCTGGAAGGAATAAGATTTCTAGATTAAGTGAGAAGAACATCAAATAAAACTTTAAGTTTTGTATATCAAAGAAAAAGTTACAGTCATAAATCCCATGAATGTAATAATAATAAATAGTAATAATATAAATTTCTACCATAGAAGCTTATGGATAGAGTTCAAACACAATTACCAAAATAAAAATTAAAATGTAGACTGGCTCCCTGCGAAGAGGAAAATGAGATTCCCTGAAAGGGATGCTGTAAAGCAGCTCTGCTCTCATTTGATCACTGAGCACATGTTCTGACTGTGATTAATGCTTCAGTGCCTTTCCTTTAGAAAAAAGCAATTGAAGAAAAGAAACTAGATCCTTTCAGAACTAAGACTTTTCAAAGAAACAGGAAAAATTAAACTTTTACATGTGGCTCTACATACCCAGATAATCACACACAGTCTTGACAGTACTGCCAAGGTCTACCAAGAATAACAGTGTATTTGTCACCCAAGAGATGTGTTCTAATTGTCTCTCGTGGCTTCATGCCCAAGAGGAGTAAATGGTAAAGTACAATGAGTATGTGGTCTAATAATACTATGATAAAACTTAATTCCTTGTATTGTCATCATTTTCTGGGGATTTAGACTATCTGAACCACAATAAGAACCAAGCCTTTAGATTTGGGTTTTAAACCTAAATAATTTTTGGCACACAGATTGACAGTTTAGAATCTTGTTATTTTATTCAACATATTCCTATATTAGAGACCTAAATATTTGTGAAATTTAAAAAGAACTTTTTAATTATTTCTAATGCAGCATTGTGACTTCTTTTAGGCAAACATGAAGATAAAATCACAATGCTTACAATTTTTTTCCACAGCTATTTCCTTTTTTCTCGTTATTTGGGCTAATTCACCTTGTTCCTCCTGGGTTGTTGTGTTGGAAAGTGGGCAGTGGATAAAGCTACATGAAATGACTCAGTCCTAGCTAGAATGAATTAAGGTAAAGGCAAGGAGCCAGTGAAAAATGCCCTTTAGCACACTTATAAGAGTGCCAGGAAAGGGCAGTGGAGAAGTCTCTTAAAACTAAAGTATTTTAAAAGACAAAGCAAAATTGGCATCATGAGCTGAAGATTTAAAAAATAAATACGTGAGAAGCTACCAGAATTCTGTTGCTTCCTTAACAAAAAAGTGTGAAATATGTTGAAATAAATACTATATAAACAATATCAGAAAAATCAGCATCAAGACATTATGTAAATTAATAATGCTCCAAAGGCAAACTAAGTTCATCATGACTCCACTTGAACATGTGTCGTAAGAGAACACTTATAAATGACTGAACATAAGAATAAAGACCTCTTACCCCGTATTTGCATTGGCGGGATGTTGCTCCATACTGGAAACGACATTGCTCATCAGCATCGTACACCTGACCTGGGGCCACAGCTGGATAAAGAAAGTCACGCTTGGGAGGCTCATTATCAAGGCAAGTACCACGGCCTGAACTGTTCAACATAAAGGATCAAGGAAATTAGGTATTCTGTAGACTTTTTTAGTCACAATTATGAAATGTGTTGAGATCTTTGTTTTAATAATTAGATGCATGAAAACAACACATTGTAATAATAATCATAAGCAAAATAGAGTAGCTTTAAAGATCCTACTGAATGAGAGCTCCAAATCCTTTTTCTCCAGCACCAAAACACAATGGGAGCATCTCCAACAACATTCTGAAACTGTTCTGTTGGCCTTTAAAATACTGCTTTAAACTAGTTCTGAAGGAATCAAAACAGAATTTCTTATTATGCTAAGTATCTTGTTTGTTTTCATTGAAAATATAGCCACATCTGGTAGTAGAATTAAAAACACAAATTGTGGAAAATTAAATAAAAATAATTAGCTGTAATCTTAAAGACTTAATTTATAGCCTTAGATGGAACAAAAGATGCTCTGGTAAGACGGTGCAGCAGTTAGTGGGCTGAACGGCAGCTGGGGCTAAGGTCCAAAGGTCTCGCTCACACACACTAGAAATGTTTAGTCTGTCAAAGATTTCATATTTCATTTAAGGTCATCAGAACTAGGAAAAGGGAATGTTCTCCTTTCTACAAAATTTCTACTTTACAAAGTATGCCTTCACTAAAACATAATATTTTAATTCAGTGGAACAAATAACATAAAGGTTGCCAAACACTAGACAGCATACCTTAAAGAGCTTTAGACTCTGCTAAATATAATTGTTCATTTTATTTATTCAGTGTGCATAAAATAGGACAGATGCTTTTTTACTTTCATTTCACATGTGAGTTAGAATTTTTAAAGAATTCCTATGCCAACACTTAAAAATTTTTTCCAACATTCCTATCCATTGTGCCAGCACTTTTGCTTTTTTCCCCAAATCTTTTCCATCCACTTTGCCAAAGGAAAATAACTTCACAAGTTGAAGTTCCTCAACTGTTATTTAGGACAGCACAAATTTTCATTTACAAACAGGGAAGAAAGAATCATATAAAACAATGAGTTTTAAATTCACCTGCAAGTATTTTATTTCTTAAAATGTAAAAGTTAACTTGTTACATAAAATGTATATCTACACAGCAGAAAATTAGCATCTTTAAAACTGAACTGTACTATTCTTAAGGTGGCCCAGACCAAAAGGATACAAGACTTCCTTCTGTGCCTTATGCTCCTCTTTGCTAATTTTTAACAACAACGATGCAGCGATAATACTGCACCGACATAGATGGGTTTGGACATTTCAATCAGCACTGCTCAAGGCTTGCACTACCCAACACTTGCTTCCTTATTGTTGTAAGTTAGGTACTGTCATGTACCTCAGCAAGCACATTTATTGTTAGATAAATTTTAAAAACAGCATTTTTTATATCATAATGTGTAAACTTTAGTCAAGTAAGATCCTAATAGTAATTTCAAAAATATATTAAATTGATGACAAAGGGGTAATATTTTATAGTACAATAGAAAAATGACTATTTTGATATTGTAGAATATTTATGGATGACAATTAGAGAATTAACTTCTAAATTTTCATTCCAAATATAAGTTCCATCTTCATTTAAAATAAACCATACATATATTTATGGAAGGAATTGAGTATATAATAAAAATAAATAATAATGTAAATCAAAAGAAAAATAAAATTATATACTGAAGAATTTACATACAAGACTTTGTAGGTTATAAATATTTATTAGTAGCACATCAAAAAAGTGTAGGGCATAATTACCTAACTGGAAACAGTACAGAACCCATTACAAATATTACACACAGTGACTTTCAGAAATACAGAAACTCAAACTATCAATTTAATTAATTAATTAAAACATCAGAAGAACTATGTAACCCATAGAAGGGAATTTAAAGATAGATACACAAAAGAAGTAATTGTTCCTCAAAGTAAAACTGACTTAGTTTAGGAAGAAGAAAATGAATTATTTCATTTAATGTTCTTATTTTGAGATATAGTGACCTTCTAAATGATGACTCATGTTTTTTAAAAAAAAAAAAAATTTTTTTTTGATCAGACAAGCACTGAAAGGGCCTTCAGGGCCGGTAGTGTCAGGCATGGCTGGGACCTATGGCCAAAACTCTTGAGAGAGTTGGTCCCCAGAGTATCTTTTGTATTAGTAAATAGCTAATTAAATAGCTAGACAACACCAGTTCTCCTTATCCAGTACACTTTACAGAAGATTAAAATACCCTATGAAATAAGATACAACAGAAAGCACATGTGTATTTTAAAAGTGAGCCTGTAGTTAGGAACACCATATCAACAAAGGCCTTCAGAAATGTGGCGGTTGCAAATGTCCCTCAGCAAGGCTTATCAGTCAAGTGACCTCAGGTATAGGAAGTATCTGTGCGACTGATTAAACTGTTTCTCCATCCCACGTGTCCCCACTATGTGTACAGATAGCACTGTACACAATCACCCCTGGCAACACGTCAAAGCTTTGATGAATGTATTTGAGGAATGGGACCATTTTCATTGTTTAATTCTTAACTAACGTTAAGTTTTAACATTGTAAATGTTCAGTTCCATATGTTAGTAAAATTTATCTATCACTTTCCAGGTGTCTTTCCTGCTACTTTCAATTATTTAAAATTTATAGAGCATCATTATATTCTTATTCTTATTAGTTTTCTGTTTGTTGTTTGCTTTGAAACAGTTTTTCCGTGTAACTACCTTGGTTCTCCTGGAATTCACTCTGTAAACCAAGCTGACCTTGAACTCACAGAGATCCACCAGCCTCTGCTTCCCAAGTGCTGGGATTAAAGGCGTATGCCACCATCAACCAGCTGAGCACATTCTTAAGAAGAACAGTAATTTAAGACAGTTTCATATTTCTAAGCTATCAACTACCATTCTGAAATAGTACAGATATAGACCCTGCTGGACCATGCAAGATCTATGGCTTGAGAATTTAATCTGAACACGTTCTCTCTCTCTCTCTCTCTCTCTCTCTCTCTCTCTCTCTCTCTCTCTCTCTCTCTCTCTCTCTCTCTCTCTCTCCTCCGTTTTCTGTCCCTCATGTGTGTGTTTAACCAAAAAGTTTCTGAGAAGTCAATTCTAGTAAATTTTTTCCTATGAGTAACTGCTCTTCTGATTTTTAAATGTTCATGAGGTAATGTCTGATTTTTGATTTTACACTAGTAACTTCTCTCTCTAACCCCTCCCCCGTGGTATATGCATTTGTGAGAATGTGTGTAAGGATGCACTCACCCCTACAGTTGTGTGGAAGCCAGAAGTTAGTTTCAGAATGTCTTCCTTAATTACCTCCATCTCATTTTTGAGACAGTATCTTACTGAACCTGTTTTAGTTAGACTGGTTGACCAGTAAACCCCAGGATTCAGCTAGCCACACACTTCCACATACATACTCTGGGCATACAGATATATTTCCACTGTACCTGACCTTTGGCATGGATTCTGATAGCCAAAGTAAGTAGTCATGCTTATATATCAAACACTGGATCCAGTAAGACAATGGTTCTAAACTTTACTAATGATACAACCCTTTAATGCAGTTCCTCATGTCATGGAGAAACCCCAATCATAAAATTAGTTTCAATCCTACTTCATAACTATAATTTTGCTACTGTTATTGATTATGATCAAAATATCTGATATGTAGAATATCTGTAATTAACTCCTATGAAAGGGTTGTTCAACCCCGAAGGGATTGCCACCCCTAGGTTGAAAAACACTACACTAAGCCACCTACCAAAGCCTATATTAATAATTTTTAACATTATTTGTAAGTTATCATACAAATTAATGGTTTTCATTGTAGTTTCTTCTTACATCATCATAATTTGCTTTTACTCATATTTTATACTAAAATCCTTCACCCCCATTCTCTCTTGCTGATCTCCTATATTCCTCCCCAAAATAGAATTTGGAACAATAATTTCTTTATTTTTATTCTGTCTGTTTGTCTGTGACAAAGTCTCTTTATGTAGATCAAGGTAGCCTTGATTGTCCTTTCTTAATCATCTGAGTGTTGGGCTTATAGGAATGTGCTACCATCCCAGCTCTCTGTTCTCCTCTCAATAGTTTCACTTCTTCATACACATATGCTTATTTTAGAACTCCTGCTTAAAACAAGTTAAAATATTCCATTTAAGATTGGGCCACATAATTCTTATGTTCATATATCAATATATCTGGTATTTCTAATTTCTTTTTTATAAAAAATGTTACGTAGTCTTACCATAATGTTCTTATAACAAAACAAAAGCTATGGAAAGTTCTAGTTTAATATTTAATATAGAATTTAGTTAACTGAGAAGCAGTAACCCTTACTATGCCAAGCCTAGTGTAATCCATGATAGTATCAAAATAACAAAAAGAAGTGATAAGTCCATAGACATTTTCTGGAATTTTCTCATTAGCAGCATTTATTAAGATAAATCATTTATGCCTTGAGTGCCACATAAAAATTTTTTATAAAGAAAACTTAACCTTTACTTATTAATAAACTAAATATACAGAACTATTAGTCTTCATCTATAAGAGGCTATAACTTTTAATATATTTGTCCAATGTAAAACTAGATGCATAAAATTAAGTCTATAATTACTTTTTCAGCAGTTCATATTTCCCAACAAAAATACCAACCCTAGTTAATGTGTTATAAATATAGATAATTATTAAATTCACAATCTGCACTTTTATTTAACCTTCCAAGACAAGGCAAAATACATATCAGTTTAAAAATACATATCTGTGTTGATTATGAAAAATTCATAGTAAATCAAAATATATTTATATTTGCAAAACTCTTTGCATTGTAATGGGAAAGTCATTTTATGTACCCCACTTCTAATTTAGTGAATCTTTATTCACAGATTCCCAAAGTCAACCTTGAAAACAAAAACATAAGCCAAATTTCAGTCTCCTACTAAAATTTATAGATCTTTATAAAATATGTCCTCCTGGCTTTGTTTTCAGAACACATGAGGATGTATTACTAACTGAGATTTAAAATTTATTCTTACCAAAACAGATTATTAAGATGGAGCTTTAGTCTAGTCAGTGGCCCAATCTGAAAGGACATCTACCTAAGTTGTACACACCTTATAATGCCTTAACAAAGGAAGTGTAATGTAAGGCCAGCTTTTTTTTCACAAAGGTATGCTGATACGTATGAATTAAGTATGAACTAGGTTGATATCATTTACATCAAGTCAAATGTCTTCTATCTACTATCTTCTCATGAGTAGTTTTATTATTTTTTTATGAAACTAACCATGTTTGAAGCAAACATAACAATATAATGACATAATCAGGTAAGGACAAAGTGATCTAAAATCGAATCTCTTTTTCCTGTCACTCACTCTGATATGACTGTACGACTTGAGTCTTCAAATATACAAATCTTGTGCTGTTAATGGCTGACTCAATACCCACACCACACAAAACGACAACTTATCAAGGAAACTCATGTTTAGAGCAAGAGTTTCAAAGTGTGTCACATATACTGACTGACACACTGTTCTGCCAGGTTGTTTTGGATACTACAGTTTTGGGGAGGGTGAGGGGAGACTGCACCTAAGAAGATGTTTTCCATTTAATAGAGTGAAGTTAAGCTTCAAAAGCAATTTTAAGATAGCAAACATGAGTGCTTTGGCCATCTTGTCCATCACACATTACTTTTCTCAACCCTCTTCCTAGTTCCCCTCCAGTCGTAACAATGCCATTCAATGCATTTATTCAGCTTCCACCCATGTGTGAAATGAATTCTGCATATAACTTGAAATGGCACACAGTTGTGCTATAGCTCCTGGAGAGCTCGAGCATTTTGACAAACTTTAAATAGGGTAAAAGATGACTCACAAGGCCCCGTATCTTTTAGAAATAATATGAAATTGCTCTGAACTACTTCTAAGTGATCAGGAATGAATGGAAAAGCTATCTGCTTTTCACTGCCTGGTAAACTAGCCCATAGTCAATGAGTTAAGCCTTCATACCAGGCTCATCTTTTATATTTTCTAAATAAGTAAATAAGTGAGTCCCGCAGGCAGATAGGAAAGACACTACCTGCAAAGCCGTCTTCGGAAAACATCAGAAGCTGGCATAACACGTCCATTTTAACGGAAATGGGTTCTTTATTATTTAATCAGGACGGCTTCTGGGCGATTCATGTACCACTTATTGAATCACCGAGTTTAAGAAATCTGAAAAAAAATATTGGGAGTTGGTAAACACCATCTCCTGATTGATCAATAGCACCTAGTGTTGCAGAATGACAGGAGAGACTGTATTCTAGTGGCTTTTATGGCCATGTCTTTGGTTTTCTTTTTCCAGTTAAACAGTGAATAATGGATCTCTATAAATCAGAAAGCTCATTGATAAGTCACAGATCATCCTTGTTCTATACAGTCTCTAAGTAGAGGACGGTATGCATTTGCTGATTGAGTGGCTGTTCTTTAGAAATTACTTCTTGCAAGGTTTCTTTTTCTTGAAAAGAAAAGCTAAAATGAAGTGCTATGACCCTTTTTGAGCCAACTACAAATTACAGATGTAAACTCAAACCTTGATCAAAATTCCTCTGGATTTAATTGTAAATATAAATACAAATATAGACATATCACTCATAGCTGTTAAAGCAATTAAGCCAATTGCATAGAAAATGGGACAAATAAATCTTTTATATTAGTATTTTATCTTTGTGATCCAGTGAACTGATCTTTTTAATGAAGCTAATGTTTAAAATCTTTTGTGGCTTGAACAAATTATAATAAGATTTATTTAGTTAGTTTAGTTAGTTAGAGGAGATCTAAGTTTTCTCCAAAACCTTTTTTTTTTTAATTAAACACTTAACATTTATCCATTTACTAGTGGTTTTAACTACAGGCATTTCCATGAGGATACACAAAAGAATACTTTTTATAAAATACAGGATAAATAAGCCCATTAGAATCCTATCAACACTTATTTTGCTTATATGTAAAATATAGAGTAAAGCAATGAAGAGTAAGTAATGTCTTCAGATTAAATACTTTCATGAATTCAATGGACTGCTATAATGCAAGGAACACTAGCTCGAGACCCCTCACCAAACCAGTGGTCAGTTCATTGTATTTTAGCAGCAATCTATTTAGTCCCTTTACAGTGTTTTAACAGCCATAATACAGCTCCAACTACACAAGATCTATCCATCTATGCTTCTGTATGTTTTTAGTACATAAAAGAACACACACAATTTATTCTATGTCTAAAGCACAGGAAAATTAGGCTGTGGTCCTTGTGTTTAGTATACAGGGCTGGTACTTGCTGATGAGCTGTATAACCAATGGACAGAAATAGAATATAGAGGAGAAAAACTGTACTTTTAAAACCCAAGAGAAGGACTGCCATTGAAATTACACAAAAATACTGAGCATGTTACACAATTTGTAATTATGATGATAGAGAGTAAGATTTCATTCTGAAAACAAAAGTCAAGACAAGAGAAATTTCAGATCTGGTCAAGTTCCCGCAAAGAGGAGAATGTCAATACTGTTTACAATTTATGTAAATGAGTTCAACAGAAACCACCTTTAAATGGTATTTTCAGTGCTCACTATTAAAAATTACCAAATATATCAAACAAATTATTGTCTTTTTAAAGTACTTCACCCAATCTGACAGTAGACAAGTATAATATTATAATGGCTTCTCACTTAAAATTAAACATTTTTAGTTAAAAAATAAATTTAAAAAATTTAGTTCACAGGGCTGGAGAGATGGCTCTGCGGTTAAGAGCATTGCGTGCTCTTCCAAAGGACCCGAGTTCGATTCCCAGCAACCACATGGTGGCTCACAACCATCTGTAATGAGGTCTGGTGTCCTCTTCTAGCAGGCATATATGCAAACAGAATATTGTATCCATAATAAATATTTTAAAAAAATTTAGTTCACAATATGGTTATTCAGAACAACTTTTGAAATGAGTTCCCAATGAATGATTGTACCAATAAATTTTTTTTTTTTTTTTTTTTTGGTTTTTCGAGACAGGGTTTCTCTGTGGCTTTGGAGCCTGTCCTGGCACTAGCTCTGTAGACCAGGCTGGCCTCGAACTCACAGAGATCCGCCTGCCTCTGCCTCCCGAATGCTGGGATTAAAGGCGTGCGCCACCATCGCCCGGCATACCAATAAATTTTTTAAATTTTATTTTCAACATTCATCTTATGATTATTACATCAAAATTTGTGCCGGGTAATTTTTACTTTCTTTTCTACATAATTATAAGTTTTTAAACTCTATGACCTGGCTACTAATAGTAAAGGAAAATTTTAAGGCATAATTTTATCCTATATAAACTATCTGAATTTAAAACTTTTATAATACAATTATGATAATATGAAGTATAATATAAGCTGCTTTCTAAAAACAATGTCCATTTTGCATTTAATCTCATCCCCCAAGTGAAAATGTAGCAAGCACCAAACAGCTAAAGTAATAGTACAGCAATAAAGTATTACAACCTTAACGTTACTTAAAATATGAATGTTTATGCTTTTAATGAATATCAATTAATTTGTATATTATAGCATTGAACATTATGATATACAAAATACATAATGATATAAGCATTATGACTTAAACTCATTTAAAAACTCATAACCTTTTAAGATTAAAAAGATAAACTAATATGCCTGGGCCACACGGGAAACAACTCTCAAGACTCCTGAGTCCTAAAGTCCAATATGAGTGCCTATATGAGGGACATGAGAAAAAAAATCTCTTTTTCTAAACACAGTTATACTTTTGCTCACTCATATTTATAAATGTGCAGAATCAGAGTCTTAGGATTTACATCAGTAACCATGATGAAGCTTCCCCAAGTGCTGAAAAGATGGATACTAAATCCTTCCTCAAAATGTTCTCTCCTGATGTTTAGTCTGGTTGTTGCTTTTATTTGTTGCTATTAGATGCTTTGACACTCCTAAAGAATTGCGTTCTTTCACCCAAATCAAGAAATACTGAATTACTGAATTAAAGTTTGGTTTATTCTCTACTAAATTATACGAATGTAAATTCTTTCTGAAATGCTTCCCATTTACTGAAAAATTCTAATCACTCATTACATCAATCACACTTATATTTTCATTCCACTTCTAGTTTATTCACTGTTTGTGTAAGACCTGGAAAATGTGCCACATGATTTATTAAAGCATGTGGGAGAGGCCTGAATGTAAGTGGGCCCAATAAAATTACTCATACAAAATTTGAAGCACTGCGCATTAGGCTTCCAGCAATGAGTTACTTCTAGAGCAATTTATCATTACTCTCCAGAGATTACTTACTCTAGAAAGCTGGTGATATAGTCGCGGCTGCAGGCAGACCAAGAAAAGGGGTTGGTGTTTGCAGTAATATGAGCTGCCATAAGTTTTGCTGCTTCATGACCTTTCGTCCCACAAGAATTTCCAATTCCATCATGGTTCATACCAAAACTGTTTTAATGAGGAAGAAACAGAGGAGACATAAACGAATGAAATAAGAAAAAATAAAACAACTAGCTTGCCTCAATCCTTTACTTCCTTATTGATTCATTTATTAGTTACATCAGGCTTTGATCAAGACAGACCTTACTCTAAAGTAAGGTAGGATTAATGTTCGAGAGACAAAGGATAATTCAATAATACAATATATGTCTAAATCTCTTTGCATTTATCATATTTTCACATGTGGTCAATATCGCATGACGAAATCACTCCTTGAGCAGAAAAGTGAATGTTAATCCACACTTCACAGATGAGAAAACTAAAATTTATCAAGATAAATGACCACTAAAAATCATATTATTTTTTTATAAAAGTATACATTTACATGTGTTAGTGATGTTCATTCTACTGTCTTCAATACAAAAGGGAATTACAGAAAATGACAATGTTTCATTGAGGTATAGGTGACAACCAGTCACAGAAGCCCCTTTTCTTTTGAGCATTGATAAAGGAGAATGCAATACATAACTTACATCCCTGTGTATTTTAAACACCTTCTGAGAACCCTAACATATTTAAGGTTTATAGCTTTTCAGTGCACGGCCTCCATTTTCCAAAGCTTTCCTCTTGTTGCCATTTCTTTTTCTGTCCTAAAGTCTTAGTGAACTCAAAATAAAGTTTAATAAAAAAAAACCTGATGATATGATCACTACATAAGAATACTTTTTAAAGATAAGAGCCAGATGATTAGGTTTAATATTGATTCAAAAATATTTATATTTCCAATATTACCTTCTAATAAATATACCATGGTAGAAAATTACCTTAAGCACAAAACAGGTAGGAAGAGTTGCTTAAGGGACAGCTAGCTAGTCTGAACAAATAAATACAGGTGATTAACAAATGTAAATATCAACATGTGTATTCTTGAAAGTGGAGACACATGATTTTCACCTTAGACATGAGATAAGATGATATGTTTAGAAAGAAGATGGAATGACTGTCAAAAGTACATCATGAATGAGATAAAAGAAAGTATGTTCTGTGCATGCATATGGAATTAGAAGGGAGGGGTCAGCAATTAATGTGCAGGAAGTAACATAAACAAAAAGAAAAATATAGGACAGTATCCAGAGTCCTAAAATGAAGCAAATAACCTTCCTCAAACACTAACATTTAGCATTCTAATATGACAACACATTGGAGACAACCTCCTTGAATGATCTAGGAATATGAAGGCAGAGTTCAAGCTGAATTAGACACAACTGGATCAACACAATCTACTAGAAATAGTTTACATGTGAAATTCAAGAAAATGCAATATTCCTTCTGTGTAAAGCTGATAAAGCTATATTAACCCTACTATGCCTCTTTTCACATGTGAGGGAGTTAAAAAGTGACTTTCTCTTAGCTGAAATCTTATACCTACCCATGTCATCTGGGTAGGCACAGGTAGCTTTAAGGAAACCAATACTGAGAGTCTCAATTGCCCTATGTACTCTTTTCTATAAATAAAATGCAAGTTTCTAATTTTAATGTCATATTTCCCTCATCTTACAAAAGAAAGACATATCTTTTTTACAGTCATAATACAATACTACTTTGCATTGGAGTACGTGAGCATGAGTGTCAAGAAAACAGACAAAGGGGACATTTGGTGTCGAAATTAGAAGAGAATTTGCTTAATGTAACCCTTGACACCCAGGTCAGTACTTAAACCATTCCACTTGTCTGAAAATGTGTTACTATCTGCATAGGTAATCTAGCCTCCATTAAAACCAGTAGGGACCACCACAAGAAAACCAGAGACATAAAAACTCTAGGTCCTTGGCCTGTTACCTGCAAACAGATTAGGCACAAACTAGAATGTTTACATCCTAGGAGCTGCATCAGAGTAAGCCAAGCCAGAACATCTGTTGTTTAGGAGAGCCACATAAGTAACAACACAAGGGATGGGGGACATTTAGAAAGCCCTCTGCTTTTACTTGCTCTTCATTAACCTGGAAATCACTAACTTTGGACGTCACACAGCAGAGCAATATACTATTATTAGTTTCTGCCTAGTTTTGAAAATGCATCTGAATATGGATTATAACTGTTTCCTGAGTCACTTTGCAGAAACATGACATCTATTTTTGCTTAACAAATGTTGCTTTTTGTTTTATTTTGTTTCTTGAGACAGGCTTTCTCTCTAGTTGACCTCACACAAACCCTCCCACTTCTATCTTCCAAAAGATGGGATTACAAGTGTAGCTGTTCATATTTTAACACATGTACACTACCTACTGACAACTCTGTCTCCTACCTTCCTTCCACTCTCTATCCTCCCCACAGAAATCTCTATCAAGTTCACATCTGTTCATACATCTTTGCCTAGTAATTGAAACTTAAGCTCTCTGATGGATAACTGAAATAGGATTGTAGACTTGTCACCTCGGTGTCACACCATGGCTTGCTCATTTTGTCGCCTCCAGCTTTGTGGCACACTATTCATCTCTTCATATGAACATGGCAAATATTTAATAAAAGATTTGTCACACACAAAAACGAATGAAAAGAAAAAAAGAAAGAAAGAAAAGATTTGTCCAAGTCAATAACAGAAGGCTAATTGCTTTGCCTATCCACTCACTGGAATGATTATCTTCTATGATACCTTTGAACTTTTTAGGAACTCAGGTACTTAAAGTCCCTCATGCTTAGGGTTAGGACATTCATGTAAGATGATAATGCCAGATATTATAAATCAGTAGTTTCTAAATCATGTTAATAACTCCTTAGCCCAACAAGTACAAGGTCATGATGTTTGCACACAGAAGAGCATATTTGGAAACTGTCCATGCAATTACAAAACTTTTAATTTACTGAAGAAATTAATAAAAGCTGTCTGGTTATGCTTGGTCAGTCCTGGCTATTTTGGCTTAAGTTGGTTGGCTCAAAATGAGGTCTTAATCAAAAAACCTTGTCTGTCTTGTTCATATGACTTAGTCTCATTTCTTTCATTTCTATGACAGAAGAAGTCAACATCATTATCACCATTATATTCCATGTTCTAGGACAAAAACTTACAGCTATCCACAGAACTCTCAAATGAGCAATTTTTAAATGAATATTTACTTAAGTTCTATTATAGTTTTATTCATGGTTAGTGAATGTGTGCATGATGTGTGTGTATAAATAGGCCATTGTACATGCATGTTCAAAAGGTGAGAAGACAACATTGTGAAGCTGGTTTTCTCCTTGAACCTTTACCAGGGTTCCAGCCTTGCACAAGCTCCTTTACTGACAAACCATTCAGTAGCCTTTACCTAAATAAATATAATAAACTTAGCTAGCAAAAATCTTGTAATATAAACTGAATATAATGTGCTTAATTAGTTATCAAAGTTTGCTTTAATCACACCCCTACTGATGATTCAGGAGAAAATGTTGAAAACCACACAAACTCAGGTTCTCTTTTGCACAGCAACCACCCCAATCCATAAGCAACATTATTATGTGCAATTATATTTATTCATTACATGGTTTTTTGTATTGGGAGATACACATGGAGGTCAGAAGACAATGTGCGGGAATTTGTTCTCTCCTGGTTCTCTGTCGGTCCCCAGAATCAAACCTATCAGGCTTGGCAGCAAAGTCCTGTAACCACTGAACTGTCTCATAGCCCCCCCCCCCCCGGAGGCAAAATTTTAAGAACTACAACTGGCCCTTGAGAGATGAGGAAAAGAAATTATTCAGTCTCACTCTATCATGTGCCCCAATTAAAAGATATTATCACTTCTTTGTGACACAGCTCTTTCAAAATGACTTGGCTCTAGTCATTCCCACTTACTAAACCTCAGCCAAAGTGCTATATCTTATGTTACAGGAGAAGTCTTCACTAGTGCATGGGGGGTCATTCAGGAGTTGTGCAAATTAAGAGTTACTACATACACCATCAAGATTTTATTTGTTTGTTTGTTTGTTTGTTTGAGACAGGGTTTCTCTGTGTTGCCCTTCTGTCCTGGAATTCTCACTGTAGATCTGGTTGGCCTCACACTCACAGAGATCTGCCTGCCTCTGCCTCCTGAATGCTGGGATTAAAGGCGCGTGTCACCACTGTCCAGCACACCATCTAGATTTTTAAGAAGTAAAAAGACCTTGAATTTATCTATTATAAGACTACAGTATTTAAAGCAATATGACATGGGCAAAAGGAAACTTTAAAAATGATAGTACAAGTCCCAAAACAGAGCTGGAAAGATGGTTTAGTGAGTAAAAGTAATTGCTAGACAAGCATGGCAACCTGAGTTCAAACACTTGGAACTAACTCTGTAAAAAGTCATGTATGGCTATACACCTATAACCTTGGAATCTGAATAGCAGATGCATGCACTAGCATGCACTGTACATATACACATGTATACACGTGCATACACATAAACACAATACACACAGAGAAAGAGAAAAGGATTATACTAAAACACAGAGCAAAACATTTTTAATGGGAGCATCTAATAGGAACTTAAATAGAGAACAATTGTTCTACAACTAAGAAATTGATTTTCCTCTTAGATAAATACACAAGATGGCAAAATTGACTTTGTAGACTAATTTATATTTAAATATTTGTAGCCAATTTTTGGGTCACCTCATGACCATGAAACGAAAGAACCTATAAGCAATTGTAAGACCTGTTATTGTTTTCAGGAATGGCCCTCATAACCTTATTAACTTTATTTCACAAACTAAATTAATAGTATATGATAGTATTTTCAGAACTAGCAATTAAGTGTTTTAAATTCTCAATAGAAATTTAAATTTATTGAAGAAGTTCCAAATGAAATTAGTGTTATAAAAACGTTCTATAGGTTCTAATTCTATTTTATATTTAAATTTTCAAATTGTATATTCTTATTTTTATTTATAAACACATGCCATGAGTCATACACCTAGCTAAACAATTTTGTTCTCCATTTTGACTTCTGAATGAGAGTGGCTTAAAGGAATATGTTCTTGAAATGACTGACAAAGAGTCAGTCAGAAGGAAGGAAGAAAGAAATTAATAAAAAAATTGTGTTACTCAAAGGTAGGGTCTTTATCATTACAGTATCCACAAAACATCATATCTAACTCAATAAAACTCTAAAATCATGTGCTCAATAAATTTCAAATCAATAAACTTTACATGAGTGACAGATTAACTATTGATTAAATGTCAGTCATAAGAGAAGGAATCGGAGACTGTGCATGTCTCCCTTAAAAGTTAACAGTGTTCCCTGGGCCTTGGGTGGGAGTATTTTGTAGATGTGCCCACAGGGACTGGGCTCCACAACTTTGCATTTTGATTGACTGTGGATTTCTGTAGTGATCTCTGTTGCAAAGAGAAGTTTTCTTAATGAGCCAAAATGCACAGAGAAAAGCTCAGGAGGCCTCAACTTTACACAAAGAACCACAGGCAACTGAGTAGAGGTATGAGTAGGAGACATGACCTCCCCAGAGAAGAGGATACCAATTGGTTGTCCAGTGCCAAATGGTCAGCCCTGAAAACAGACATACAAGTTACAATATATGGACTGAACAGGCTATATTTAGAAACATATATGAATACATGAACACATATATTCATGTACTAACAGTTAATTAAATGTCTATAGAATGTTGAAGACATCCTTCTAATTTCAGCCACTAAAGAAAAAAGTAAGTAAATGATATTATTTAGTTCTTCAAAAAAATCTAACAAGATCAACGCATCGTTTTCTAAAGTTATTTAATACATAAAATTGTTTTTCAATATGTAAATATTTTTAAGAAGCATAAGGACTTACACCTATAATCTCAGAATTTGTGATGCTAAGCAAGAGAATTATGGGGAGTTTGAGGCTCTCCTGGACTATATAGCGCATTCCAGGCCAACCTTAGCTATACAGTGTTAAGACAAGAAGAAAGGAAGGATAGGACAAAGGGAGGGAGGAAAGGAAGAAGGGAGGGAAAAAAAGAGGCAACCTTTTAAATGATATATTCTAAATTGTTGCAAATATAAAATACCAAAGTTAAGCATTCCCATTGTAAAAGAGAAAATTAAAGAGAATAATATAGAATTATTTTCAATAATTTTAAATTATTCAATTATTTATATCTTTATTCATGACTGATTTTTGCCATGAAACACTTATTATAATAAAGCATAATTAGAATTTATGGGGAGGTACTCAGTCTTCTATACCCTGCAAATGTTTTTAGTTATAGTAGCTGCTCGATGAGATAGTTATTACAATCTGCTCATGTGTTCTTTTTAAACAGGCTTTGGGATTTCTATCTATGTTATATATACAATTTACTAAAACAAATATCAAGATAGTGAACCTATATAGGAAGATATTCAGTAAGGGTAGTACCTAACAGAATTTAGTGCCTAAAATATTTCCAAATATGCACAAACAATGTTTAGTATAAGTATTCTAAGCTGAGGCTTAGATCTCCACAAGTTGATGGAAACACTGTAATCTATTTACATTTATTCTTCCACAATTAGCAAGTTTATTAAGATAAGTCAAGTAAGCTGGAGTGGTGCGCGTGTGTTTAATCTAACAACTGCAAAGACAGGGAACGTAGGTACAATAATGCAACTGTTTCCATTATAATCTATCTCCCTTAGTCCATGAGAAGTTACTCATTTGGCTCATGCCAGTTGAAATTGTCAGTCTATTAGCATAATGTTATCTATATGAAAATTAATTTATTTCTTTTACCGGGACAATGAAGGAGATAATTTAATAAACTTTCTAAAGTAGAAAATGAGATTCAACTTTACAAGGCTTATTTCTGGAGTACACACACATACATACATAAACACATACAATTATTCTGAAATCTCAGATCCTGAATAAAATAATCATCAGATTGATCTTGATTATCTTTTGTCATTAGTACCTAAAATAGCAAACCCTTAATTATGAAACAATTCACTATATCTTTTCTAAGGAATACCCTCATACCAGCATTTTGTTTTAGCCATTATGGCGGGTTATTTACAAATAAGCATAATTATGGAAATGTAGATGCATATTTTATGCATAATCTGAGTACATATTATGTGGACATATGTGTGTAGAGAAATATATAAGCATATAATTTCAGTATTTTACTGGTCATAACCAAAACTGAGTTGCTCCAAGTTTGGCAAGAGATCCTTTCTCAAAATATGAGGAGGCCAATAATAGAGAAAGACACTCAAAACTGACTTCAGACCTTCCTGTTTTCTGCACAGGAAATTCACACACACAGAGATACAGACCCAAGTATAAATCACACACACAACTTTAAAAATCAAGTTAAAAATCCATTCTATTGGATTAATGAGTTGTTACACCTAAAATCATCATAGGGTTTGTTCTTTCTGTGTGAAAAGTCAGCAACACACAGCATTAGAGAGAATAGTTTAAAAAATTGTCATTTTCTTGCTTTATCTTTTAGCTTTACTAAAGACAAATATAAGACATTTTAGTTCAAAAATACTTTGATATGCATCTCTAAAAATACAAAATACATTTTTACCACTTTTAATATTAATTTTGTACAAGTAGAAACATTGGGAATTATTTGTAATACAAGGGATGTCTGATTGAAATCTTGCCACGATGTTGACATCATAATTTTTCTCAACTTCTAAAAGTATGAAAACCACACAATTAATTAAACAGTCTTTCAAAAAATATATCTTCCTTTGAGGTTATCAAGTGCCTTTGGTTTGTAACTTACATTGAAGCTAGACATAGCATAGCATAAAGTCCATCATTACATTTGACAAGAAAACTAATTTCTAGTTTTCCACAAAAGTATAGAAATACATATTTAAAGGGGAATGGAGAGGGGAAAGGGCTCAGTCTGAAAACTACTTGTTGCATAAACATTTAAAGCCAAATTCAGTCTCTAAGGATACTACATTTGTTAACACACGTGCAAGCCTAGCTTTGGGAAGTAGATACCTGAAACTCAGTAGCCAGCTGGCCTAGCCTACAGGGCCAGAAGAGACTTTGCCTCAAAAAGAAAGTAGGCAGTACTTGTGGAATGACATCCAAGTGTGTATGGACCTCTACATTCATGAGTGCATGTACATGCATGCACGTGCAAACAAACACACACACACATACACACAGGCACAAGTACACATGAATTCAGAAAGAGATGGAGAGTTGCTAGTGAAGATCTAGCCAAATAAAAACATTATCAAACAAACACCCATTTAAAATGGATATTATATCTATAAAAATACAAATTGGGCACAAAACGCATTCTCAACAAATCTTTGAAAAGTAGAAAATTATTCACACATTCTAGTCATTCAGTAAGAGGTCTTCTTAATAATTAATGATCAAAGATTCTCACTGTAAAGAATCTACATGTATCACCCTATGCCTTAAAATTCATTGCATTAAATGATAAAATTCACATGGCAGCACACACTGTCAGCTGGGAGGCAAAGGCACAGCACAGTCAGGTGGAAAATATACCTGATGCATTCTGAGAGCTGCCACTTTATTTCAGAAGGAAGTGCTCTAATTCAGTTTCTTGTTCCCTTTGAGGGATTTTTTACAAAGTGTTAAGGATCAAATATGGAATCAAAAGCCTTTTGCATGCTTGTCATTTCTCTACCACTAAGCTATCTCTCCAGACTGAGTTTATTTTAATGATAGCATGACTTCTACCAGATTAGATCTGCTGAGTTACTGAAAGCTAAGCACTATAATCTTAGGAGTAAGTAAAGGGATCTTCATGAAACAGAATTTCCCTGAAAAAGTAATAATCCAACTAATACACACATTAAATGGTGACAGGTAAAGGTGTCTTCTTCTCAGTCCAGGGAAAGAGAGAGGAAACGACAGCAACATAATAACCATCTGGGCATGAGAAAACAGATAGTTGTTTGTTTGGGTTTTGTTCTGTTCTTCCTGTCAAATGACATATTTGAATGAACCTATTCTAGCTCTCAATCTTAAGGATTTTATGAGATTTCCATACTCCATCTAAAACACACTTTCAAACAAGAATTAAGTGTTAAAGAACATTATTCTAAGGTAAGTGAGAATAGTCTATAGTCTCACAATTATTTTATGTAAAGTATAGGACTTTTTAAAAGTACTAAAACAAAATCCAAACAAACAAATACAATCTAGAAAGCTTGAGAGGTAGTGAAATGTTAATAAATGATAGGAAGGAAGATAAATCTTTACCTGAGCTATTTAAACTTAAAAGGGGGGCATAGAGAGATGGCAAGCAACAAAGAGCATTTGTTCTAGCATAGGACCAGGGTTTGCTTCCTAGCACCAACATAGTGGCTCACAACCATCTGAAACTGCAGTTCCAGGGGATCCAATGGCCTCCTCTGACACCCACTGACAGTATATACACACATAGTACACACACATATATGCAGGTCAAAATAGTCAGATACAATAAAGAAAGAATTGAAAACAACAAAAACAAGATAAATACAAAAAGGAGTGAAAGCGCAGGTGTTGGCACTGACATATGGCGAACTGGTGACTGCAAGAGCTGACAGCGCGTTTATAAAACATTATTCATCCGTTACTTGGTATCTATCTTTTAACATTATTGACTCTAGCAGAGCCTACTCACTTTGGTATGGAGACAGACATGGTGGTATACACTTTATTTAGGAGCAGAGGCAGGCAGATCTCTGAGTTCCAGGCTAGCCAAACCTGAATTGTAAGACTCAACCAACCAGCCAAAAAAACAAACAAAAATTTGTTAGGTTGCATAAGACAACGACCATCATTAATGAGCCAGATTTTTGAGTGAGTTAAAGATGAACTGCCTGGTTAGAAGTGCTTTTTCCTTTGTTCTCTGCTTTTCGTTGCAATAGAAACTGGAATGCCAATATTTTTTAAGACCTCATTAAAAGCGTAGCAGTGACTATTTCTGTCTGAATCCAGTCAGGATTAAAACTTGATGGTTACTTGAATTTATAACCAAATCAACTCCAGTTTTAAAAAAGCTAGGAAGACAACAAAATGACTAAAATTTAATAAGAACTTAATTTTAACAAAAAGAGAACGAGTGGACGGGAGGAAAGGAGAGAGAGAGGAAAGAACTTAGGAATGAAGGAAGGAAAGAAGGGAGAAAGAATCCTGAACTATGGGTTTTCCTCAAGAATTACCTCTGGAGCACAAATATTGATTTTTATTTTTGTTCATTTTTAATCCATTTCACCATTTTAAAAAAGTATATGATTGATTAAAAATTAATTACTTAAAAACTCATATAAACATGAGTTTTAAACAAACTGTTGTCTCAACTAAAACTACTTATTTTTCATTTTTTCTCCTCACTTTTTTAAATTTTATTTTTTAAAAAAGAAAACAAACCATCTTTTGTTCATTTTACATGCCAATCCTAGTTACCACTCCCTCCCCTCTTCCCATTTCCCCCACTTTCCCCTTCCCCACCCCCCATCCACTCCGCAGAGAGGGCAAGGCACATCTTCAACAAATGATGCAGGCATAACTGGATGACAACATGTAGAAGAATGAAAATAGATCCATATCTATTCCCACGCACAAAACTCGAGTCCAAATAGATTAAGGACCTCAATATAAATCCAACCACACTGAACCTGATAGCCTTCAATGCATGGGCACAGGAAATCACTTCCTATATATAACACCAGTAGCACAGACACTGAAAGCAACAATAAATAAATTGGACGTCCTGAAACTGAAAAGCTTTTGTAAAGCAAGAACACAGTCAATAAGACAAAAAGGCAGTCTACGAATAGGAAAAGATCTTCACCAATCACACATCAGAGGAGTGATAACCAAAATATATAATGAACTCAAGAAATTAGACATTAAAATTCCAAATAATACAATTAAAAATGGGGTATAAATCTAAACAGAAAATTCTCAACAGAAGAATCTCAAACAGCTGAAAGACACTTAAGGAAATGTTCAACATCCTTAGCCATCAAGAAAATGCAAATCAAAATAACTCTTAGATACCATCTCACACCAGTCAGAATGGCTAAGATCAAAAATACCAATAATAGCTTATGCTAGCTAGAGAAGATGTGGAGTAAAGAAAACACTCCTTCATTGCAAACTTGTACAACCACTTTGGAAATCAGTATGGAGGAATCTCGGAAAATTGGGAATCAACCTACCTTAGGACCCAGCAATACTACTCTTGGGCATATACCCAAAGGATATACAATCATACTACAAGGACATTGTTCAACTATGTTCATAGCAGCATTATTTGTTATGTCCAGAACCTGGAAAAAACCTAGAGATGCCCCTTAACTAAAGAATGGATAAAGAAAATGTGGTACATTTACATAATGGAGTACTACTCATCATTAAAAACAATGATGTCTTGAAAACTGCATGCAAATGGATGGAACTAGAAAAAAAATCCCGAGTGAGGTAATCCAGACCCAGAAAGATGAATATAATATGTACTCACTTATAAGTGGATACTAGCTGTAAAGCAAAGGATAACAAGCCTATAGTCCATAACCCTAGAGAAGCTAAGTAACAAGGTGAACACTAAAAGAAACATATAGATCCCCCTGAGAAGAGGAAATAGACAAGATCTCCATATTTTCCCATTTTTAATGTAGTAGATACAACTAGCCCGTTGCTAAATGTTAATAACTTCTGTTTTAGGGGAAAGCGGGAGGCGGTGGCTCAAGAGCTAAGCCCGTCAGTAAACACAGACTCTGGTTTCATTTCACCTGTACTAGAGCATTACTTCGAACCATATTAAACACTAAGGACAAGCCATCTTCCAGTCTTCAGAACACAAACATCTAAAATACAGGAAACTATTGTCAAAACTCTCCTTTCTCATGAACAGACTTTTACATTTACTTTTGTCTGTTCTTTTAAATAATGAGGTTACTGCCATTGAAGGTTGGTTGAAAGTATAGTTTTAAATATTGGCATTGATTTATTTGAAATAAATATTAAAAACTTAAGGTCCTTCTTAAAATCAAAGATGAACTCTTACAAGTTTTTGGTGACATGTGAGTTCACCTGACAATACAAGTTTCATATCAATGGCTATGTACACAGGCCTAGAGAAGGCACGCTTCCTACTTCATGAAGGTAAAGCAAATGTTCATTTTAAGGAAGTAGTGTCAATAGTGTAAATAAATACATGTTTCCAGAAATGGTGGCTCATTCTTGTCACTCCAACACTCAGAAGGCTGAGAGAGGAGGATTACCATGCATTGCAGGGCAGCCTGTCTAAATCAATGTCAGCCTGGACTACAGAACAAGACTCTGTTCTGAAAAAAAAAATTCTCAAGAAACAATAACAAATATAAAAAAAAACATGTGAAACAAACAAGCATAAGACAAAACACATAAATTACCATTTAAGGAAAAGAAAGAATGCTTACACAATGGGATTTTATAAGGACCTAGGTGTTGAGAAGACAGCTAAAACTCACTGTTTAAATGCCCATAGCAACATTCAAGTATGATATGTTTGTCTATTTAACAAGTCTCCAGTTCTTATGAAGATTTATTTACCCCAGATGATAACAGTCTCTATTGAAAGCTGTCAAAAGGGCTGTAAAAAAGAATTGATTCAGGTTTTCTACACAGTAGTTACAAGTAATTTCAAGAGTGAAGTTCTACACTTTATTTTGATTTTCTTAAATGCACTCACTTGTGACCAATCTCATGTGCAATGGTAAAAGCTGAACCCAGGCCAATGTCTTCATTAATGCTGCAGCTCCTTTCAGGCTCACACATTCCAGCCACAGAGGCTAAGCCTGAATAAACAGAAAAAGACACAAAGGGTCAAGCCAAGGTGTTTCAGCCTTTAAAAGCCTATACTTCTAAATGCCTAGATTCTTTTTAATAACCTTCATGCACAGAAGGAGCAGTTGGCAAAAGGTTAACTTTCTAGTCATTTGCAAAATCACTGGGGGGAATTTCACTTTGCCGGCTAGACATTAATATTTTTTGAACTACAGTCAGTGCTGGAAAATGTCTAGACTAGGGGTTAGATTTATAAATTTTACTTCTGGTAACTTGGGACCACCTAGTAACTTGAGCCAGAAAAGGGAATTCAAGAAAGCATTTCTATTTTAATATTCTTCAGGCTGTAGAAAGCAAAATATATCCACATTATTTTTCTAAAGAGATCTGTTTAAGTTGAGTGGGTTCATAAAAATATACAAGCAACTTTTTAGTTAACAAAAAGGGAATCCCAAATGGTTTTATAAGTGACATTTTTATTTTTACAAAAATAGATGGTTCAAAACAGGGGGAAAAACTATGAAGGATGAAACTATGAAACTTTTGTACTTTTTTAATCTTCCATAATTAGTCCTGATAGCAGCAGTATATATGTATATATATGTATATATATATGTATGTATATATATATATTTGTGCATTCAGTGTTTTCTTCTATCCAATCCCCCTTCAGTGCTTTAGAGTTCTTACTTGCAAAGCAAAACCATGGTGTTAATTCGCTGATTTCTTGTGAAATGTTACGTTACTTGAGCTATTTCCCCTTGGAAGCTTTAGTATTTACTTCCAAATGAATACCATGCTCTATGGATTATGCTCTATGAATTAGTATAGAATTTGAAATCAGCACTTAGAAAAAAGAATTGTGTGAGAAATGAAAAATGTCATCTGTTATGAGGAAGCAGATGCCAAATAACCCGGGAAGAGAATAATCATTACTGATGCTGAGGGAAAAGCAATGAGGATATTTTCTGTGCTCTTTTACCATGTTACTGCAGTGTTAGGAACTACCTTCCTTGCAAGGTTACCTCAACTCAATTCAAAGGACATTTACTGAGAGAAACAGGCAATGATCTGCAATGGGTGCAATTTCCTAGTGGCACTAACAGGGAACAGTCAACACTATTCAATTCCTATTTTCTACCAGGGAAGCTCTAGAAACTATGTTTCCCTGTTCTTTCTGATGTAAGTATTAAGATAACAGCCACACTATAACAAAGTTAAGGTGAGTGTTGGATTTGCTAATACAGCTTTGTCTACTATTTTACAAGGGATGAACAGAAGTTAGAAAGGGGGTTATTTCTGCCTCAGAGTTGTCATAAGCACTGGTGACACCACTGTGCTGAACTCCCATTCCACCTAAAGACATTGGGACCTGAAAAGAAGACAATAAAAAGGACCACTTGGGCAAAAATATATTCATGCTTTGTCTAACAAAAAATATCTTACAAATGTTACTTCTACTTAAAGAACACACACACACACACCAAACAGAATGAAAACACTACTTGGCCTAAACTATTAAGTTCAATATGGAAGAACATATGGGAAGAAAAAGATAACAAAGAACACTATTTTGTAATACTGTTACTTTTATGAGTTACTTTTACAGGATTACCACTAACAATTATTGACAAAGTAATATTTCCATAAACTACCCTTTTGTTTTTCTAAAGGTGGTGGTGCTGAATTGGGATGTATTTTGTTTGTTTGTTTTTTATTTGCATTGTTGTTGGTTTTTCTTTTAGTATGTGCTCTATGACTGTATTTTGAATTAAGAATCCACACCGATTCCCCAGTGCAGTTATAAGGACATATTTACTTGAAATCTGACATAAACTGTTAACAAACTAAAGGACAACTACAGAAAGGATTTATTTGGAGAGGAACTATTGATTTTTGAAAAATAATAAAGGTAAATCTTAACATAAGAATAAACACTAGCATGTTTTACATTACCTTCCACCATTTTCCAGTTTCCTAACAACTGCTGCTGTCAAAATTCCTATGTGTGATAGTGTTGATCAGGGTGTCATGCCTGTTCGGGTCATTTAGGTTTCCTCAGTTTGATGGTCAGGTTTCACCCTTAATCCTAATTACCCTTATAATTCAATTGGCCATTAGAGTTATTAATCAAGAGATTATCAAAAAAATCCACCTCACCATAAATATCAACACAAAAGATACTAAAATTGGTTATTGTTTGATTTGAAAATGATATTTCCCACACATAAAAGTCAATACATGTGTCTATATATGCATTTTATTCAGTTTTCAAAAATAATAACTTTAATTTACAAATAATTGAACTTAAAATTACATTCATATGTACCTAGCAATTCATTTATTTACTGTAGAAACAAATGAATTATTAAAGTTACAATATATAATTTAAAAAATGAACTAGACAGTAAACTATATCATATCATTAGTAATGACAATGGAAGTACTAAGTAGTCCATATTACTCATGTCAGAATAAAAAGCCCGTCAATGTAGATAGTATGCCTTCAAAGAACAGAATGAAAATATATATACTCATTTGCTTATATCATATATGCTTGGAAATATAAGCTCCAGCTTATATGTATACCTGTTTTGAGGCTCTAAAGTAGATAAAACACTTAAAAGATATCTATAGAATTTGAACAATAAATAAACCAATTAAATAAAACACTGCAGGCAATTCTATATCAAATAATAATGCCTGTTCCTTGGTTATAGTATTAATTTTCAAAGCAATTAGATTTTTTCTTAATTGATTTTAGCAAAATCACTTTAGCAAAAGGGCAGATAGTACTTCTACAGCATAAATAATGAAATTGAGAAACAAGAGGGTTTAAAAGACTATAAAACATAAGAAACACACTGAAACTGTCAACGCTAGTGTGAATGTCAGGTTGCTCTTAAAACACTACAAAGAAAATCCCAGCATGAGTTAGTTCAGCAAAGAGAGTTCTTTCTGTGATAGGCATTTAACTACAATTTTTTCCATGGTTAATACTAGGCATTGGCTAATAAGCATTTCTCCTCTAGTCATAAATCTTGAGGAACACAGGACAGGAGAAACAGTGCAAAAATGATCAAGAGAAATTCCAGTCTTTAAAAGGATGTTTCACTGAACCACCAGGAAGTTGGAAACACTTTTTCCCCTAAGTCTACTTTAATTGGATATTCCCAAATGCTTAGGATATTCACAGAAATTGACTTATTCATTTACAGATAAGAAAACCGAGACATGACATATAGAAGTCAAAAAAAAAAAAAACACTCTCTTACTTTAGCTTATGAGTCTGTAAAAAGTTTTCATGACACTAAAAATTGTCATGAGGGAAAAAATTTACCTTAAAAATAGTATTAGTTGCTTGATTATTTGGCCTACTGGGAAGCTGCATATTAATCCATTTGTGTTTGCACTTACCTTTCAATCAATATGAAATAATGTTTTGTAACAAAATAAACTTTTTTTAAAAAAATTCAAGGTAATTACTGAAATGTTTTTCAAAAAGCAAAAGAAAATTCCTCAGTCTTTCTCCACCTCTGGCTATATTCTTTTACGAAATTCTTTGGTAATTGGACTAACTTTTTTTGTTTGTTTGTTTTGTGTTTTTTTTTTTTTTTTTCGAGACAGGGTTTCTCTGTAGCTTTGGTGCCTGTCCTGGAACTAGCTCTTGAAGACCACACTGGACTCAAACTCATAGAGATCCGCCTGCCTCTGCCTCCCGAGTGATGGGATTAAAGGTATGCACCACCACCACCCAGCTGGACTAACATTTTTTAAAATACCGAAGTTCATGGAAGATAAAACATACCAAAAGAAGTATAATTCCTTATGCCTCTATTTTAGTATCTCAATTTGTTTGTTTTCTTTCCTTCAAGTCTTGATAACAATAAGCTTTCATTTGTCTCAAACATCCTAGTTTTGAGTTTGTTTTTTGATTTTGTTTTACAAAATGTATTAGAAAGACAGAAAATATGAAAATGACTTGTAGCTTTAATTTGTAATTACTATCAACTTTTAAATAACCTTCTAAGTGTTTTCAAGCAAATTACATATGCAAGAAAGGTTATGTTTAAAAATTTTAGGGGCAAGGTCCCATGTAACAAAAAGAAAATTAACCCAATTATTAATAATTAAGAGTATCATCATTTCCTGAAAAAGACATCTAAACTATCCTTTACTCAAACAAAACAAAACTTACCCAATGTTCCACAGGGCTTATTTTTATAAGTGCAGATATCATATCTATGGAGGAGAAAAAAAAGATAAATTTTGTAGAATATTTGTATATTCCTTGCATTTCTTTTTTGGAGTTCTGGTTGTTCAGATCAAAATGGAAGAAATTATGAGCAGCCAGCTGGAGTACTGGATGACCAGTCCTATGGGTAAGGCAGACTGCACACACTCACAGTTCTACCTACAAATGAGTAGGATTCCTTCCAGCAAAAAAAAAAAAAAAAAAAAGAATTCTATTAAACTATCACATTATTTTCCATAGCTCATCTACAGGCTGCTACTGCTTCTCCCTCACTGAGTGAGTTTTATTATTAATAATAATCTCTTTGATCCTGCTAGACTGCTAGAGTACTTTCTTGCTATAGCCACAGACTATATGTCTCTAGCACTATTTGAAGTTCTTTCAACACTACACAGCTACTTGTCTTTAAAAAAAAGACAGTGTAATACATCAACAGGAAATAAATCAATGTTATATTTTATTCCTAATTGTACAGTAGAATTTACATGGTGAAAATACAAAAATTTTAAATGGCTTAAACTGATAAATAAATTCTGAATAGAATGTTTTCTTAATGTTATACTCTACTGCTAGGCTGCATCAGAACTTGATAGAAAAGATATTAAAGAAATGCTACAAGTTTTAAAATACATTAAATTGGAGATGTTAAGTCAAAATTGATATGTTTATCTTACTTTATTATTATCCCTTAGAATCCTGTTTTCTTTCTAATGAGAGACAGAAAGGGATTGGATCTGGATGGGAGAGGCAGAGAGCAACTTGGAGGAGTAGGGAGAGAGAAACTATAATCAGGAAATATAATGTAAGAAAAAAACTACTTCAATAAAAGGGGGAAAAGTACCAGAGAGTATATACTGAATGTTATAATCAATTTATCTTGTGATCACTATGTTACATATTATAATATATAGACATAATTCATCCTATAAATATTCAAGTTTCTTTAAACAAAGTCATTTCATGAGTTATACATATATATATATATATATATATATATATATATATATATACTGTATCTTTATTTACTTCCAAATCCCGAAGTACCATTCACACCTTTGCTAAAACTGAGCTGCCTAAGAATGCATTTCAACTGTAATCCACCAGTTTTCCATTTCTTTATTCTTCTACAATGACTCTGATTCTACTTTCAAAGAAGAAAGCATACTTTCGTCACACATGCCTAATTTTGTTAAGATGCATTGACTACAGATATCTCCAGAACATAAAACAAAGGGGTAATTCAAGAAAGAATTGACGCTAGGAAACACAGTAATAGCTAAGCAAGGAAAACTGGAGGGAAAAAAAAAATCTTTATTTCATCCTGGGAAGGCTCTGAAACTTTCTGAGTCTCTTCCTGTTACAAGTTAATCTAAATATCTCACAATTTTGGAATTCAGAAATGGAATATTTTCATAGAAAGTATTAATATGTTAAAATAAAGTCATGCTAGTAACTGACAGACAGTTTATGCCATAAGAAAGAATGTAGCAATGATGACCAATTCAAACAATTAGATTATGAGGTCAACACTTTCCTAATTGGATGAGCAGAGATACATATTAAATTAAATTTCATTTAGGAGTCAGTTAACAAAAAAATTAAATGATGTGTAACTGTGCATTTTAAATTTCATATATAAAATACTTATACTTTTAAGTCACTAAAGAGACAGTATCAATGTTATATATTGCTTATATACTTTAACGAATATTGTCAAAACTTTCAAGTTTCAGATATACCTCATACTGGGGAAAACACACATGCACTGGCATACATGTGCATGCACTACCATGAATGCACACACACACACACACACACACACACGCTCACATGTAAATGTGTGTGCGCGAGCACACACACATAAAATTTATGTACTATCTTGCTTCAGTAGGACCTGGGGAAAAAATAACAGACTAAAGAAAGAGTGTACTTTTTTGACTCTCAGGATCCTTTAAACAAATCAATATAAATCCTAACTAACATGATGCAGCAGGAGCCCTGAACTGCAATTAGAAAAGGTCCTTTAAGAGCTTGGAGGAGAGCTTGGTCACTAAAGTGCTTGTCAGGCAAGCATGAGGACTTGAGTTTAAATACTGAGTACCTATGCCAAAAGTCACTGAAGGGAAGCAGAGGCAGAAGCACAAGGAGCTGAATTTGATTCCCAGAACCCAGGTAGCACTGGTGAGGAGAGAACAAGCAAATTGCTGGGCCTTACTGACCAGCCAGCCTGGTCCACTTGGTGATTTCAGGCCTGTGAGAGACCCTGCCTCAAAGATAGGGTGGATAGTGCTTGAGGCTATTCTCTGGGCTCCACATGAAAACATCACCACACATACCTATGTGCACCCAGGCACATGTGAACACACAAAAAATAACAAACATGATCATTAGATAATCCATATGTGCTGCATAGTTTTATGTCAACTTGGCATAAGCTAAAGTCATCTGAGAAGAAATCTTATGTCTCCATAAGATCAGGCGGTAGGCAAGCCTGTAGAGAATTTTCTTAATTAATGGGTCAGGGCCAAGCTATTGTGGGTGGTGCCATCCTTGGGCAGGAATCCTGGGTTCTATAAGAAAGCAGGCTGACCAAGTCATGAGGAGGAAGCCAATAAACAGCACTGCCCCATGGCCTCTGCATCAGCTCCTGCCTCCAGGTACTTGCCCTGTTTGAGTTCCTGTCCTGGCTTCTTCAATGATGGACTACAGTGTTGAAGTGTAAGTCAAATGAACCCTTTTCTCCACAAGTTGCTTTTGCATCATGATATTTCATGGAAATAATAGAAACCTTAACTAAAGTGGGGTGTGGTGGCTATAATCCCAGCACTTCAAAGGCAGAGGGAGGTGGGTCTCTGTTAAAGGCCAGCCTGATCTACAGAGCAAGTTCCAGGACAGCCAGTACTACACAGAGAAAACCTGTCTTGAGAGACCAATATAAAGAAAGGAAGAAAGAAAGAAAGAAAGAAAGAAAGAAAGAAAGAAAGAAAGAAAGAAAGAAAGAAAGAAAGAAAGAAAGAAAAAAGAAAAAAGCCTAGGATGCCATACAAACCCTAGTGCTTGTACAAAATCAAAGTTCTAGTTTGGAGGTAAGTAACGCATTTGGGTAAGGAATTCATTTGTTACCATTCTTTCACCCCAATTCATGAGGATAAACTGACTGAGCAAAATAAAAAGATATATGGATGAGTATCTGTGATTGTGACATTGGCACATTTCTGTTACGAATATTTTTGACTATTAATTTTTGTCCGCACAAGTATCAGAAGGAACTGACATCTGACAATGTTGTATTTTGAGGTTTGTGAAATACAGCACTGCTTTACAATGACAAAAACAACCACACTGTAAAACCCAATGTTTGTACCCATGTGTCTGGACTGCTCTCAGCCTCGGCCACAGACACTGCCTTTTACAATGAACAGCAGCCAATGGAAAGATGTGTACCTGGTTCAAGTACTTAGAAAAGGAGAATGGCGGCTCAGCCCTAAATGGGACATCACCACTACCAACCAAGGCTCAGGAAACATGACAAAAGAAAAGGCAGAAAGAATATAAGAAATGGAGGATGAGGAACGGTGCTGTGAAATGTTTTTCCAAACATGGCAATGCTATTGTGAGCATGAACTCTCTAAGTCATGTACAACTGCCTCGTGTACATTATTAGTTGTCTAAGTCATTATGTGTATGGGACAGGGAATGTATGTGCTTCTGTGTTCACAGCTCCTGGAGCTGGTGTTACAAAGAGTTGTGAGACATCTGATGTGGGAACTGGAAATTAAACCCTGCTTCTCTGGAAAAGCAGTATGAGCTCGTAGCCACAGAGCCTCGTCTTTCCAGCACCACTCATGGCTTGCTTGTTAGTTCTGTATATGCCACTCTGCTACTAAAAAATCAAATTCTATCTAAAAATATAAACAATGTACTTTAGAATTCAAGAAATAATCTTGTTTCAGTTTATCTTTTTAGGATTATTTATTACTCCCCAAACTTATGTCTACTTCTACCAAATATACTCACTATCCAGTCACCACAATCTAAAAAGATTTTGTATTCCCTTATATCCACAAACAGTTCACACTGACCTGAACAGAGGATTCTCAACAGAAGAAATTCAAATGGCTAAAAGACACTTAAGGTTATACTCAACCTCCTTAGCGATCAGGGAAATGCAAATCAAAACAACTTTGAGATATCATCTTAAACCTGTCAGAATGGCTAAAATCAAAAACACCAATGATATCCTTTGCTGGAGAGGATGTGGAGAAAGGGGTACCCTCATCCATTGCTGGTGGGAATGCAAACTTGTGCAACCACTTTGGAAAGCAGTGTGGCGGTTTCTCAGGAAATTCGGGAT